>NC_133619.1:236324786-236646536 GCF_048593235.1 Sminthopsis crassicaudata
ATGCTTTGGGAAGTTTGCCACCATCAACCACCTATAGCCTTTTGGTGTCTTAGGATTTCTATCTCCTAACTATGGAGCAATATCTGGTCTTCTTCCTATAAATGGTTGTGCTATTTTTGTCACTTGCCCCATACTCAATTTGCTATTTGCAAAGATGTAAAAATTCCTATAACATGGCTCTGAATTAAAGGGATTAGGGTTTGGAGATTTTAGTTGACTAAATATGGAAAAAAGAAGGTCCCTACCATCTATCTTCTGCAGATAAGTAGCAAGAGACAATTCCTTTGGAGAGGGACGCCAGTACAGCTAAGTCTATATTTCGTAGAATGGAATAGAATTCCTTCTTTTCTCATTCTCAGCATTCTCTAAACACTTTCAGGGAAATTTCTACTTCCCCTTGAATAGTCTGAGTGATAGCCAAGAAGAGTTTCAACTTTCCAAGCTCCCACACAACAAATAAAATTGAAAGCCATTCCTTTAAAATCATTCCAACATTTCTGCCTTCTGACAGAAACAGAAATTGCTGGATTTTAGAAAGTATCAGGAGGATTGATGGCACTTAAAATTTTCAAATATGTTTTTATTCTGCCATAGTTAAAATTTCAGAGGGCAATATTTTTTTTTAAACTATCTGTTTTTCCCTCTGCTTCCATTTCTCTCTCTCTTTGTCTGTGTGTCTCTGCCTCTTTGTCACTCAATTTCTGTTTATCTCCCTCTGTATTTGTATCTCTGTTTCTTTCTGTCCCTCTGTATCTGCCTCTATCTTCCTGTCTCTGTGTTTCTGTGAATGTGTCTGTTTCTCTCTTTCTGTCTCTCTGTCTTTCTCTGTCTCTGTTTCTCTGTCTCTCTGTCTCTATCTCCTCTATTTCTCTCTTCGAAGGATTGTAATTTTTACAGAATTTGAGTCTATTGCTTAAGGAGTCCTAGGAATTTGCTCGAGGAATTCAAAGATTAAGTGATGTCCAAAACTATACAGGTGACAGTGTCAAAGGTAAAATTAAATCAAATACTTTCAGATTATAAGATCATCAGAATTCTAAACAACCTCTATAATAAACAAAGTAAAAAAAAAATCATTACTGGAGAAGGAAATGGCAAATCAGTACTTCTGCCAAAAAATAAAAAATAAAAAAATAAAATATGGATAGTACAGATGTATTGTGTATGGTCCATGGGCTTACAAGAGTTGGATACCATTAAATACATGAACAACAAAACCTAGGATACAATATATATACACACACACACACATATATATATATATGTATATATATATATATATATATTTTTTTTTTTTTTTTTCTGGGGGTTGGGGCAGTGACTTTGTGGCTCAATGGACAGAGTGCTGGATCTAGAGTCAGAAAGATCTGAGTTCAAATCCAAACTCAAAAACTTACTTGCTGTGTGACACTGGGCAAATTATTTAACCTCTGTTTGGCTAATTCCACTGAAGAAAGAAATGACAAACCACCCCAGTACCTCTGCCACGAAAATGCCATGGAAGCATAGTTCATGGAGTCATGAAGAATTGGAAAAGACTAACCAGTAACTCCAATGATGTTAAAGGTGATGAGCTTAACCTGGGAAGAGAATCTTATTCCACCGAGTTGAAACAAGACAGAGCAAAAATGTCAATTGAATTTAAAAGGAAAAAGAAAAAAAGAGAAAGAAGAGAAAAGAAAAACAACAAAGTTCATTAATATTCAGAAGATAATTTTATGTAGCTGATGAGACATGTAATATTACTGTGGACCCTTTAACTTTGAAAAGGAGTGGGATGAAGTATCTTCTGATTCCTCTTCTTCGGAGTCAAGCTTCCTTTTTATAATGATCCCATGTACTTTTGAAATAAAATACTATGACATTTTTGAAAATTCAATATTTATCCTTATTTGTAGACATTATAAGTACTTAAAAGATCATTCACTTTGAAAATTTATATCCCACTCACTGGTTATTTGGGTTGCCCAAATCACTTCTTTCTTATAGTAATTACATTATTCCCAACTTTTTTAAGAAAAGTAAATAATCGAGAAAAAAGTTGCACCGTTGCTTTTAAGCAAATATTAAGTTGTCATTAATCATTTAATTATAAAAGTATGAATCATTTTATCCAATGTATTCCAACTCATACCTAGAACTAAACATTGTGTCAGTAAAAAAATTGTCAGTAAAAAAAGAGAATGCTTTGAGTATATTGAACTATGAAATTAGGGGGAAAGAATGCTGAAATATGAGGTCAGATAACCCTTTATTCATGTCAATCCAGCAAGTATTTATTGCCGACTAAGTTCTAGAAATACTACAAGGACAAAAGAAAATCTGCCTCCAAAAAAAATTACTTTCTAACATAAAACTTGATTGCCTTCAAGATTTAGCTCACATGTTGCCTTCAATAGTAAGCTTTTTCCAGTCACTTCTGGCTTTCAGTGCTTTCTCTTTCAAGATTATCCTCCATCCACAAAGAGGTGTAAACAAAGACATGGAGATAGAGAAACAAAAATAGATTTTACATACACACATACACACACTATTACACAGAAACATATACACATGCAGGTGTATGTTACAATGGCATAGTAACATTTTAAATAGATGTCTTAGAGACAGCTTGAACTCAGCATACCTGAAGCAGAACTTATTTTATTTCCTAAAAAATTATTCTCTCTTCCAATTTTACCTTATGTGTACATCTATACATGTAAAGGAATCTGTATTTATTTACACATATATGTGTGCATATATACATATGTATGCCTTGCATGAAGATAATGTTGTTGTTGTTGTTTGGTTGGTTGGTTGGGTTTTTTTTTTGTTGTTTTTTTTTTTTTCTTTTGGGGAATGAAGAGTAGAGGATTAAAAACCAAGATTTCATTAGTGTGGTAAACTGCTGGTGTGCCTGCATATGTTAACAGATGCTTTAAATTTTAGCAAATTTTTTGGGTCTTAGCAACTACACTGATTATCTAACCGTTCAATGACCACAAAGTTATTATGTGTGATGATGAATTCTGATGGACGTGGCTCTAGTGAACAACCAGGTGATTCAGACCAGCTCTCATGGTCATGTGATGAAGAAAGTTATCTGCAGCCACAGAGAGGACAGTGGGAACTGAATGTGGACCAAAATATAATATTTTCACTCATTTTGTTGTTGTTTTATTGCATTTTGTTTTCTTTCCCATTTTTTTCCTTTTGGATCTGATTGTTCTTGTGCAGCATATTTGTGGAAATATGTATAGAGGAACTGCACATGTTTAACATATATTGGATCACTTACAAACTGGGGGAGAGGGTGAAGGGAGAGAAAAATTAAAACTCAGGGTTTTGTGGGAGGTAAATGTTGAAAATTATCCAATATATTTTGAAAATAAAAAGTTATAATTAAAAAATAAAAATTAAAATGTATATAATCCTCAACTTTAATATAGGTCTTCCTGCCTGTAAGACCTAATCACTTCACCACACTGCCTTATCTAAAATTGCAGCTTCACAGACTATAAAAAAATACTATGAATTTATATTCTTCCTAATCAAAGCATTTTTTTCATATTTCTATTATCCTCTAGGACTTAGTTTATTGTTTCTCTGTCCTCCAAATCAATCAGGACACATTTAAGTTTACTATCAATGGTTAACTTCATGAGTTCTTCTCTTTAGTATTTCATCTAGGTTATTAATGAAGGTCATAAGTGAGCCTGGATGCTCATATCTTAGAAGTTCCCTTATACTTTGTTATTCTTATAAAGAAAAAAAAAAGTAGGAAAAACGTTAGAAATATTTAACACAGGAAGCAAAGACATATGAGTCACTGTGTAATTTTTCATCTCAATTTCAAATGCCATGTTTGTTTCCAAAACATTCCTCATTCTAAAAAGGAAGAAGCCTGAAATTTAGCTGCTTAGTCTTAGCAAAAATAAGTCACTGGTCAAATATTCCCAGAATGATAATAGGAGTATAAGAACACTTGAAAGGGAAGTGTAGAAAAGTAATAAATCAACACTTAATTTAGTTCAAAGAAACTTTGTCCTTGGTAGCATTAGGGAAGAGGCACCCAAAATATTTATACCAGAGCTTGTATTGTATTCTGAGATATAAAAAATGTGTCAGTATGAAGAGGGTGGGATACTGGGCAAGGATGGGTCATGGTTCTCTCTGTCTGTCCGTCTCTCTCTCCTCCCTCCAAAGTGCCAAGGCCGGATTTGTGGTGAAAGAATTCACCTACTCAAAGCAATGACAAGAAAGGCTTTATTGATTAGGAAAAGAACACCAAGATGTCTTGGTGGGCAATATGCTTCCAGAGAGAAATCATATTGTGAGGAGGCATAGCTTGAGATCTATAACAGGATAATAGAATAGGATTTGTATTTGATAAGACTTTTCTACTTCCATAGGCTATAGAGAAGTTTGTATAACAAAGGAGTTTCTCCATAGACTGTAAGTCCTCTGAAGTTTGTATAAGAAAGGAAATTTTCTCTAGAGGATGTAAGGTTTTGTTGATCATTTATATACTGGGCTGTCTGCTTTTCTCCCTCATCAAGTATATACACAAAAAATTTTTGCTTTGGAAATTAGGTAAATCTATAGACAATTTACACCTTCATTTAGCCATCACTAATCTTATACCTAAATAACTGATAATAGAAAGATAGGCAAAGGACATATATCATAGATCTAGAGGTGAAAAGGACCTCGGATCCCATGTTGTGCCCCTCATTTTCAAGATAAGAAAAAACAAGATTTTGAGAGGCTGTCTCTCTTATCCAAGATCATCGAAGTAACAAGAATCAGAAGGAAAGTTTGAATTAAGGTTCTTGGTATCCAAAGTTACTGATCTTCCCATTGTACCAATTTGCCTGCTCTGGAGGGTGACCTCAAGTTCACCAAAAAAACAAACAAAAAAATCTAGCATAAAGTAGCCATGTGACCATCATCAAGGGACTTAACCTTTCAAAATCCCTAGGCAACTATGTAAGAAAGAACCTAACTTATAGTGGAACGGATGATTTGCATTGTAAGATGATTTTGTTTACACTAATTATCATCAGGATCTCGACAAAATCTGGGCAACTAGGTGGTACAATGGATAGAGCACTGGAAATTTCCAAAATGAGAATTCCCTACAACAACAAAATCATGGATCAGTACGCCCTCTCTCCCCAGAGCAGTCCCTATAAACCAGAGGTAATGATTTTTATGACTTGGAATTCTTTGGCAACCAAGCCTATACCCCCCCTCTTCTAGATAATATTTTTAAATATGGAAAATTAAAATTACCAATAAAAACAATTATATTGAGAAAAAGCTATAAAATTATATATATATATATATATATATATCCAAATACATATTATTTTTTAATATGTGTATGTATAATATACACACATACTCATAAATACCAGTAGTTATTAAATTATTATTATGTTCCAGACAGTGTATTAAATCCTGGGTATATAAATCCAAGCAAAAAAAAAGTCTCTACTGTCAAGAAGCTTATATTCTAGTGGAGTAAGACAGTACACAAAAGAGTGATTAAAACCAAAAAAGTCAGTAAGGGTCCTCATAAAAGTACTCAGACTAGGCCTGTGATTTTGAAGTACAGAATCCAGTAGCAGAAGGCTAGCTAGCCTGGCCCATTTTATGAAATGGAGAGCCCAATAGGAATTCACCAATTGGAAAAGAAGACAAGCCTGATGATGAAAGGATATTCCTTGTAAGAAAGCCCCAAAGATAGTTAGATATCCTAAGGACAGGAACCCCAAGTGATGAGTTCTGGAATGAGACAAACTGAGATATGATTTGGAAACCTAGATGGATACTTTCATTATTGCCCCACTATATTTCTAGAATTCTTAAGGGCCATTTCTCAAATATATAGAAAACTGAGAAAACAAATAATTTCCCAATTAATAAATGGTCAAAAGATATAAACAGGCAGTTTTCAGACAAAAACATCAAAACTACCTATAGTCGTATTTAAAAAAAGGCTCTAAAATGTTATTGATTAGAGAAATGAAAATTAAAAGAAATCTAAAGCTCAGATTGATTAAAGTGACAGAAAAGGAAAATGACAAATATTGAAGGAGATATAGAAAAATTGAAGGACCAAGGCACTGTTAGTGGAGTTATGATTTAATCCAACCGTTCTGGAATACTATGCCCAAAGGGCTTTAAAACTATGTGTACTCTTTAATCCAGCAATATCACTACTAGGACTGTACCCTAAGGATACTGGAAATTGAGGAGATTCTCATCAACTGTGGAATGACTGAACAAATTATAGTACATGATTGTGAGGAAATACTATTTAATTGTTAGAAATGATGAACAGGATGTTTTCAGAAATATCTGAGAAGACTCACATGAACTGATCCAAAGTGAGCAAATCCAGGAGAATATTGTACAACAGTAACAGCAATATTGCACATTTATCAACTGTGAATGTTAGCTATTCTCAGAAATACAATGATCCCAGATAATTTCAAAATATTATTTACCTCCAGAGAAAGTACTGATGGAACCTGAATGCAAACTAAAGTTCTCTAATCCTTTTAAAAATTTTTAATCTAAATTGCAAATGTTTTCCATGACTGCCTAGGTATGATCTATATCAAATTGATTTCTTTCTCAAGGAGTGGGGAAGAAATAAAAATACTGAGAACTCAAAATTAAAAAAAAAAGAATGTTAAAATTTTTTTATTTACATGTAATTGAGAAAAAAATAAAATAAAAATTAATTGACAAAAAGGAAAGAAGTAAAAATGCTTAAAGGCAAAGGCAGTGTCTAACTCATTTTTCTATACACCATAAATAGACAGCAAGTATCTGAGGTCAGATTCGAATTCAGCTTTTCTTGATGCCAGGGCAGATGCTGTATCTGCTGTGCCACCTAGCTGCCCTCATCTTTCCTCAAACAAGAGGAACTGATCATTAATCTTAGAAAACTCTAGGTATAATTGTGTATCTGTATGCATGTAAAGTATAAAATGAAAAGAATCTACATATTCATTAATTCAACAAATATTTATGGAGCAGGATCTGCGATAAGCAACTCTATTGGATATTCTAGATGTTGCTAAAATGTATTGAATTGGTCTGTTCTTTCAAGTTTCTTACAATCTAGTGATAAAATAAAAGCTAAAAAACATTACTAAATATTTTTTCTTTTTAATAAAAACTATAGTTTGCTACTTAAATAAATTTATTATCTAAATTATTAGAATTAGTTATTAAAATTAGAAAACATTACATGCAATTTAAAGGATAAATTTAAAGATAAATCAAAAGATTAAAGGATAATTTAAAGGATAAAACCTAAAAAACAAAGAAACAGTGGGCTTTGTTTTATTTATCCTACAAAATGAAGGAAGATACATAGTACTCTTGCATTTTCAATGTCTAGTGACCTAAATATAGTAGCCAGTAGATAAACAATAATAAATGAATACTCTTTGAATGATTTTTCAAAGAAAATACCTCTCCCTAAAATACAGAAAAATTATCAGGATTTCCTCTTCTGTCTCTGACTGTGTCTGTATCTATCTCTCTCTTTGTCTCTGTCTCTGTCTCTTTCTCTCTCTCTCGTTGTCTGTCTTTCAATCTAGCTTTCCAAATATTTATATCATACATGTTAATATATACATAGACATAAAGATAGATACACACATATCATATTTGTAGCAACTTTCAGACTGTATCAGTTCCTATCTCTTTCTTTTATATATAGAAAAATGTTTACCAAATGATATATAATATGAAACTATGGGAAGATCTTTAAGAATAAGCTTCTTTTTAATTCAAGAGCAGAAAGGTTCATAAGTATTCCAGGAATACCTCACCCTTGGTATGATACCTCACCCTTGGTATGACTGAAGAGTTAGGTTCTCTGCCCAATTCACAGCTATGACAAGAGATAGAGAAAACCAGAAAAGTGGTTTTTTAGCTCCAAGAAGATTGAAAAAAAATTGACTCCAGAGAAATTAAAAACATCTCTCATTCATTAAAATTATTTAAGCAAAATGATCTAAAGTTTCCTTTAGTTATAAAATACAATGGTTTGAAATTAGCCAATAAGGGTGTATGGACAGATGTTCTAGCGAATTTTAACAAATTCTGCAAGGAAAGAAAAACAGGATGGAACAACCCAGATTTTCCAAAGAGGTTCTGCTGAATTCCCATAATTCACAGACCTACTTGCAAATCTTTTTTCTACATGAACTATGTATATATAGATTATTAGAAGAGAAAATTACTCAAAATACAGGTAAAATTACATTTCATAACAACAAGCCAAAATGACATTATGGTTAATGTCATAAAAGTACATTACCAGGCATCTAGGTGATGAAGTGGATAGAGCACCAGCCCTGAAATCAGGAGGATCTGAGTTCAAATTTGGCCTCAGACACTTAACACTTCCTAGTGTGACCTTGGGCAGGTCACTTAATCTTGAATGTCTCAGGGGGAAAAAAGTACAATTCCAGTGAAAGGGGTGATTTGACCCCTGCCCTGCCTTGAAGTTGATATAATGAAAGATAAATGAGGATTCAATGTGTTAATGTGTGTTATCAAGGTATGAGCTCATTTTAATACTTTTAAGGGTTTTTAAAAAGTCCTTTGAATGAAAAAAATAATTATTTATTGTCTGAGCAAATAAATTCTGGAAGTCATTTAAAGAGATAAATTTGGGGGTGTTTAGATTCTGGAAATTTTATAGAAGAGATCTTTGCACCAGGGAAAAGAGAGGATCCATAGGGAGAGGGCATTTCTTTTTCTTCCTATCTTCTTCAACCATAGTATCCATCACAGAAAATACTCCAAATATCTTTATAAGAGATTATAATTTTGAGAGAGTTTGAGATACAGTTTGATAATTGAGGTACTTTTCAGGTACAGTTGAGAGAAAGCAGAAGCATATTCCTGAAAGACATCGATACAGGACAATCATTTGAAAGAGGAAGCGATATAAAGGAATGGAACCAATGGCAACAGAGAAAAGAGCCAGCTAGAACCAGATCTTGGGTATTCAGCCAAAAAATTTGCTCAGCACAGATGCTCTAGCCAAGGACTTTATGGAGAAAACTAGGCCTTCTAGGGCTTGTTATATCTGTCATTGTATTACCTTTACCACATATGTATGCCTTTCTACCATTCTTTAATGCTCCAAGAAACTGTAGCATGTGCAGCAGCTACATCCAGGTAAAAAAACATCTTAGCAGGTGAGCTAAAACAGATTGAAGATAATTAATAAGGCTCAAATCCATTAATGAGGTAGAGGAATGTTTATCTCAAGCATTTGAACACTACCTCTGATAGGATGGGCAAAAAAACAAAACAAAAAAAAAAAAAAACAACAATTTGTTCCAACAGTCATGAAGGTAGCTGAATCAGATTCTGTGGAGCACTGAAAGCTTGGTTAGATATTTAAGATATCAATTATTCATTGTATCTAAGGCCATTGCTTTTGTTTTGTTCTGCCACAGGACATTTATTTCTCACTCTGGAAAAAGAGTGAAATGGATTATTTTAAACAATTTTGCCCTACTTAAATCCAATTTACATGCTTTACAAGACATTACCCATCATGTCAATGATCCTCTTTGAAAACAAAATACCATTCTAATCTCTGAGCCCACTTTTCACACGGATTTCGTGTGAATTTCTGTGAGAATATTCCCCAAATTTATGGGAGAATAACAAGGTTTCTCTTCTTACTAATAAAAATCTTTGCTAAAATTAATTATTGATGAGTAGCCTGTGAGAGTAAAAAAACTCAGACCCATAGAATAAGCTCTAGAACGCAGGATAGCAACTGATGTGAACTTAATGTCTTCCCCTGTCATGAAGAAGCCTAAATGACTATTATTAGATATAATCAATTCTCAGAATGTCTTGTTTGTATAGAATGATTGTGAGGAAGGAATTCTTTATCACTCTCCATTGTCCATCCCCCAATCTCTGGGTATCTTTAAACAACCTTTTAAAATATTGATTAGCATATCCTTAAACAGGTCTGGGACCTGGTCTGCCAGATATTCTACTTGGCTTCTCCTTGATCCTTGCTCTGAGCAGCCTGGTTAAGATGGATTTGTCTTCTTAAACTAAGCTCTGGGATTGACAACTTCTGTCTAAAGATTCCATTTCTACCACTTAAAATAACTAAGAAAAACAATGATCATATTCCTACTATCTCAGAATAAACCCATCCCATTAATTTCATTCAGTCCCTATTGTTGCTTTTTTTTTTTCCTGCATAAATTCTTCCCTAGACATTCCTAGTCTTCAAGCATCATTTATTTCTGTGACTTCTGTTAGCATTTACTTTCTAAACCACTTCTTTGACATTTAGCCTAATAACTCACTTTTACAAAATACTTTATAACATTTTCCTTATAACAATCCTTTAAAATAGATTGAATATTATAAGGAAATGTTTAGTGGTAAACACCCCAAGATTATGTATTCTCAGAGCTTTAAGAAAATATAAAGGTGATTTTGTTCAGCATTTTCATTTTACTAATGAAGAAATTAGAACCCAGAGAAGTTAACTGATTTAAGTAGAATCAAATATTTAATCTAATAAAGAGGAGAAATGAGACTCAGAGCTAGGTTTTATGACTCTGCTAGCCATTTTCCCCATGAGATGACCTTTTTGCTACATCTTATATTGCTATTTTAAAAATTACCTCTTTTTCCAACTAGATTAGAAGTCCTTTGAAAATAGTCAACATATTTATACCTTCAGTTAAACTTATTTGAGAACTATGTACCCCTGAGTGGGGTAGACACTAAAAAACTGATCATTGACAGTCATACTCAAAAACAGTTTTTGAGAAGTTACAAATAATTTTTTAAATATTAATGTAGCAATTGGAATATATGACTTCCCTCCTTCTTAAATTCCATAATTCCATAATTTGAAATGATATTTAATTATATTCATTTAATTAAACAAAATCAATGAATAAATCAATAAGCTTTAAAAATGCATTTCCTTTCCATTTTTTCCATCTAAAAGCATCAGACATTTATTGTTTAAAAATGTTTCAGTGGCAATCCTAAATTGTAGCTCCTTATGTCAAAATATATTATTTCCCACAGTTGGAAGTAAATGTACACAATTCATAGATCAGGTGGTGTGTACTTTACCTAATATTGACATAATTTTAACAGATATCATCATCCTCATCTTCATCTACATCTTCATTTCATACTTGTGAAGTCACATAGAGATACTATATTTTTAGTTGTAATGGGGTTTTATGATCTTAAAGACTGAAAAGCATTACCTTTTTATGGTGAGTGTCCAAAAGTCATGAAACAAATGAAAAAATATTGTCCCATTGGGGGGGGGTAATATTTATCACCATTGAGAAAACTTGCATACATATGGATACAAGTTGGATACAAGTTAAACAAAAAGAAAGATAAAATATTGAATAAGCAAATAATTTTGAACTAATCAAATAGTTATGAAAATATTTTTAAATGTTTGAATTCAATTATAGTGAGTTTTACAAAGTAAGTTTTTTTCTAGCAAGGTTTTTTCCTGTCTCCTAAATTTGATTTCTTCTTTTGAACAAATGATGTTGACAGAATACAGAGATTATGCCTGAGTCAGCATTGCTCTACCTAATTATCAATTGCAAAATTATAAAATTTATTTGTAACCATAATATAAACATTTGCCTGAGTAGAAAAAAAAAAACAAAGCAACAACAACAATAACAACAGTCAGTGTCATAATAACCATTTAGTGATATTGACTTGACATTTGCAACATAGTACAGTCAGGAGTTATTATATACATTTTATATAGTGAAAAGAGGGCTAGATTTGGAAGCAAGAGGCCCTGGATTTAAATTTTTTATCTGACATCAATCATATGTCAACAAAATTAACCTCTTCAGCCATCAATTTTTCCTACGATAAATTTGAGTGATGATACTTGTAATACTCACATTATGGTTTTGTGAAGGGAAACACTTTGCAATCAATCATTAGAAATGCAATTCATTAATATCTGTTTATACCATGCCTCCAATTTGTGGTTCTAACCTTGCTTTCTGTACTTTTTGATTTTCTTTGATCCATTCTTTCTCAAATATGTTGATTTGAAGCTAAAGTTCTCAGTTAATATCTTCACAATAATTTAAATATATGTGATATAATATCTTATCAATGAAGTAAAAGTGATACTTTTATTTAGAAACTCCTCAGAAGTTAAAAGTGGAAGAGTCTGATAGGGATTATCTAATCCAATCTTCTCTTTATTACTTATATTGCTAAGAATTAAGGATAGAACCCTACATGTGCCCTAATTTTTTTTTTTAACCTAAACATTCTCTGTGAAGAACTTCAGTGATGGAAAAGAGCAGTATTTCCTTGTTTTTTAGTTAATGTAAATGTTTCAGGCTGAGCAACAGTGTTATTTCTAATTCCTTCATGAAAAATAAATTATAGCTTCCTGATGTTCTTTTCTGTGGAGCTAAACACAAACAGATGTGTAGGTACAAGTTAGGGAAGCAAATTAATCACAAGGAAGATACAGAAACCCAAAGGAAACTACACCCTCTCTCATCATCTACTGCAGTCTAATTCAATACTATTCTGATTGAAGCCTCTGATTTTGGCATTTAAAGGCACTACACCCATGAAGATATCATTAGGCTTTCATTAAATATTTCCAAATCATACTAAAGTAGCATGGTTTCTTTTATTCACCCACATTTTTGGAACAAAAGCTTGCTCTTTAAAAAAAAAAAAAAAAAAAAAAAAAACCTTTGACTACAAATTTTCTGATGCAACTGTAAGCAGGAAAAAAAAATCCAGAGATTAAGTTTAATAGTATATCCTGACTTTTCTGGGTTTGAACACTTAAGTGTATGAGTTTACCATGTGAGATAAATCATAGGACTGTAGAGCTATAAGTAAGAAAAAATAGTTATAATGTCATCTCTAAAATCTCTAAATCTAAAGATCTGAAAGAAACAAACTTCCATACAATTGTAGATGTTTTAAATTGTCAAAGATTTATTAAGCACCTAATACATTTCAGGCATTGCATTTGACATGATGTGCTGCACTACTTTTGTAGGGCTAGAAAAATTTAGTTGGGAAAACATATTCAGCTAAATTCAAACTTCTGAGTAAATAAAAACAATATTACTGTTAATGTTCAATGGATCTTGATAGGAAGCAAATTCTATTGATTGACAACAACTTTAATTATTGGAAATTCCTATTTTTATCATTGAGAAGCTAATCACAAAGTAACATGCTCAAATTGGTGAATGTTTTTCCCTAAAAAAGCAAATTCCATGATATGTCTGAATACAAGCATGTTCAATCCCATATTTTTCCTCTTTCATCTCTCTAAAACATTTGATTTTAAAGAAAATCTTTAATTCACTAAAAGAATTACATCCTAATAAAAAGTACAGCCTACTAAGGCTAAAATGGGCCCTAGCAAGCCAATAGAACACATGGTTCCTGAAGAGCAAGATCTCCTATGCCATCCTTGGCAAATGTTCATCTAGCTTATACTAGAAATCTTCAGTGAAGGGGAACACTTCTCAAAGCAATTCATTCCATTTTTGGACAGAAATAATTGTCTTATTTTCTGTTTTATTCTATTGAAGCATTTTTTTCATAATAAACATACTAGAATCCTGTATTGTCTATATGTTCCAGTCCATTGGTATAATGATAAAAATGTGGTTCATTGTAAAGTATCTCTTACAAAAGCCTTTGTGTTTCCAACTATAAAACCTCAATTGAGGATAATCTCTAGGTTTGTGGAGTGTCACAAATATTTCACATTTATATGGGAAAATAATCATAAAGGTGTTAGATAATGTTCTATGTATTAATTCTTCTAATTCCCTATCATCTTTTTCTCCCCTTCCTTTCTTCCCCCTTCTCCTTTCTTTTTCCTTTCTTTCCTCCTTCCTTTCTTTCCTTCTATACTTCCTTCCTTACTTCTTTCCTTCCTTCCTTCCCCCTATCACCAGATCTAAATTTCTTAGAAGCTTTATATTATATATTCTACTTCTAACATTATATGATTGTAGAAGACTTTAGGATTCCAAAGGGTATGGAGAAGTCTTTTTCAGCTTGGGTCTTGGGAATGAATCTGAAAGCAAGAAATAATTAATAATATATATCTCTTCCCTCTTCCCATTTAACACACATACCATCAAGGAGTAGAACTAAGAGGAAATTGATTGTCCTAGAGATTTTTGAAACCATAAAAAAATAACTAATTTTACTACAAAGCTATAGCTTATCAATCTTTTTTTTTTTCTGGTGAATCAGATGTTTCTTTTCTTAATTTATGAAAAACATATCAATCGTGATAGATAGCATAAGGAAAAGTTCAGTCAAACACACACATACACACACACACACACACACACACACACACACACACACACACTATTGTCCATTCAGCTGTTAAAGAGAAACAAGAACTCCTCCAAAATCATTGAAATTATTTTTCAAATAGAAAAACTAAAAAAAGAAAGTTAAACATCATAAGTGTTTTCTTCATTGCAAAAACTAAAATGTATCCAGCTGGAGATATCTTCAGTTGGTTGGAAAACAAACCAAAAAAGTTTATAATAAAAAAAAAATAAGTGAGATTTCATCCCTATCTTTTTTTTCAGAATTGCTACAAAATCCTTAGAATATATTCCAAATTAAATCAGCCATTCCAAATCTACAGTCACTTTGCTTATTAATTCAATTCACAGTAGAGTTGAAAAAGTAAACATAAAAGGGAAAAATTGTTTTCATGGAAAGTAACTCAGATATACAATTATATAACACAGATTTGTTTGGAAAATTTCCAGAAAGCTTTCCTCATCTTCTGATACTTTTAAGGCTAAGAATGAAGAGGTCTATCTACCTCAATGGGTCTGGTTCCTGTTTGATCCAAGAATTTCCTTTCATTTGCATCTATTTCTGTTACAGGAGTCTATAAATGTTTGGATCAGCTGGTTCATATATTTCGGACTCTTTTTATGAAGTTTAAACAACCAAATTACCGTTCAAAAAAAGTCCTGAAGAAAGTCTAATGAAGGTAAATGTCATAAATTTTGCTGCATCTAAGTTCCTTCTTATGGAACTGATTTCCAGATAGCTAGGTCTTTCAAGTCAACCTCAGAGGACATCCCGTCCATGACCACACAGTTAGAATTAATGTTTATTTCCTTACATAGAATTTTCATGTCAATTTCCATGTCATACATTATCATATTTCTACCTAAAGAAGTAATTTACTTGTTCTCACAACCACCAGGTCTTTTCAACTTTTAATAGTCTTTCATTTTCAAAATCTGAATTGTAACTTGGATGATCTTCAGCCAGCATCATAACCACAATAGCTAGTGTTATGGAAAAGATGCACTTCAGAGTCAAAGAGGGATTCCCAATAGATGGTACAGTCTTTCATATTGGTCCTTTTTATGAATGATTATATATATATATATATATATATATATATATATATATATATATATATATATACACACACACACACATATATATATATATATACATATTATATATATATACACACACTTACTAATTTATGGTTTTCTACTTTAATATGCTATATAAAATATAATATTTTACTCTACCCAGGCAGAACATTTAAAAGTGACCACATTTTATATATATATACACTTACTAATTTATGGTTTTCCACTTTAATATGCTATGTAAAATCTGATATTTTACTTTACTCAGACAGAAGAACATTTAAAAGTGACCAAATTTAATTAAATTTACTAACTTTATTTTTAAGTCAAATTAATTTAATTGGTGGAATGTAAAGAATAAGATATTAAATAAGGTCATATAGGATTTTTAAAAAGAATTCTATAATTAGCTCAATATCAACATTGGTCAAATTAAGTAATTTTAAAAGATTGAAATGAATAATATTTCCTTTATACTAATCCTTCCTTTAATACATCTACCTTACCCCATTACTCCCTGAACCCTCACTAGCTTGTAGTTCTGGAACATATAATAACTACATGTAAAATAATTTATCATAAATAACCACCCGACTAATGATTATAGTCTCTGTTTTTAGCTATGCTTGTCCTAAGAAATAAGAAGTCTGTTGCCATTCAGAACTTTTCCAACAAGGAAGCAATTGAGAGAGTTTGCATATTTCTGAAAATGGGGATCAGAGTACCACTTTAGGAAAATAGAAAGACATAGATTCATTATGGAGCATGATACCAGAAAGAGTAAACATTCTGATGAAATCAGAGATTAATGAATGACATTAATCATCTCAAAATACTGATTGAAACTTGCCAAATGACTGAAAGTGCTTGATTTATTGTGCCAAAAATGGGTTATTATGACCATAAATATGTAGTTTAAGTGAGAAATCAAATATCTATTTCCTCCCTTTTTTGTTTCTAATGAGAATTTTTTTAATGCCATTACTTGAAACTACTGATAAAAGAATGCTGTTTCAAATATCAGTTCTTTACTAAAAACCATTTTGAGATATGTAAAAGGAAGGATAAGATCAGGGAACATTTTTGAAAAATAATCATGTTCCACGAAGATTATCAGGGTTTTTTTTTTTGACGGAGGGATAATACTAATGAAGAATGGACTATTTATTTTGGAAACCTTAATCTATGCACTTAAAAACTGTATTCAAAGTATGTATAATGGGCTATAAAATTGCACATACTCTTTGATCCAGCCATGTCTCTACTAGGTCTCTATCCCAAAGAAATCATGAAAGAGGGAAAAGGACTCACATGTGCAAAAATTTTTGTAGCTATCCTTTTTGTAGTTGCAAGGAACTGAAAATTGAATGGATGCTCAACAGCTGGGGAATGACTGAATAACATATGGTATATGAATGTAATGAAAGATTATTGTTTTCTAAGAAATGATAAGCAGGCTGATTTCAGAAAAGCCTGGAAAGACTTATATGAATTGAGGGAAGTGAAAAGAATGAAGAGAACCTTGCACACAGCAACAAGATGATTATGTGATGATCAACTATGATAGACTTGGTTCTTCTCAACAATGCAGTGATTCAAGGCAATTTCAATAGATTTGTAATGCATGTGGTATATGAATCCATATCCATAGAGTGAACTATGGAGACTGAATGTGGATCAAATCATAGTATTTTGTTGTTGTTGTTTGCTTGCTTTTTTTTCCTCTCATGTTTTTTATTCTTTTTCAATATGTTTTTTTTCCTTGTGCATCACAGAACAAATATGGAAATATAATTAGAAAAATTGCACATGTTTAACCTGCATTTAATTGTTTGCTGTCTTGGGGAAAGGACATGGGGAGGACAGAGAGAAAAAAAATTGGAATACAAGGTTTGGCAAAGTGAATGTTGAAAACTACCTTTGCATGTATTTTGAAAAATAAAAGACCATTAAAAACATAAATCACATAAAAATGCTGTTCATTTAGGAGAATCTGTATTAACACAATGAAATCACAAACCTGGAATGGCTCTTAAAAGACCAAGATGAGTCAAATTTAAAAACTTCCTTCATTTAAAAGATGAAGAAATTGAGGATCAGAGAGGCAGCATGACTCAAGTATGAACCCAAGTTTTCAGATTCCAGATTCATTGTTCCTGTCAATGTACCATGTTTACTCAGTTAAGTTTCAATAAATGGGGAGCAGAGCCAAGATGCCAGAAAGAAGTCAGGAAGCTGCTTGAGCTTTCCCAGTTTAACTCAAACACTAGATGAAAATCAAGTTTCTGAACAGAGTCTGAAACTACAGAGCCTACAAAGAGAAGGAAGGAAAGAAGGAAGGAAGGAAGGAAGGAAGGAAGGAAGGAAGGAAGGAAGGAAGGAAGGAAGGAAGGAAGGAAGGAAGGAAGGAAGGAAGGAAGGAAGGAAGGAAGGAAGGAAGGAAGGAAGGAAGGAAGAAAGTTCAGAGGTCCTGAAGTACTTTCTTCTGAAAAACAAAGGAACTGGGATTATAACCAAGCTTCAACTACCCAGCAAGAATGAGCATCATTTTTTCAGGGGAGAAGATGGATTTTCAATGAACTAGGGGACTTACAATCATAACATTAAAATTAAAAAAACAACTGAACTAATTAATAAAGCTAAGAGTTGATTTCATGATAAAAAATCACAAAATAGATAAGCTTTTGGTTAATTTGAAAAAAAAGAAAAAAATCACCCATCTTAAAAATGAAAAGGGTGAATGAACTTACAACCAATGAAGATGAAACTAAAATAATAATTAGGAGCTATTTTGCTGAACTATGCCAACAAATCAGATAGTTTAATCCAAACAAATGAATATTTACATACATATGAATGTTGTCCAGATTAATAGAAAAAGAAAAATATTATTTAATTCCATTTTAGAAAAAAAGAAATTGAGCAACCATCAATAAATTCCATAAGAAAAAATTTCCAGAGACAGATCAATTTACAAGTAAACTCTACCAAACATTTAAAGATCAATTAGTTCTAATACTATGTAAACTATTTGGAAAAAATAGGTAAAGAAAGAGTCCTGCCAAATTTATTTTTTATGGCACAAATATGCTTCTGATACCTAAAACAGGAAGAGCCAAAATAGATAAAGAAATATATAGCTTAATCTCCCTAATAAATATTGATACACAATTTTTAGATAAAATATTAGCAAAGAGATTGTTACTATTTATCAATAGCATAATACACTCAAATGTGGGACTGATTCAATATAAGAAAATTTATTAATGTAGTTGACCATATCAATAACAAAACAAATAGAAATCAAATGATAATCTCAATAGATGAAGAAAAAGCTTGACAAAACACAGCATTCATTCCCATTAAAAACATTAAAGAGCATAGGAAAAAATGGAGTTTTCCTTAAAATGATAAGCAGCATCTTTCTAAAATCCCTAGCAAGCATTATTTGTAAAGAGAAGAAGCTAGATACATTCCCAATAAAATAAAACAAGGATGCTTATTATCACCATTATTATTGATATTTTACTATAAATGTTGGCTTTAGCAATAATAAAAGAAAAAGAAATTTAAGGGGATTAGAGCAGGCAATGAGGAGATAAAACTGCCTCTTTAGGATGATATGATGGTATACTTAGAGAATCCTAGAGAATCAAGAAAAAATGAAACAACTGAAACAAAAGCTTTAGCAAAGTTGCAGGATATAAAATAAATCCACAGAAATCAACAGCATTTCTATATGCTACTAACAAAGCCCAGCAGCAAGAGATAGAAAGAGAAATTCCTTTAAAAATAACTGTAGACAAAATATTTTGGTGACTACATGACAAAACAAATCCAGGAACTATATAAACACAATTACAAAACATTTTTACACAAATAAAGTCAGACCTGAATAATTGGGAAAATATTAATTGCTCATGGATAAACCAAGCTAATATAATCAGATTGGCAATTCTGCCTAAATTAGTCTATTTTTTTCTCAATACCATACCCATCAAATTATCAAATTTTTTTCATAGAACTAGGAAAAATAATAACAAAATTCATCTGAAAAAAAAAAAGATGAAGAACATCAAGGGAATTAATGAAAAAATTACAAAGGATGGTTGCCCAGCACTACTAGACCTAAAACCATATTATAAAGTAGCAATATCAAAACCATTTGATACCGTCTAAGAAACAAAGTGGTAAATCAGTGGAATAAATTAGATACACATGACACTATAATCAATGATGTTAATAATCTACTGTTTCATAAATGCAAAGACTCCAGTTTCTATGATAAGAGCTCACTATCTGACAAAAACTGTTGAAAAAAATGGAAAATAGTATGTCAGAAATTCAGCAGAGACCTGCATCTCATAATCCATATCAAAATAAGGTTAAAATGAGACCATGAATTAGGTATAAAGGATGAGACTATAAGCAAATTAGAAGAGAAAGAGACAGTTTATCAGATCTTTGAAGAAGTGAGGGATTTATGCCAAAACAAATGCAGGCAAGAGTAGAAGAAAAGCAGAAAGTTGGGGAAAAAATTTTATAGACCATGTTTTTGATAAAGGCCTCATTTCTAAAGTGTATAAAGAACTGAGTCAAATTTATAAAAATGCAAGTGATTTCTCAATTGATAGTCAAAAGATATGAATAGAAAATTTTCAGATGAAATAAAGCCAGCTCCAGTCATCTGAAAAAATGGTCTAAATCATTATTGATTGTAGAAATACAAATTAAAACAACTCTGAAATACCACCTGATACATTTCAGATTGACTAAGATGACAGGAAAAGATAATGATAAAATTTGGAAGGGATGTAGGAAAATTGGAGCACTAATGTATGGAATTCTGAAATGATTCAATCATTCTGGAGAGCATTTGGAACTATGACCAAAAAGTTATAAAAACTGTGTATATCCTTTGATTTAGCAGTGCCAGTACTAGGGTCAACATCCCCCCAAAAAAATCATAAAAAAGGAAAAAGGACCCACATGTGCAAAAAAATGATTGTAGAAGCACTTTTTGTGGTGGTAAAATATAATGATCTGGTTAGCTAGTAGGTTAGTAGGTCCTTTGTGATAGAATAATCACCACAAGAATAGTCAGGAATAAAATCCAAAGACTTTATTATCTCCTTCATAGTCTGTCTCCTTCACCTGGGGCAGGGCTAGCTTTCTGGGGGACCTTTAGATGGTCTTTGGTCTTCTTAGTGGAGGAATGCAGGAGGCAGGAGAGCCCTCAGGACGGTGGGAGATGGAATGTCTCTCTTCCATTCTTTGTTAATATATCTATTACAATTAAGTCCATTCATCATACTGAGTATAAACCAATCATTATATCACTAGGGAACCATTATTTGTTGTAAGATTAAATCTATCATACTGAACTAGAGAACTGTTAATCACCATGCTAAACTAGATAATCATTGTATTATCAGTTCCACTCAGTTAACACCTTGTAGCATTAAATCAACTGAACCTTAACTATACCTTTTCATCGTTCCTGCCCTCTAGAGTAAAGAATTGTAAAATGAGTGGATGTCCATTAATTGGGGAATGGCTAAATAAGCTATGTGAAAGTAATAAAATATTATCATTCTATAAAAAATAATGAACTGGCTGATTTTAGAAAGGGCTGGAAAGATTTACATATACTGATTACTGATATTGAGTAAAAAAAAAAAAAAAAGCAGGAACAAATTATATACCATAACAGTAAGATGTGCAATGATCAACTATGATAAATTTGGTTCTTCTAAATGGTTCAATGATTCAAGGCAATCCCAATAAACTTTGGATTAAAATGCTATCTGCATTCAGAGAGAGAACTATGGAGACTGAATGTAAATCAACTTCTACTATGTTCACTTTTTTTCTTCTTTTTTCCTCATAGTTTTTCTCTCCCAACGTGATTCATATAGAAATATGTAAAAAATGAATGTTCTACATTACCTTCCTCCCAAATGTTATTTTACATACAATTAGATTTTTTTTTTAATTTAAAAGGGAAAACAAATAAATAAAAAGTTCCAGTAAATGGATTTCTTCTCTAACCATAAGTAGTGAAACTATCTCCATCACTTTGGATGTAGGAAAGTTTTATTCCCTCATAATTACTGAAATTCTCTCTTTATAACAGAATCTTAGAGAAAGACAGAGTGACAGGTATCTTCCAAGAAATATTATTTAAACCCGATTCAATTTCTGAATAAACAAAAGAAAGAATATCAGCATCTTTTGATCATCATTTGAGTATTGTCTTGTTTGAAGACAATTTGGTCCAACCATTCTTGAAAGCAAATATAATTTCTCTTCATACAAACTCAAGGTGAGAACTATATCATCCTTTAAGCTCCACAGAATTATGGGACATAAGATAATGATCAAGATCTGGAAGTCACCTTAGAGGCCAATTTGTTTTAGTATCTCATTTTATAGATAAGAAACTAAGGCCCAGAGAATTTAAATTACCTTTTCCAAGACTATTGAGATAACAAGTGGCAAACATGACATTTACTCAGACTATTTGATTTTCTAGTATTCTAGCCATTGTGCCACCTATCCTCCAACTAACATTAAAGTGCCATATCAATCTATCAGCAAACATGCATTCAAGCACCTACCTGTCCTAACCTAGTAATTCTTAAGAGTGCTAGGAATGCAAAAAAAAGAGGCAAAAGTCAATTTCTTCAAGGAACTTACAATCAAATGCAGGAGATAACATGGAAATAAATATATATGAAATTATCCATATATCCATATATATGTTATATATAAAATAACTTAATATTTATACACATAATATATTATGACATACATATAATATATAAGAAGTATATATTATATATTTGCATATATATTATATGACATATATATGTGTGTGTATATATATATATACATATATATATATAAAATAAAGAAGAAATAATTAATAGAAGGAAAGCACTGAAATTAAGAGAGGTTAGAGAAAGCTTCCCATAAAAGTTAAAATTTGAGGGAGGGGGACTTAACTTCTGTAAACCAGAGGAGCTAGTCAAAGTGGAGAATGAAGAGCTTCCCATGCACGGAAGACAGCTAAAATAAATTTCTAAATCTGAGAGATTAAGTTTCTACTTTGTGGAACATCTAAGAGGCCACTCTCAACAAAGTGAAAAGTATGGGGAGTAAAATGTAAGAAAACTGAAAAGTAGGAAGGGGCTAGGTTACGAACAGCTTTGAATGCCAAATACAAATTTGTATTTCATCCTGACGGCAATAGGGAGCCATTGTAGTTTGTTGAAGGAGCAATGTCTGTGACATGATTGAAACTACACTTTAGGACAATCTTATGAAGTATTACTTGATTTTCCCCAGCTGTTGACATCTCCTCCCCATGTATAGTTTGTATTTATTTATTTATGCATATATGAATAAATACATGCATATATTTCAGTTTCCCTGATATTATGTAAGATCTCTGAGGGTAGACATTGCCTTTGCTTGTTTTATTTTCTTTTCCTTCTCCAGGGTTTAATACAGTACCTGACACATAGAATATGTTTAACAAATGCTTTTATTAATTGATTGGTTCATTGATTAGAAAATTCTTCTGATGAAACCATAATTACAAAGATTATGTCCTAACTTAAAGATGTCTTTTCTCCTGCTCTGCCCTGTATGTAATTGATGCCTTTTGGAATCAAATAACTTTTCTCTTTTCTTTATTTCACTTTTTGGCCAAAACATAGTAACTTTTACTTTCATACTTTCACAGTAGTCTAGCAAGACTGGTTATCCAGTCTTAATTTGTGATGTCCCATTTCCCAGGACCTAAATCAGATATCTTGGACCCCAGATGATTCTGGGATCAAAGAACATATGCATTATCAAAATCTTTTGTTCAACAGTTTGTTTTGAATAACTGGCAATGATGTTACTTAAATTAAGCCTGTCTCAATTCCTTAGAAATAGTGGTCAGAATTATTTTTCTTAATCATATTAAGAAAAAGAATGGAAAAACAGCTATATCTTGACATTACAGTGTAGCCATTTAACTTGAATAGAGGCACTCATTGAAGCCCAAATCTTTATCATTAAAATTTCAACAAAGGAATGGTAAAAAGAGAAGGGATTTTATCTGATTAAATACTCTGTCACAGAAGGTATGAGTTTTATTTACTTCTGCTTTTTTTAATCCCATGGGTAAGAAAAGTGAGCTGGGAGCCAGGTGGCAAGTTTCTCAGTTTCTTCATCTGACGACAGATAGTATTGGATAAGATGATCTCTGAAGTACTTTTTTCAATCAAATGTATTGTGACTCATGTTGAGTTGAATAAAAATTCAATCAGATTTCTAGTCTTTTTCCCACAAACTGTTTTTAAACTTGGCCTCCCCTAATCTGTAGTCATTCAGTTGACTTTTTGAATGCAAATACAGGAATGTTCATTTTTTCCTATTCCATTTAATCTTGTCAGGTTCAGCCAATTGTCCCAGATTGTTAAAATGTTTTTGTGTTCTGATTCTATCATCTAAACATATTTACTTTCTTTCTCAGCTTTATATTATTTATAGATTTAAGTATTATCTCTCTATCTTTATCTGGGCAATTGATAAGTCTTGAACATGCCAGTATCCAAAAGAATTCCCTGTGGCAACATTGTAGTTGCTCTTTTATATTAACATTAATCCATTAATCAGCACTATTCAAATAAGATGACTACCATCTATTTGGAATCATGTAACCATGAACTCATGTCTTAGCCATAAGGATCTCATAAAACACTTTGTCAGAGTGATAATAATACAGAATTCTAAAGAATCCTGTTTAAAGCACAATTAGGCAATCTTTAAAAAAAAAAAACTATTTATCTGGACTCAGCTTCTTCATCTTTAAAATGAGAGAATTGAATAAATATCTAATTTTCCTTAAAAGTTTAAAATGCTATGATTCATAAATATCTGCATATCTAAATAAAACTTGGTATTCAGCCAAGCTGAGTACATGAAGTCAAAAATGAACCAGAAATTCCAGAAAGTGGGCATTTCATGTAATATAAATAGATTGAGAAAATACCATTTTATACATCAAAACTGGGTCTCTATTCTCTAATATCATTTGCATTGAAGAAGCATTCCAAATTCCTGATTACTATAAACCTCATCCCATAATTAAAGATGCTGTCCTTCATTCACCACTAATGGTAATATGGAGGTACATTTAAGTCCTTTCAATTTTTTGAGAGCAGGGCAAGTCAGTATTTTATTCACTTTTTTTGAAAGTCCTTCCATTATTGGTATCTAGTAAAGTACTTCTCTCTTATACAGAAAGTTGAACACTTTGTTATACTTATACAGAAAGCTTGTACACTTTGTAGCTGGAAGAATACAGATACAAGTGTGGCCCATGTCATGATTAGATGAAGGTATTTCCTGGCTTTGGTGAAAAGATCCTCTAATTCTCTCTCTCTCTGTCTCACTCTGTCTTTTTCTGTCTCTGTTTCACTCTTTCTGTCTCTCTGCTTTTCTCTATCACACAGACACACAGACAAACACACACTCTGCCTGTCTCTGTCTCTATGTCTCTAGATCTGTTGCTGTGAATTTTTGTCTCTGTGTTTTTGTTTCTGGCTCTGGCTCTGTCTTTGTCTCTATTTCTGCTTCTCTCTCTCTTTCTCTCATTGTCTCTCTCTCTCTCTCTCTCTCTCTCTCTCTCTCTCTCTCTCTCTCTCTCTCTCTCTCTCTCTCTCTCTTATACACACACACACGCACGCATGCACGCACAGTTCAATTTCTTTTTCCTTTGGGTGCTTGATGTATGAGTGGATTTTAAGGTTATCAGTTTTAGAATCAAAATCTCATAATAGGCTGAGTCTAAAAACCCAAACAGGGGCAAGCTAGGTGGCACCAGCCCTGAAGTCAGGAGGACCTAAGTTTAAAACTGGCCTCAGACACAACAATTCCTCAGCAAAAAATAAAAATAAAAAAATAAATAAAAACCTAAACCTGTCTTTAAAAACAATGATTTTAATTAAAAATTTTTCATTGAAATTAGATATATTAAATATATACATATATATATACATACATATATATAATTTCTCTATTAGAGTTTAATATTTTTATCATAAGAGGAAATGTGGTTGGTTTAGTATGACTTGTTCTCAGTAAAACCATGCTATCATTGTGTCCTTTTTAATTGCTCAAAAGTCTTCCATTTCATAAACTATTCTAAAAAATTATGTAAAGAATTGATAGTTCAATTTAACTATTAAAAAATTGAATTGGCAAAGCTCTTGAAATAGAGTGGGGGAAAACAAATAAAACAATATCTGCCATCAAGGAGTTTTCATCCTACTGAAATATATAGTATAAATACAGATGTACTATAAATGCATATTAAAACTATATGGAAATTTGAGGTTAGATTGATCAAGGCTTCACGTAGGAGATATCATATAAGTTGAATCCAATTTGAGCTTTATAGGAAGGTATGCATTCTAAATCAGAGCAAATATATAAGAAAGTACAAAAATAAAGAGATGAAAGATGCAATATTAAATTGTTCACTTTGGCTGGAATATAGAATGAACAATGAGAATAAAGCGAAATAACTCTATAAGTAGGTGGAACTAGATTGTCAAAATTTTGTATCTTTTTCTAAAAGTAACTGGGAGTCACTAGAGCCATCTAGAACAGGAATTCTTAATTGTGTGTTTGTGTGCGTGTGTGTGTTTGTGATACAATCCCATTTGGCATTCTGATGAAGCCTATGGACCTTCTTTGAGAATAGTATTTTTGAACATAAAATTTGCATAGAATTACAAAAGAAAATAGTTACATTGAATGAAATGTAACTATAAAAACTTTTATAGATTTTTGTACTATATACAGTTTGTTTCTACTGAAAAAACTCCTCATTTGAAAGGAATGATAAGCTCCTAATCCAAAGATGAAGCATAGCCTTTTCATTCCAAGGAGTTGATGTACTTAAAATGAAAATTTAAAAATATGTTTTTGGACATGGCAATATTTTGGCCATATATTTTTGTATTGTTAGACTATCCATAATTTTGTGAGAGTATTTGCTTTTTTTAACTGAGGAAAACAGATAGGAGGAGAGATAATAATTGCTTGTAAAAATAAATGAATGAATAGGAAAGAAAGGAAAAAGGAAAGAAAAAAAACCTTGATTTTTAAAGCTAAAAAGTAACTTAGGTATATGATGCAGGAATAGTATTTCAGGAATATTAATTGTAGCAGGGAAGTACTAAAATCAGGGAGTTCTATTAAGAGTTTATTTTTAATAGTTCAGATGAAAGCAGATAAATACATGAACTAGTGTGGCAAAAGATTAAAGAATAGAATATGGTTATGAAAATTATGGAGACAATTGAATTTTTTCCAATCCTTGTGAGAATAGAGATGAAAAGGGAAGTATGGAGTTGCTCCTTTTTATTACAGTGGAGAATCTTATAGTACTTCTTGTCTGGGGAAGTCCTCTCCAAGGGAAGGAATAAGAAAATAGTGATACAGGAAGATAAACAGACTGTTCTTAACTGCACTTCTGTTCTGGCATCACTTGAGGGTGTGCGAGGATAGCAAATCTAAACATATTGCTTTGATTAAACATGCCCTATCACTGAAGTTATAATAATTCCATTGCTGAGAAAGTATAATAGCAATTGGCATGTTGAGTAATGAAATTTAGAGACTTAAATCATAAGGATTTTGGGACAACTAGGTGATACAGTGGATAAAGCACCAGTATTAGTATGAAAAAGACCTGAGTTCAAATTCAGCCTCAGGCCATTGATACTTATTAGCTATATGACCCTAAGTAATATGATCTAACCCTAATTTCCTCACCAAAAAAAAAAAAAAAAAAAAAAAAAAAAAACCCAACATAATGATTTCCTGATTTGGTGGAAAGTGTATTAGATTTGGAATCAGAGAACTTGGATTTGAATGTTGGCTCCTCCTCTCACCATTTCTTATAGTTGGGCAAGCTACTTATCCTCTATGGGCCTCAGTTTGCTCATTTCCAAAGTGAAGATGTTTGTATAATTGAACTTTAAAATCCCTTCTAGTTAAGAATCTGTGGTCCTAGAATACTATAACTTTGAAAAACTATAAGGTATCTAATTCATACTTAATTTATATTTAATTGCATGACTTTTTCTTCTTTAACAAAATAATTTGAATATTAGCAACATGAATATAATTATTTTTTTTAACATTAATCCTAGTTTATTTAAATAAGGTTCTTGGATAGCACAGCTTCTGTTACCTCTGTAACAATTTCAATTGCCTTGCTCCTTTACATTACTGGGAGGAGGAGAGGTGGACAAAGTAACCTATTTGGGAAAGAAATATTGAGGCATTTATGTTGAATTCGTAAAAGAAATTGAAGAATTCCATAGCACAGTTCAAAAGCCAGTCATACATGTTATTATAATTTAAATAGTTTTTAAAGATATATATGTATATATATTTGTATACATATATATATATATGTATATAATTTAAGCATTTTATGCATTTGATTAACTTTAAAATCCTTTGAAGTATTGTTTTTGAATAATCAGCCTCTAGCAGAGAATTCAGTGGTCAATACTGATTATAATTATAGTAGTCTCCTCAAGAAAAGTAGGAAAATTTAGGATTAGTTGGTTTTAAAAAGCTTATCAAAGAGTTCTGTTTTAGACATGTTGAATTTCAGATGCATTTGGTGCAACCATATGGATATATACTAAGAGCAACAAGGGTTTGTTTTTGTTGTTGAATCATTTTTCAGACATGTACATTTCTTCATGACTCCTTTTGGAGTTTTCTTGGCAAAAACTCTGCAGTAGTTTATCATTTCCTTCTCCAGCTCGCTCCACAAATGAGGAAACTGAGGCAAACAGGTTTAAAAAACATGTCCAGGGTCACACAGCTAATAAGTATCTAAGGTCAGATTTGAACTTGAGTCTTCCTAACTTACTGTGCCACCTACCTGCCCAGATTAGAGTAGAGTTTAACTGAACCCATAGGAGCATAGGAGCTGATGTGACTGCTGAGAGGTTGTAAAGAGAATCTTGTTTGTACTTGAAAATATTTGCTAAGACAGGTGTCATAAGTGTTAGGTTTATAGCATGATGTATGCCAATGAAATAGTCATGCTCAGCAGGAAAAAACATGCTTTTCTGTGGGCTACTGAAAGGGAACAGGGAATTCATGTTCAGAGATGGCAAGAGTTCCCAAAAGTCTTTTGGGCAAAGCAAACATTCTTCTTGTCGTGTGGGAAAGTATATTGAAGACAAACCAAGTATAGGAGCTATAATAAATATGATATGCCAAGTGCCTGATATATAGATAAAATATTTGTATTCCTGAGAAACAAGTAAGCAAATTACTTAGGGGAAGTGAATCTGAGGGAAACATGGATACTATCTTCACCAAATATTACAGCTCTGCTCCAAGCTATTCAGGCTTCTCATGTAGTGTTGTGTATTTGTTTATCAGAGACTGAGATGTTGCTTTCTTGGAAAGGATGATTGAAATAAACATTTCTTTGCTAATTAGACTCAAAGGTAAATCTAATTTATGTCCCAATACATTTGTAATAAAAAAGTTTCATATATTATATAACATATAATATATGGAATAAGACATATAATATTATATATAGCATATAATATGTATTGTATTTAATATTATCTATTACATAATGTTACACAAATATTATCTATGACATATATGTCATAGAAAATATTATATATTATCTTGGAATAAAACATAGATATATGAGCCTTTGAACCAGAAAGACTTGGATTCACATTCCTTTGAATATAGACACTGGCTGTTGATCTTAGGTCCTAAGTCATTTATCCTCTCATATGGTAGGCCCAAGCTTTTTGTTTTTAAAAGCTTTTATATTTTCAAAATATATGCATAAATAGTTTTCAACATTCACTCTTGCAAAATTTTGTGTTCCAATTATTTTTCTCCCTTTCCCCAAGCCTAAACAGCAAGTAATCCAATATATGTTAAACATGTGCAATTCTTCTATAGATATTTCCACAATTATCATGCTGCACAAGAAAAATCAGATCAAAAAGGAAAAAAAAGAGAAAGAAAATAAAATGCAAGCAAATAACAAAGGAAGGGAACATACTATGTTGTGATCCATACTCTGTCGCCACAGATGGCTCTTTCCATCCCCAGTTCATTAGAACTGGCCTGAATCATCTCATTGTTGAAAAGAGCCAGAGCCATCAGAACTGATCATTGCATAAGTTCGTTATTGCTGTGTACAATATCCTCTTGGTTTTTACTCATTTTAATTTTTAAACTGTCTTTTTCTTTCTCCTTTCTGTATTCTCTTTTGCAACATTGCTACCATGGGAATAGGTTTTACATGTTGCTTGCCTTCTCAAGGAGGAAGATGGGAAAAGAGGTAGGAAGGGAATTTGGAACTCAAAAGGATAAAACATTAATGTAAAATTTTTTTTACATGTAGTTGAGAAAAAAAATTAAAACATTATAGAAAAGAAAGAGAGAGGTTCCCTGAAACAAACAGTTCATATGCTAAATGTAAAAATAATTAGTTAATCATTTATATGGCACTTTATTATGTGACAAGTACCATGCCAAACACTTTACAATCATTATCTCATTTGATCCTTACAGCAACACCAAGAAGTAGGTGTCATTATTATGTCCATTTTGCAAATGAGAAAACTGAGGCAAACAAGTTAAATGCTTTGCCCAGAATCACACAGTTGGTAAGTGTCTGAAGCTGGGATTAAATTCAAGTCTTTCTAACTCCAATCCTAGTACTCTACCCATTTGGCCATCAAGAAAATACTAAGCATCTAATATGAATTACATTTCATTTCAATTCAATTTAATAAGCATTAGTAAGTGCCAATTACAAATTGGACACTTTCCTGAGCCTTAAATAAAGTCAATTCACCTCAAGAATTACATTCTTTAGAATTCAGTGGTCCTCAAACTTTTTAAATAGGGGGCCAGTTCACTGTCCCTCAGACTGTTGGAGGGCCACACTATAGTAAAAACAAAAACTCACACTCTGTCTCCACCCCTCAGATCATTTGCCATAACCTAGGGGGCCATATAAATGTCCTCAGCAGGCTGCATCTGGCCCCATGGGCCGTAGTTTGAGAACCCCTGCTTTAGATGGTAAAGATTATATCATCATTGCTATTTTTTCCTTAAGTACTTCCCAAAATGTACAGAATTATTCTACACTTTCCCAATTCCAGGAATGCCCCTTGCTATTTTTGATTATATTCTAATCTTCCCCTATAGGGCCACAAAAAGTTTTCTCATTTCTGAGGCCCTTTGATATTTGACTCAGCCCTATCAGTATTCCCTTTTCCTTTAAAATTATTTTCAATGTAAAATGTGTTTACGATATAATGCCATATTTTGTCTGTAGGTGCCAGCATGTAACCCAAACATAGAAGAAACATAATTTTGTATAACTTTAAGACTAATGAAAAATTTGATATCCATTCTAATAATTGGCAGCTCCCAATGCCCAATGTAACACAGTGTCAAAGACAGGAATGAGCCCAACTCTCTTAATCGCCAGTCTAGTATTATGGAAAGTTATTGGAAAGTGCACTATATTTAGAGAAAAAGTTCTTGGATTTGAAGCCTGGTTTTGCTATTTATTACTTGTATCACCAAAGGGGAAATCATCTATTACCTCATAGATTTTATTTTCTCATCTGTAAATATAAGGCTATTGACTTAAATGTCCTCTAAAATTCCTGCCAGGTTACAGTTTCATAAATCAAATCCATATCTAATTTTACAAATCTCAAACTGTATAAAGCATCTTTCTTTAAATAAGGGAAGCTTTAGTGGCATATTAGACTGATACTTAATATTTTAAGAGATTTAAAAATCTTATCATAAACTAAACTATCCTTCATTTTCAAGGATGTCCTGGAAAAAATTTCCCTTACACTACCTTAAATTATAAATTATAAATTCCCTTACACTACCTTTAAATTATAAAATTTAAACAAACAAAAAAATCCTAAAACCTTTTTCTCCTTCTTCTTTCTGTCTCTTGTTTCTTAACAGTCTCCAAATTTGAGATGGGAAGAATCTTTGTACACTGAAGCAAAAAGAGAGAATTTTTGATTTTAGAGACTTTAAAATTTTAGCAGTTCCTAGCATAGTTCTGTGTTGGAAAACACTGATCAAAACAATATTAATGATCCTTAGTGAAAAAGACGCACATATGGGATTCTATTGAAACTCTACTAGAAAATAACTTTCCAAACAGAGTGAATTATTATTATTGAATTTTTATTACACAATAGTTAATTTTTCTGGGTAATGTGTTTGTAATTGTCTTTGATTCACATTTTAAACCCATAAAAAGTGAAACTAGTTTGATTTAAAACCTTCTTTCTTTTCCTTTTCATAACTCCATATTTCACACACATGTGATCGATTTAAGGAGGCTTTGTAGCATAATGTGATTTGATATAATCAACATAGTATCATTTACAAATAGAAGCATCAGGACCCCACCTCACAAGGAAATACCTTTTCCATTTCCATAGATGTACTGCATTATGATGACAAACACAAAGTTTTGTATTTTTATAACATGATTAGAGTATCTTCTTTCCTTGTGTATTATTTGATGTTGAAAATAGACCATTCAATAGTTATTTCTATTATTATAACTTTTAGGAAATTATGTAAATTATGTAAGATCTTGACATGTGTTCAGTTTTGTCCAATCCATATGGGGGAAAATGGATGAAGAATACTTATAGCCATGAGAACCAACCATCTCTTTATAATTTTCATCCTTTATTTCTCTAAAGAGTGTTTTGCAATCAAATTTGTTTGTTTGTTTGCTTGTTCCAGAAATATACTTTTTATTTTGTTGGAAAAGGTTCTTCTTTGCTTTCGGTTTATAATGTTTTAATAGCAATTAGTGTTGTATTTTCTCAAAGGTTTTTTCTTCATATCATCATAAAATCAGATATAAAAATTTTAAATACACCTAGTTGAAGACAATAATTCTAACAAATCACTAACCCCCTGCCTGGTTGATTAACATACACAATGAAACATTATGCAGAAATAATAGGTTATGAAGCCCTGAATATTGATTGAAAATATAAAATTTTTTTTCTTAGAAATTCAACTTTCTGTTGTGTCATTTTTCCAATGTTAAGATATGTGGGCATGGACCTGGTGTCCCAAGTAGTCTTGCCATTTCTGTGAGACTATATGGTGTATAAAGATCAACTGATGTTCCTATCTTGGACTGTGTTTATGTTTATATTCAAATATATTTCAGATTAAACAGTATAGAAACTTATACAGATAATATTGACACTGAATTTAATTAATTAATCAATTATTTAATATTACATTCATTTAAAGAACAAAGAGATTGGCAGAATTATATTTATAGTTACCAGAAAAATAGTTCTGGAGAAAGAAAGGATAAAGAATAGTTTTTTCAGTTTGTTTTTAATGAATAAATTATCTCTCCTCACTTCTATTCCTCATCAAACCCCACAAAAATTAGAAGTCTGAAGATATAAAGTTTGCAAGAAAATTATATGTCCCATACCCTCTGCCCTCTGAAATATCAGAGATCCCTGATTAAATAACAGTACCACTGGGATAGCAAAATATTAAGATGATTTGACTTAATCTGAATGCATTAGATACATTTGAGGAAATAATATTAGTCTTTGATAGAACTAGTTAAAATCAGCTAAATTTTGATTATAGATATAATTTTGATTATAGAAGGGAGAAAGGTTATTTCTGAAAGTGAAGGATGTCAGACCTTAGACTAGATCAAAGTTGGGAATCTCATAATGATGAAAATCTGGGCAACTAACTGGGAAGGACACAAACACAAGTTAAAAAGGGAAGGAACAAGGAGAATAACCAAATACACACTTTACCTATTTACCATTTTGCTTAAGTCTTTTGCTGAGCAAAACATGTTCTGAGTAAATGAGGGAGTTCTTACCCTACCCCAGATGATGTTCCATAATTAACCCTTGGAATAAAAATACCACTCACTATCTTGTTCAAGGGAATTTTCTGAGTTTATATTTTTTATTCTCCTAAACTCTTGCTGGCACACTTTTCCACATATCACTGGAAAAGACATCACTTCAAAAAAGAAGCAAATAAATACTCTCATGAATAATAGTATGTGATGAGATTTTATAATGGCCTATTCATTTACTTAAACTTTTTGAGACTACAACAAGGCAAACAAGGGCAAAACAACCTGTTTTTCTTGAAATTGCCCAGTCAAGGAATAATGATTTGTATTTACACATGATTTACATTTTAGAAAATAGAAAAAATTCTCTTTTCAAAAAAATTATGCTTTTCCTAAATTATTCTCAAAGGTACATGAAATCATTCATCTGTCCAATTGTTTAGGATCTTTGAACTCAATAAAGAAGAATGCTTATTGAATTTATGTCCTTACATATCTACTTGGGTTTTCCTCCCAGAAACTGTAGATTGATATTCCTTTGGGAACTGATAAAATGTATTTCAATTTGCAGACCTTTTCTTGTATGCTATTCAACTACTAAACAATATTAATATCTAATGTCTTTAAAATTCCTTGCTTCCCATCACATAACTACTAAGCAGTAGATTCAAAAGCCAAATTCAAGTCTTCTGACTCCTATCTAAAAGTTCAGTATTGATTAACATTTTTATATTTTTAGCATTATGAATGCAAATACTTGTAACGCTGTCCCAAAGTCCATTAATATGGTACTATTTCCTTATTGGTGAAGTTGAGGATCCTGTCCTATGTGAGATTTAGGGTGGTCACAAGAGCTTCAGCTGTCAGCCAGCATCCACTTTGGGGACTTTCAAACATAAGATCTCCCTTCAGGACTCTAAAAGAGAGTCTACTCTGAGGGTCATATCATATCTCTGAAGGTCATATCTCTGTTTCTGTCTGTCTTTTTGTCTATTTGTCTGTCTGTCTTCTCCCCTCCAAGGGGAGAGCTCTTTCATTCTATAGTCTGGTATATATTCTCCTACATATACCTCTTCTGACTTCTGTTTTGCTATGCCTTAGATAAATGTGTTTTGGGTTTTTTTATTTTTGTTTTGTTTTGTTGCTATTCACTATATCTGTTCACTGTGCAACTGGTATTTTATGGGAAAGGAGTCAAGCCTTGTATATAGAGCTTGAGGTTCATTTTGCTTTCAAACTGAAAGTGTTAGATAGAGCACCAGCCTTAAAGTCAGGAGGACCTGAGCTCAAATATAGCCTCAGACACTTAATACTTCCTAGCTGTGTGATCCTGGGCAAGTCACTTAACTCCAATTGCCTCAGCAAAAAAAACAAACAAACAAAAAACTGAGAAAGTGATCAAAGGCTAGATTCTGATCATTTTCTCTAGATTAATAATATTTAATGGGACAGAGACATACTTTCAGCCAAGTTCCCTCTATGTCCAGGGAGTACAGAGTCATATTTCTGCACAACTCTTATTTTCTTTTCTGGCAGGAATAAAAGTCTTCCTTGAAAAAAAGCTGAGAGAATAAGAGACTAGACACAAATATGTTAACACAGGATAACCCTTTCCTTACATGTGGAATTTTCATTACACATATGGAGCACCACTTACTCCCTCTATCACTACCCATTCAAAAGGAGAAATGACTTGTTATATTCTTTTAATTTATTTGGCTCAGAATATTTTCTGGGGCAGCTAGGTAGCATAGTGAATAATACACCAGGCCTGGAGTCAAAAGGAACTATATTCAAATTCATCCTCACACACATATTAGCTATGTGGCATTGAGCAAGTCATTTAATCTCACTTGCCTCAGGTTCCTCATCTGTAAAATGAGCTGAAAAAGAAAATGACAAACCACTTTAGTATTCTTTGCAAGAACATCACAAATGTTTTTGTCAATTATCAGACATAACTGAAAAATAGCTCAATAAAAATAGTTCTATATGGTGAAAGTTGCTTAGATACCAAGAAGAGTTGGGTGTCAGCTCTGCTTTAGTCACATAACACTGGAGAAGTCAAATAATCTCTTAGTGTTTTAGGCAATTCTCTAAGATAATAAATTTTAGAGAAAATGCTTATTTGCATTGATGATTTCTTTACTTGAGATATTAATTACTGAAATCATAGATCTAGTACCTCTTCCTATCCTGTTATGTTCTGATCATTGGAAATACAAATGTGATTAACAAACATTCCTCACACTTAAGGAGTTTGCATTTTATTAGGTAGAAAGAAAAGAGGTACATGCTTTATATAAAAGCACACACATATATATGTGTGTGTGTGTGTGTGTCTGTGTGTGTCTGTGTGTGTGTCTGTATGTGTATACATACATATATATATACATATATACATATATATATATATATATATATATATATGACAAAGATTTCATGATGCTAAAACTTAGTCTTAACAGGAACTATGAATTTGAAGAGGTCAAGGCAAGGAAGGAGATATTAATTAATACAGTAAATATTACTATACTGTCAAAAGCAAAAAATGAAAAATAATAACTATGCTAAAGACAAATAGGAATCTATTTAAAGGTCAAGAAAGATTTACTGAAAATAAAATTATTTTTAAAAAACACTTTGGCAATTCATCTGTCTTTTATGTCTTTGAAGTAGAAATCAGAAAATCTAAAAGTACAAACACATGGGGACACAATTCTTAAAATAACTCAGGATCTGCCAAAAGAATTGATTCTGTGGGAAAATGCCCAAATATAACACATATTTAAAGGTCATGCTTTTTTGCAGGAGAGGTCTGTGACATCAAAGTGGGAGCCAGACCAGAGCATACTTGGCATTTAGGAGGCAACTGTGACAGCTATTGCAGCCACAGCATTAATAGCATCAGTTTCAGGAGCTTTCAACCCAGAGACATTGTGTAAGACTTACAGGGTGGAAAGCAGCATTTGTGGTCACTCACAAAAAATTAGGGTCCCTCATCACAGAGTTAAGGCAGAGAGAAGTGTAAGAGACCTGATAATAGTTCCAGATCTAAGAATAGTACTAGTATTTGCAGCTGAGGGAGACCAGAGGCCCCTTTCTGGGTAAAGGCCAGAACACAGACTAAGAAACCAGTGACCGCACCTCTCCCTGAATCACACCACTGTAGAAAAACTAAAAACTGCCAAACCTCCAGAACTAAGTCAGGAAACAGAAGCAAATAAAGCCTGGAATTTGAAATGGTGCCTCTCTAGTTCCAGGTGAGAGACAGAGTCCAACTTTAACGTGAAGTTCAAAGTGAAGAAAGAATCTGGGAAAGTAAGCAAAAAACAAAAAACAAAAACAACTTGACCTGAAAAAGTTACTATGGTGACAGGAAAGACCAAAATGCAAACTCAGAAGATAACAATGTGAAACAACTACACCTAAAGTCTCACAGTAAAATGCTGATTTGATTACAAATCCAATAAGAATTCATGAAAGGGTTAAAAAAATTTGTAGAGGAAAATTTTTTTTATTAATTTTATAATTATAACATTTTTTGACAGTACATATGCACAGGTAATTTTTTTTTTTTTACAATTTTATCCCTTGTACCCCCTTCTGTTCCGAATTTTTCCCCTCCTTTCCTCCACCCACTCCCATAGATGGCAGGCATTTCCATACATATTAAATATCTTATAGTATATCCTAGGTACAATATATATATATATATGTGTGTGTGTGTGTGTGTGTGTGTGTGTGTGTGTGTGTGTGTGTGCAGAACTGAATTTTGTTGTTGTTGTTGCAAAGGAAGAATTTTATTCAGAAGGTAAAAATAATCTGGGAAGAAAAACAAAAACAAAAAATGCTCTCAGTTTATACTCATTTCCCAGTGTTCCTTTTCTGGATGTAGCTGATTCTGTCCATCATTAATCAATTGGAATTGGATTAGCTCTTCTCTATGTTGAAGATATCCACTTCCATCAGAATACATCCTCATACAGTATCATTGTTGAAGTGTATAATGATCTCCTAGTTCTGCTCGTTTCACTCAGCATCAGTTGATGTAAGTCTCTCCAAGCCTCTCTGTATTCCTCCTGTTGGTCATTTCTTACAGAACAATAATATTCCATAACATTCATATACCACAATTTACCCAACCATTCTCCAATTGATGGACATCCATTCATTTTCCAGTTTCAAGCCACTACAAAAAGGGCTGCCATAAACATTTTGGCACATACAGGTCCCTTTCCCTTCTTTAGTATTTCCTTGGAATATAAACCCAGTAGTAGCATTGCTGGGTCAAAGGTATGCACATTTTGATAACTTTTGGGGCATAATTCCAGATTGTTCTCCAGAATGGTTGGATTCTTTCACAACTCCACCAACAATGCATCAGGGGAAATCCCAGTTTTCCCACAGCCCCTCCAACATTCATCATTATTTGTGCTTGTCATCTTAACCAATCTGACATGTGTGTAGTGGTATCTCAGAGTTGTCTTAATTTGCATTTCTCTGATCAATAGTGATTTGGAACACTCTTTCATATGAGTGAAAATAGTTTTAATTTCTTCATCTGAAAATTGTCTGTTCATATCCTTTGACCATTTTTCAATTGGAGAATGGCTTGATTTCTTACAAATTAAAGTCAATTATCTGCATATTTTGGAAATGAGACCTTTAACTGTAAAAATGTTTTCCCAATTTGTTACTTCCCTTCCAATCTTGTTTGCATTAGTTTTGTTTGTGCAAAAACTTTTTAATTTGATGTAATCAAAATTTTTTATTTTGTGATCAATAATGATCTCTAGTTCTCCTTTGGACACAAATTCCTTCCTCCTCCACAAGTCTGAGAGGTAAATTATCCTATGTTCCTCTAATTTATTTATGATCTCGTTCTTTATGCCTAAATCTTGGACCCATTTTGATCTTATCTTAGTATATGGTGTTAAAAGTGGGTCAATGCCTAATTTCTGCCATACTAATTTCCGGTTTTCCCAGCAGCTTTTGTCAAATAATGAATTCTTATCCCAAAAGTAGGGATCTTTGGGTTTGTCAAACACTAGATTGCTATTTTTTTTCACTATCTTGCCCTGTGAACCTAACCTATTCCACTGATCAACTAATCTATTTCTTAGCCAGTACCAACTGGTTTTGGTGACTGCTGCTTTATAATAGAGTTCTAGATCAGGTACAGCTAGACCACCTACATTTAATTTTTTTTTTTCATTACTTCCCTTGAAATTCTCAACCTTTGTTGTTCCATATGAATTCTGTTGTTATTTTTTCTAGGTCATTAAAATAGTTTCTTGGGAGTCTGATTGGTATAGCACTAAATAAATAGATTAATTTAGGGGGTATTGTCATCATAAATATATTCGCTTGGCCTATCCAAGAGCACTCAATGTCTTTCCAATTATTTAATCTGAGTTTATTTTTGTGGCAAGTGTTTTATAATTTTGCTCATATAATTCCTGACTTTCCTTTGGCAGATATATTCCCAAGTATTTTATACTATTGACCATTATTTTGCATGGAATTTCTCTTTGTATCTCTTGCTGTTGGATTGTGTTGGTAATGTATAAAAATTCTGAGGATTTGTGTCTATTTATTTTGTATCTTGAAACTTTGCTAAAGTTCTGAAATATTTCTAATAGCTTTTTAGCAGAGTCTTTGGGGTTCTCTAAGTTCATGTTCTCTAAGATCATGTCATCTGCAAAGAGTGAAAGTTTGGTTTCCTCATTACCTACTCTAATTCCTTGAATCTCCTTCTCGGCTCTTATTGCCAAGGCTAGTGTTTCTAGTACAATATTGAATAGTAACATTGATAGTGGGCAAACTTGTTTCACTCCTGATCTTACAGGGAAAGGTTGCAGTTTATCGCCATTACATATGATGTTTACTGACGGTTTTAAATATATGCTCATTATTTTAAGGAATAGTCCATTTATTCCTATACTCTCAAGCATTTTTAGTAGGAATGGATGTTGGATTTTATCAAATGCTTTTTCTGCATCTATTGAGATGATCATATGTTTTTTATTAATTTGATTATTAATATGGTCAATTATACTAATAGTTTTCCTAATATTAAACCAGCCCTGCATTCCTGGTATAAATCCTATTTGATCATAGTGTATTATCCTGGGGATGATTTCCTGAAATCTTTTTGCTAATATCTTATTTAAGATTTTAGCATTAATATTCATTAAGGAGATTGATCTATAGTTTTCTTTCTCAGTTTTCAATCTACCTGGTTTAGGTATGAGAACCATGTCTGTGTCATAAAAGGAATTTGGTAGGACTCCTTCAATCCCTAGTTTTTTAAATAGTTTATATAGCATTGGAGTTAGTTGTTCTTTAAATGTTTGGTAGAAATCACATGTAAATCCATCCGGTCTTGGGGATTTTTTCTTAGGGAGCTGGTTAATAGCTTGTTCTATTTCTTTTTTCTGAAATGGGACTATTTAGACTACATACTTCTTCCTCTGTTAATCTGGGCAAGCTATATTTTTGAAGGTATTCTTCGATTTCATTTAAGTTATCGAATTTATTGGCATAAAGTTGAGCAAAGTAGCTCCTAACTATTGTTCTAATTTCCTCTTCATTAGTGGTGAGTTCTCCCTTTTCATTTTTAAGACTAACAATTTGCTTTTCCTCTTTCCTTTTTTTAATCAGATTTGCTAAGGGTTTGTCTATTTTGATGGATTTTTTTCATAGAACCAACTCTTAGTTTTATTAATTAATTCAATAGTTTTTTTTGTTTTTTTTTTTACTTTCAATTTTATTAATCTCACCTTTTATTTTTAGAATTTCAAGTTTCATGTTTGTCTGGGGGTTTTTAATTTGTTCCTTTTCTAGCAATTGTAGTTGTAAGCCTAATTTGTTTACCTTCTCTTTCTCTATTTTATGCCTCTAGAGATATAAAACATCCCCTTATTACTGCTTTGGCTGTATCCCACACATTTTGGTATGATGTATCATTATTGTCATTTTCTTGGGTGAAGTTATTAATTATGTCTATGATTTGCTATTTTACCCAAGCATTCTTTAGTATAAGATTATTTAGTTTCCAATTATTTTTTGGTCTATTTTCACCTGGCTTTTTGTTAAATGTAATTTTAATTGCATTGTGATCTGAAAAGGATGAATTTAGTATTTCTGCCTTACTGCATTTGATTTTGAGTTTTTTATGTCCTAGTATATGATCAATTTTTGTATAGGTTCCATGAACTGCTGAGAAGAAAGTATACTCCTTTCTGTCTCCATTTAACTTTTGCCAAAGATCTATCATGTCAAATGTTTCTAGTATTCTATTTACCTCTTTGACTTCTTTCTTATTTATTTTGTGGTTTGATTTATTTAATTCTGAGAGTGCAAGGTTGAGATCTCCCACTATTATAGTTTTGCTGTCTATTTCTTTTTGCAGCTCTCTTAAATTTCTCTTTTAAGAATTTAGATGCTATACCACTTGGTGCATATATGTTTAATATTGATACTGCTTCATTATCTATGCTGTCCTTTAGCAGGATATAATACCCTTCCTTATCTCTTTTAATTAGATCAATTTTTGTTTTTGCTTTATCTGAGATGAGGATGGCTACCCCTGCTTTTTTGGTTTTGCCTGAAGCATAATAGATTGTGGTCCACCCTTTTACTTTTAGTTTGAATGTCTCACCCTGTTTCAGGTATGTTTCCTGTAAATAACATATAGTAGGATTCTGGCTTTTAATCCAGTCTGCTAACTGCTTCCTCTTTATGAGGGAGTTTACCCCATTCATGTTTATGGTTAGAATGACTAATTCTATATTGCTTTCCATCCTGTTAACCCCTGCTTATGTTTTTCTCCTTTCATTCCCTCTTACCCCGACCCAGTATTAAACTTGTAAATACCACTTGCTTTTCACAGCCCTCCCTTTTTAGGATCCCTCCCCCACCTTAAAGTTCCTTTTCCTATTTTACCCCTTTTTCTCACAATTTCTGTATTGCCTTCCCCTTAGCTTACTCCTTCCCTCTCACTTTTCAATGAAGTGGAAGAAGTTTCACCATAAATCGAATATGTCTATTGATACACACTCTCTTCATCCCCCTCCTTTCTTTCTCTCAGATATAATAAGTTACCTTTGCCTCTTCATGAGATGTAGTACCACCACTTTACCCTTTTTTATGATATAATTTCCTTTCCACCTCTAGTTTCTATGACAAATTATTCATGTGTATATGGTAGAAATATAGTTCTCAAGATTTCCTTTTATTTTTAGAAATCTCTTGAGTTCTGTATTTGAAGATCAAACATTTTGTGTAGGTCTGGTTTTTCATCAAGAAAGATGGAATTCATTTATTTTGTTAAATGTCCATCTTCTTCCCTGGAAAATGATGCTCACTTTTGCTGGGTAAGTTATTCTTAGCTGCATACCAAGTTCCTTAGCCTTTCAGAATATCATGTTCCAGGCCCTTTGTTCTTTTAATGTGGATGCTGCTAGATCCTGGGTTATCCTTATTGTGGATCCTCCATATATGAATTGCTTTTTTCTAGCAGCTTCCAGTATTTTTTCCTTCATCTGATGGTTCTTGAATTTGCCCAATATATTTCTTGGTGTTTTGATTTTAGGATCCCTTTCAGTAGGTGATCAATGAAAAGTCCACATGGAAATAATGTTGAAGATGAAAAATATTATTTCTCGCTTGTCAACCTTATCTGTCAATATTATTATGAAATGATAAAACCTGATTCAGGGGAAGGGGGGAGACATAATCCTCCCCATGCTGACTCAAGTATATATATTTAACTTTTAGTGATCCTTCAAGTTTTGGAGTTATATTAAGATTTTTTTAAAAAACATGACCTTTATATGATTGCTTCCTATTTTATTTTTATATATATATTTTTAACATTTTAAAAAGTTGAGTTTCAAATTCTCTCCCTCTCATGCCTCTTTTACCCAACGAGAAGTCAAGCAATATGATATCATTTATACACATGAAATCATATAAAACACATTTCCAAAATAATTATATAGCCTCCAACTCCCCCCCCCCCCCCCCAGTTTAAGTGAGAAAACTATAATTTGTACTAAGAGTTTACCAGTCTTTTCTATGGTAGTGGATAGCATTTTCCAACATAATTCCTTTGGAATTTTCTTGTGTCCTTATATTCATTTCTAGTTTGTCCTTGGCTCAGAACAGAAACAAAGATGAAAAATGAAATTGCTTGAGATGTTGATAATATAAATGTGGAGATAGATGAATAGATAACATGTATAGCAATATTGTACCATTTTGCACTTGTTAAAATTTTTAAATATATTGTCTAAATATAATTATTGTTAAAATTCTTAGCAATGATATTCCTCACTCTCACTGGTAAGATAACTCTTTAGAAAGGCCGTTTCATGTTTATAGCTCAAATATATATATTTGATATTGAATTATTTCAACATTGTTTTATGGTTATCCATATAGAATGTAAAGTCTTTTATGTTAAGAATTATTTTATTCATGTCTTTATAGGAAGATACAAAGGCATAAATTAAATAGTGCCTAGCACAATGCTTGGCAAGAAATAGGCACTTTGAATACTTATTGGTTAATTGATTTTTTTATTGGCTCAAAAAATACACATGTTTTAGATGAATATGAAGGGATGATATTTAAAAAAATAAATTAAATTAAGGGATGAGAAAGAGAAATGCAAATGGGAGAAAGGGAAAGGAGGAATAAACTATTTAAAAAACACTAATTTTTAAAGGGAGTTTAAAATGAATAGGTACAAGACAAAGATTAAATGCAAGTGCACTGCTGCCTCTATCTTGTGATAGTTCTCTACTGTTACTAAAGCAACAGAAAATGCCAGGTTTGTGCACTAACCATCTAGTTGCATTTAATTATCAATTTTCCTCTTTTTATTCCCAATGCAAAACAGAACCCATACATATAGCTAAAGAGAACACATCAATTCCCACTGAACATGTGGTCTATAGCAATTCTTTTCTTATGAGACTATACAATGAAATTTAATAACTTTAAATTAAAAAAGTATTGTCTATTTTGGCCTTAAGATTAAACGTTTAGCACCTCATAACCCAAAGAAGTACTGTCATGACTAATGATAAGGCATAGATTAAGTTAGAATTTTGCTAAAGAATCATTGGAACCCTGCCCTAGGCATCCTGCCCTTAGCATTTGGCAAATAGGGAGAATAATCTAGGTACTTCCCTTCTGTGAGGCCCTGAAGCAGCTTCAGAAGGAAGAACCAGCTAGCTACAAGTACAGAAATCACATACAATTTTTATCAGCAAACAACTCACATCTTCCTGGGTAACTCCCTTAGGCTTCATGGTGCCCATCCCTGAAAGTGCTTATAATATAGGATGTATTTATCAAAATTTTCCTTGATATTTATTTTAATCAGATTTTTTTCTCTATGTTAAAGAGGTAATGTAAAGAATGTAATGTAATGTAAAATAATCTTCTCTATATAAAGAAGAGATGAGCCATACACAATTTGAATTTTTGTTGTTGAGGAATTTCAGTTGTGTCCCACTCTCTGTCCCTACTGTAGTTTTCTTGGCAAAGTGGTCAAGTGGCTTTCATTTCTTCTCCAGATCATTTTATAATTGAGCAAAAATTAGGATTTTGATCTCAGTTACATAGCTGCTAAGTATCTGAAGATAGTTTTAAACTCCAAAAAGATGAGTCTTTCTGATTTCAGGCCTAGCACCTTATCCACTATTCCACCTACCTGTTGTAATTTGAGTTACTTTCCTCCTTTAACATCCCCAGGTGTGATGAATTTCAGAGCACATGTTAGAAAACTATTTTTCTAGTGAACCTAATGATGTCATTTGAGGTCTTCAGGAACTAAACTCATTTGCATGAGCATAAATACAGACCCAATTCCCTGTAGAATCCCATTTTACAGCAAATACCATGCTCTAAAAATCCTAATATACACTGATGAAGTTTAGATTTGGGGAACCCAAATGAAATTAGCGTTTCTGGTGGTCAGGGAATTAAATGAGGTCTACTGGCAGGTTCAGGGTTCAGGGAATCAAATGGAGGGGTTTGTCTCCCCTGGAACCCCTTGGAATTCGGCACAAGCAGAGGTTCTCTGTAAAGGAATTTACAGACCCCAAAACCTAGATTGATGAAAGAGGTTTATTATGGGGATTGGAAGTAAGGTTAAAGTCTAGTTGAGGAAATAGGTGAGGATAAAGAGAAGAGAGCACTGGAAAAGAGTATTCCAGTGGGAAGAAGTTCCTTGGGGTGCCAAGCATGGTATGGCTGGCATGTTTGGAACCTCTGCAAAGAGAGGGTTTTAATTTGGCTCTTTTATAATAGGGGGTTTTGGCTACAAGCTGAAGGGGACTCATGGGTGGAGTCCCAAGTTGACTCCTCACTGGGTTTCAGCTAGGGCTAGAATTTGAATTGAATTCCATGGGTTTCAGGACTGAGCTAACTCCACCCAGATAACAAAGATGAAACTCTTTGTGCTTCAGGGTGAAGTCCCCTCACTGAGGCATAGTTGAAAGAGATTTTCTCCTTTAAGGATTTTCAGAGTTTTGGGGACCCCTCTTCAATACTATATAGCATATTTATATAACATATTAAGGTTTGTAAAATGCTACATAAATACTGCCTCATTTGGTCCTCACAACATCTCTGTGAGGTATGTCCTATGATCACACCCATTTTGCAGCTAAGAAAAATCATGGTCATTGAACTCATAAGTTTGGACTTTAAACTATTTTTTCTTACTCTTAAATCCAGAATTCTTAAATCCAGTATCAGTTAGGATGACCCAAGAAGTTCCTCTGTGGCAGTTGGGTTAGACTGATCAGCCAAACACTTATCAAAAATGAATCCCCAGGACTCTGGGCTTGACTAGAAGAGAGAAGCAACTGTTAAAGTAAGGAGGTAAGCAGATTTACAAGTCAGTTAATGAAATTAAGAGGTTGGGCTAGTAGTCATGGAGCAAAGAAGAGAGTTAAAGAATCTCATATATACCAGATAGACTGTAATGGATGTGTGAATATAGAAAAATACTCTTTGCCTTTACATTAGAAATGGTAGACCAGCTCAAGTAAATTGTGAATGAGTCTACTAAAATAGGCCAGAAGGCCACATAGGTTATTCAGTCACTGGAAAAAGGAATTGGAAAGGTCAAGAAAGCCAGTCAATTTTTAAAAGGAATAATCATATAATTCTCTGATGAGGGAACTTATCAGTTCAACCTGCTTCCAATTGACGACTTTTAAAGATGTCTGTCTAGAAGAACCTCCTAATGATAGCATGTTCCCTCTGTTGATTATCTTTGTTTTATCCTATGTAGATCTTCTTGAACATAGTTGTTTGCAAGTTGTCTCTCCCACTGAATTGTGGGTTTCCTGAAATTCCTGTTTTTATCTTTCTTTATATCTCCAGTACTTAGCACAGTGCCTGGCATATAGCAGACAATGAATGCTTTTTAATTGACTGTATCTTAAAGTAGGCAAAAATACAAAGAAATTAGAGCTTGAGGAAATGGTTTCATTTCCTTTGACTCAGGAACCTTCTGAGTATGTTTTAGAGTGTATAAGTAGAATTTATATAGGTATATTAACTATGCCAGAATATGTTAACTGGTATTTTTTCTTTTCCATGATGCTTTCTTTTTGAATATAGTTATGTGCTTATTCTTCATACCTGAGACATTGACATTATTAAGTAATGTTATAGATAATACAATTGTGTCTGAGCTCCATACTAATTTTAATCCTCCTCTAATCTTAAAAAAATTTCAGATTATTAGTGTTGTTCACTATAGTTCAAATCCCTAATAATGCTTCTCACTTTGTCCCCTAAATAATTTGCCACTATGAACAGTATCAAGGCAATTTCTTTAACCATATAATAATAAAATATCTTCTTTCTCCACAAATTCATTCATTTAAAGAAAATGTTCTTAAACTTGTTATGTGTCATAGATCCCTTTGGCATCCTGAATCCCTTTTCAGGAATCCGTAGAATCCCTTTTCAGAAAAAAAAAAAAAAGTTTTTAATTATTTTTAAATGGCTAAATTTTAATTAGACATTAAAGAAAATGAAGATTTATTCCCCCATTCAATTTTGTAGACCATTTAATATCTATCCATGGATTGCAGTCAAAATATCTTGCTTTAAATAATGACTTAGCCAACCACTACAAAAACTCGCCAAATGTCCTAATTATTTTTTCCTGAAATATAATTCAACTTGGTAACTGATATTAAACTTATGTCAAATTAATTACTTTTTGGGATCTGAATTAATGAGTTTATGTTCCTTGGATTCACCCTCATTGACTATATAATGAGGTTTCCTACCACATAATTCCCAGCTGGACATCTGTTAATGTTGCCTGTGAACTGGATTCTCATGTGAAATCTTTCCTTTAATGGACTCTCCCTTTGACTTTCTCCCCTCACAGAAGATCCACCCTTTACAAAAAATAAAAAAGCAATCCTCATTACAAAACTACTAGTTTATGTCCTTTCCTTTCTTTAGTCTTTTTTGGGGGGCTTCCTTTCCATTAATTTGTCCAACATATTCTCTAAATCATAAAGCTTCATGCATTAAATATCATTTAATATAATCTTATATGTATATAGTGTGAAGAAAATGTAAAGACCATTCTCTTCAATCTCTTTATTTTATATTAAGGAAGGTAGCTTATGTCCCTATCCCCCCCCCCAATCACAGTTGATATATTCATAGAAAAAAGTATAGATATTAAAAGTAACAAGGAGTTAGAAAGCAATGGATTACTTGAGTTCAACATGAAATGTGGGAGGGCAAATTAGTTATGAGGGATAGCCTAAGAAAAAGTACAAAGGGCATGCAATGTTCCTTTGCATAGTGTGAACAGTTTTCTCTGAGTAAAACAAAAAGGACAACATTATTCACTGGAATGAATATGGGTCAAACCTACTGAAAACTTGGCAGTTTTGAGGATAAGTAGAGGACCAGGAGTTGCCTTTAGAGGACACTATTGCTGAAGAAATTCCAACTTTTCTACTTACTAATTACCCATGGCATCTATCTATAGAGAAATTTGCCCAGAAAGAGAGGTTTTATCTTATGATTGGAAAATCATTTCAAGAGAGTTCAAAATACATCTCAAGGAGCAGAGACATATTCCATATATGGGGCAACAGAAAAGAAAGCTAGCTCTGTCAGTAGAGATGCAGAGAAGAGCTGAAGCTCAGAGATCATTTAAGCATGTATCAGTAAACACTCCATCAAGGATGGAACATTTTGAGAGTGACATTCAAAGAGAAAAGTCCTGTACTACTACAGGACTTTTCCCTTTGAATGTCACTCTCAAAATGTTAATAGTAATAGTGGCTATTCTTAATTATATTATATTTGTTCTCTAGGAGTGTGTTTCACTACCAAATAAATATGTGCCTATTCTTTCTTCAGATGCTGTGTATCATAGTGGAACAGTACATCTTCTGTTTATGGGGATGAGGACTGGGTATTTTGTAGCTTCTTTTATTATTATGTCACCATACTTGGTAAGAGCAATTTGTAGCTAATAACTGGTTGTTAATGGAAAGCGCACCAGTGAATTCTAATAAACTATTGTGTTAATAGTACAGACTCATAGGTTACACCTAGACCATGAAGTAGCTCTCAGGACTCAACACAAGTATGACGGCAATTTTGTGCAGTAGTCAAGATCAGGAAACAGAAGCCTAGGAAGCCTGTGATAATAATAGAAAGAACATTTTTTTTTTTTTGTATTTGGTTCCTTTCAAAAATGTATATTATATCCGATATTTCTAAGGTTTATATTGGTTCTTTCAAAAATTTATATTTTATATTGTATACAACATTTCTCAGATTTATATTGTTTCCAACATTTAAAAAATCCATCATTGCAAAAAATACAGAGAGAATTCAGATCAATTCAATTAAAAGAATATATATTAAGTGTATACAGAAAAATTGAGAGAAATAAATTTTTACATATAGTCCCTCTCCCAATGTTATCAATCTGGAAGTAGAACAGAACCAACTACAGAAGATTATCATACACAATAATATATTTAGGGAGTTACAAAACATAATGCTTTTGAAAGACCCATAGTTCGTGATTTTAGTAAACAGGGTTTAGGAAGAGAATGGGAGAGTCAGGGAATATTTTATAAAAGAACTCAAAGTTTATTTAGCCTTTAAGGTATCAGTTGGAAGCCAAGGCAAAAAGAAGGAAAGCTATTCTAGGAGTAGTAAGCAAATTAATCAAAGGCAAAGATTTGCTATTTTTCAGAGAACATAGATGATTATTGTATGATACTATGCTTGAAAGATGGGAGAAAGACAAAATTGTGACATACCTTCCAATGAAAATAATTTTGAGGTTAACTCAATAGTAGTGGCAAGCATATAGGATTTGGATTTAAAAAACACAGCTTTAAATCTTGTCTCTACTATTACTAATTTCATGAAAATGGACAAATAACAATTCTACTTAGTCTCTTGACTAAGAAAAATACATTGAAAAATGAGAATAATGCTATTTGAAATTTTACAAGTTATCATGTCAAATTAGATAATATACATAAAAGGTTTGCAAATGTTAAGATATTATATAAAGATGTTATATAAAGTTTATGAGGGCACACAAAGAAATTTGAACTTTAAGGCTATTAAAGAGCCTAGTGAGCAGGAAAATAGCATGATCAGAACTATATCAAGCACAAAAGTAATCATGCTTCATACTTAAACATTTCAATATCAAAAATATATCTTTAACAATTGTAACATTTTCCTAATGTTATTAATTTTATCATTAATTATTGATGATTATACATTTTTCTGTCTTTATATTTCTGTGTCAGTCAACTTCATTGTATATTCCTATTGTTTCCTTCAATTAAAAATTATGATGGCTTAATCCCTTTTGAAATTACCATATCACTCATTTACTTTAACAAGGATCCACCAAGTGAATGTGAGTGATAAATTTAGCCCCTTCTGAAATGAGCAGACTGTCCAAGAGAATATGTTCTCTTTTTACTGTTCATTTCAAATAATCTAAACATGCAAAAAAAAGCATATTATAGATTCCTAGATTTATCTTTCTCTCACTTTAATCCATCTAAAGGTATTCATCATTACTTTATTGTTCTGCTTGTAGAAAGCTGTACCCAAATGATATTATCAACAAAATAATTTTTTGTTTTTATTCAAAAGAAAAATGAAAAAAATAATTTTCTGAATTCACCAGAATATAGTTGATACTTAAATTGGAGTCCAAATCAATGTGGAAAATGTAACATTATTTTTGGAAATCTCATTAACATATCTAGTTTCTTCAAATGAAAATGTGTTGCTTCATTGAAACAATGCATAGTTCTAAATACTTTTAATTCTTTTAGTTAAAGTGAATCATGGGACATTAAAATGCATTGATAACATTATATAGCCTGGAAACACAATTATGTATGTCTCAGTCTTAGCAATTTCCTTTTCTCATATCTTGTTAATTAAATGTAAACTATGTGGAGGGAATCAACCTTTAGATTCCACTGGTTACTTTAGATATACACTGTCTAGTTGACAATCTTTTAAAATGAGACTTTTGATGGCTTAGGAAATAATTTTCCTTTGCCGAATTTTTAATTTTTTTTAAAATTATCATATTTTCATTTTTAAATGTTTTACTACTCTGCTCTTCTCCATTATGGTATAATGAGAAATCTGTCTTTAAAAATGCTATAGTTTTTATTATAAATTGAAGCATTTTCATAATATGCTTATACTTTATATAGACTAATTAGGTGATGCTCTTAAGAAGGATAATTTGATCCTTTTCTCAGTCAATTAATGTGGGGTTATATAGTTATGGGATTACTTTACAATGTCCCAGCCATAAATCCCTAAGAAGATGAAACAGAAAACACATTTAAGTTACTATTTTGTATGCATACACATTAAATATGTGTGTTAATATGCATGTATATATTTATGTATATCTATATGTCTATATATTTTATGTAAATACGTAATTGTATGTAATGATATGTTATATCCAGGGTACAGGTCTAAATGTTTGTAATTAGGTCTCTGGAAAACAACACCAGCAATATATATTTGACAAATTTTCAATTTTAATCTTCATTTAAGTTGTTTCTTTAATTAATTTAAATTTAATTAAAGACTTGATTCTTTTCAACAATGAGGTAACCCAAGACAATTTCAATGGGCTTGTGATGGAGATTGCCATCTGCATCCAGAAAGAGGACTATGAGGACTTAGTGTGGAATACGACATAATATTTTCAATTTTTTGTTACTGTTTGCTTACTTTTTGTTTTCTTTCTCATCTTTTTTATTCCTTTTTGATCTAACTTTTCTTGCAAAGCATGATAATTGTGGAAATGTGTATAGAAGAATTGTACATGTTTAACATGTATATTGGATTACTTTCTGTTTAGGGGAAGAGTTGGAGAAGGGAAGGATAAAAACTTGGAATACAAGGATTTGTAAGGGTGAATGGTGAAAACTATCATTGCTTATATTTTGAAAATAAAAAGTTATTTTAAATTTTTTTCTCATAACTTTAACTCTAGATCAACAAAACAAAACAAAAAAAAACAACAACAAATCAAGCTCTACTTTATAACATTTGCCAATTATCAGTATGTTGACGTTCAAAATAAAAATTTAACAAGCAGCAGTTTTGAGATGACTCAAGATTACCCCGAATAAACATTTACAGAGTGCTTTCTACGTGCCAGGCACCAAAGACAAAAAGAAAGGAGCCATTTCTCTCAGGAAGCTGACTTTCTTTTTGGGAAAAATAATATGCAAATTCAAATACAAAATAAAAACAAAGTCAGTTACAACAATAAGGCAATAAAGAGAAGTGGGGTTATCATTATTGGCTTTCTGTAGGAGTTGACCTTTGACCTGAACTTTAGGAAGGAAACAATAGATTATCTGCCTCAGAAGAAATATGAGTGAGCATTCTTGCTATGAGTAATGTTCTGGGCAAAGGTAGAGACAAGGAGATGCAAAGTCACACATGAGGATCAGAAGGTTGGTTTGAACCATGGAGAATGTGAATGAAAGTAATAATGCAATATGACAAAAAAGTGATACAAGTGAGATTGTAGATATTGTTTCCACTGATATAATACAATCTCTTTGAGTGCACAAATTGTTTCTTTTTGTAACATGAGTACTTAGAGAAGAATCTTCACATAGAGTTTAATAAATCCTTGGTGAATTAATTAATGTTAATGAAACAATTAATCACCAGTTAATAAATCTACCAACCACCTATATTGGGTGGGATTAAGGAGGTAAAGATTTGGATTTTTTGAATGCAGCACTTTATTTCTCTTATTTTACTCTTGCCTACCCCATTACCTTCTCATTTCTCCATCTCTGATTCTCTTGGTCTCCCTCAGACACACACACACACACACACACACACACACACACACACACACAATATCTTATATCTGTGATGGTCTTTAAATTTGAGGTTATGTGTAGAGGGTGGCAGATAGTGGGAACTCTGGGTAAGGTATAAGATTCTGAAGCCCAGAGGGAATCTGCTGACAATGTCTGGTTTGGCTCCCCACCTTCCTTTGGTACTCTCACCTTTCCTGAGAAGTTAAGGAGGGCATGACTACCTGTGTCCTGTGTTCTACTTGAAGCAAGGGATTCTTACAGTAAGAGGCATTTATATATCAATAACAGGGTGCTTATAGTCGGCATATGCTCAGTGTGTTGTGGTAATGTAATCATACTAAGGTATACAGGGGCTGGAAGGACTTGAAATAAATGGACTCCATCTTTGACCATCTCCGTGGGTCTCCTGCCTTTTTCATTCCTCCACTAAGACCAAGGACTTGGGTCTAGATGGTATATTTTGACACCCCAGCATGGCGGCTCTATAAGGCATAATGTATTTTGGCACCCCAAATTGGGGGATCTAGAAGCACACTCCAGTCATCTAATTCTATTCTTATTCCAAACACGAATCCATTTTGTTCAATAGGTTCTTTCTTCCAACTTAATGTGAAACAGTGAATGTAGACCTGTCTGTTTTATCTTATAAATGTTTAGCATTTTTCTATGTTTTTCTTGATTGTCAAACAAATTTACAACCTAGATCCCATACTCTGTCTTTCTGTTTCTGTTTGTCTCTCTCCTCCCTCCTTCTTGTCCAAGTCCTTGCTGCCCCCAATTCCCTGTCTCTCTGTCTTTCTCTATCCAGTCTCTAGTCAACTTCTGTGCTTTCTACCTTAACATATATACTTTCTTTTCTTTTCTGACCATGTCATTACTCTTGGAGTAAACCATGTACTGATTAGACTATTGGAATAAAGCTGCTGTTGGAATCTCTGCTTCCAATTCAACTTCCACTTCATTGTCAAACTGAACTTTCTTAAATGCAGGATCACCATTTCATCCCCTCAACTGATTCAGTGAATTTCTATTGCCTCCAGGATCACATAGAAAATCCCATTTTGCTTTCAACTAAATTCTCACCTTTCTTTAAAAAGGTTTTCCCAATTTTCCTTATTTTTAATATCCTTCTTCTAAATTGTCTCCAATTTATCCTTTATGTAACTTTTTTATACATAGTGGTCTGCACACTGTTTCCTCTATTAGGATGTGAGCTCCAGTACAAACAATTTTATTTTCCTTTCTTTGTATACACAGACCTTGATATAATGTCTGGAACAGAATAAGCACTTAAATATTGGTTGATTGATAAACTGAATCTTACACAAATTTCAAATGTCTAAAAAAGATGATAGCAAGGGAAAAATATGTGTTGTATTATTGTTCTTTGTAGGCAGATAAGCAGGTGGAAAATTCTTAACCAAAGAAAAAAATAAAATTTTACTAACTACAGGAAAGCATAAATCAAGGAATATAAGATTAAAATAAATAATGACAAGCAGCCTATATAAATTTTACATGCCATTAAATTCTTTGCAGACTTCCCCCTTTTTGACTTACCTTAAATAATGAAAAGAAACACAAATGGTCCCTGGTGAAAAGGATTTTTTTGTGTAAACTATACTCTGTTTGTGTTTCCTCTCCACCACTCCTCAACTTTGTAATAAATTTCTTGTTTTTTTCTTGGGATGATAGCATATTGTGGAATGTTGAAATGCATGTAATATCATTATGTGAATGCAGTGTGGTCTTTTTATTAGTACTATAAATTTTTACTGGAGTGAATTCTACATATGAGCAAATATAAAAAGTTTTCTAAGTTGTAAATCCCCTGGTCCTTCACCTAGAGCACATTAATCAAGTGTAATCCTTGACCTACATTATTATGATTATAGATGATTGGTCTCTAGGTACTCCTGACATGGGGGAAAATAAATGGGTAGAAGGGCCAAGCCAGGATTTTCTAACAACTCTTTAGGAAAAATTGAACTTTAATGACTTTTAATTTTGAAAGATATTAGGTTTATCATGGAAGACCCTAGATCATACCTGCTAATTTTTAACACTTGTACTAAATCTAAAAATATAGTCTAAGTACTAAAGTACCTAGCCTTTAATTTATAAAGGAATTTGATCACCAGTTACAAGAAAGTACCAATACAGTAATTATAAGATAATTATATCTGTACCTCATTATCCCAAGACCTGGGCTTATTAAACATAATCTTGATCTTAAGAGAAGTCTCAAAAATCACATCTCTTAGAAATGTAAATTAAGACAAATCTGAGATACACACCTTTCAGACTGGCTAAAACGACAGGAAAAGATCATGACAAATGTTTGAGGGGATGTGGGAAAACTGGGACACTAAAATATTGCTGGTGGAACTGTGAGTGGATCCAACCATTCTAGAGAGCAATTTGGAACTATGCTCTAAAAGTTATCAAACCGTGCATACCCTTTGATCCAGCAGTGTTTCTACTGAGCTTATATCCCAAAGAGATCTTAAAAGAGGGAAAAGGACCCACATGTGCAAAAATATTTGTGGCAGCCCTCTTTGTAGTGGCAAGAAACTGGAAAATGAATGGATGCCCATCAATTGGAGAATGGCTAAATAAATTATGGCATATGAATATTATGGAATATTATTATTCTATATGAAACAACCAGCAGGATAATTTCAGAGAATCCTAGAGAGACTTACATGAACTTATGCTAAGTGAAATGAGCAATACCATGAGATCATTATACACAGGCAACAAGAAGATTATATGATGATGATCAATTCTGATGGACACGTGGCTTTCTTCAACAATGAAATGATTCAGACCAGTTCCAATTGTTCAGTGATGAAGAGAGCCATCTATACCCAGAGAGAGGACTATGGCTACTGAGTGTGGTTCATACCATACCATTTTCACTCTTTTTGTTGTTGTTGCTTGCATTTTATTTTTCTTCTTTTTTTAGTGGTTTCATTTAATTTTTCTTGTGCAGCATGATAATTGTATAAATATGTATGCATATATTGGATTTAACATATTTCTACCATATTTTACATGTATTGGACTACTTACCATCTAGAGAAGGGTGTAAGGGAGGGGAGGTAATTGAAGCACAAGGTTTTGCAAGGGCTAATGTTGAAGAATTGTCCACACGTGTTTGGAAAAATAAAAAAAAAAACTTTAATAAAAATAATTTTTAAAATAAAAATTGTCACATCTACTATCATAATTTCCTTGAGGAAGATCAGAACATATATTATATGTCTGGACTATCTCAACCTTTTCTTGATAATCCTCTCTCTCTCTCTCTCTGGCAGATTTATTTATTTCTTTTCAAAGGCTTATGTGGCTCAGACCTACAATAGTTATAACTCTATCAAGTTATTCTCAATGCCAATAAGTGAAGAAATATCCTCCTGTGGAAAAGTATAATCAAAGTCCCAAACAATGGTCTTGTCTCTTATATTACTAAGTTATATAAACATACTCAGAGTTTCCTCTCTATTGCAAAATATAATCCCTCACACAACATTTCTAATTGCATCCTTTTTTGTAATCATTTTTATGAGTTATTCTTTAGAGCAGCCAAGAGTCAAAGAGCTGTCTCTCTTTTATAAGGAAGACAGCAAAGAAATTGTCTAACTAATTTAACCAAAGTTCAACAAATATCTGAACTCAAAACCTTTACACTTATCATCATCCAAATTTACTAAGACCATTTTCTGTGAACAATCCTTAAAAAGCCTATTTATCTGTCCTAGAATCAAGAAGAATCAACACTATTTATACATTAAACAGCAAGCAAATTTATTTTAGGTCTCAATCAATGATATCATTCTGACTTCAAACAAAGTAAATCAGAAGCAAACCCTGTTCATTTCACTCTAAGATTCTAGATTAAAGTCACCAGCATATTGGGAGAGTTTTGTTTGCAGTCACAATAGAGTATTGTATGATAAAAAAAATAAATCACAAGAGAAGGCATAGGTTTTTTGGATCAAGATTCCTCCCCTTCAACTACAGATGTGCATATTTTCTTGGGTTCTGTTGTACCATAACAATAAATAAAGGAATTGTTTGTTAAATTTATTGGACAAGCACATTGCATTGCACCAGATCTGTTATCACATAAGTAAATTGTATTCTATGAATCAATTTGAGTCAAAAGTAGATAAACAAAATGTTTCACCTTAGAAAGTCCCATGAAGCTGTTTAAGAGAAATTAAATTTCCTTGAAAGTTATTTCCCATTTATAAATCAGACTTATTTGTGCAGAAAATAATATAATAATTCACTTTGACAGTGTCTCAAAAATCTTAATGAAGCTGTAAGATATTAAAGACTTATAGGCTACTCTATAGAGGACCTCTAAATTTATACAGTACTTCTTTTGGTTGCAAACATAACAAGTAGAGAGATAGGATTGTATTTTTTATTCATTTTGCTCCCTCCTATCTATCCAATCTCACCAGTTTCTAAAGACATAGCTAAAATTTCATCCTATACAGAAAATTTTCTTTGACTAAAGTGACCAATGGTGATTTCTTCTTTTTCTAGAACCCCATTTGCTTATTGTTAGCATTATAATATTTAACACTTTATTCTTTTAAAAATTATTTATGAGATGTTATTTATGTCTATGCAATTTGTTAGTAATCTCCTAGAAGACAGGTATCCTTTTTTTCTATAATTCTTTTGAATTCTACACAGTGCTTACTGTGGTATTAAGTCCATAGTAAGTGTTTAGTGAACTCATGTAAATTCATGGTTTAATGGATCATGTGAAATATTTAAACAATCTAAAGGGCAAAAAAAATTGTGTAATGAGTTGCTTAAAATTACATTGCATTAAATAATATTTTAAAATAGATTATCTTCTATTTATATACTGCTATTTATTTTTACAATTTTCATTAATTTGAAAAGTCATCCTCCATTGGAAACAGAAATGCCAAATTGCTTTCTCTTCCTCATGGAAATTTTAACACAAGATTTTCAATGTTGAAAAATTATCCATGCATATATTTTGAATATAAAAAAGCTTTAATAAAAACAAAAGAAGAAGAGAGGTTATTTACTGAGGGGAGATATCTTTGTGTTGGCCTAAAGGAGCTAAGGACCTGTTTTCATTCCATTATTACTTTTAACTATTCAAAGAAAAGAGATCATAATTCAGCTAATAGTTCTGGCATTTGAAAGCTATAAGGGGTGAGAATCCTTTTCATGAGGGCATTATCATCTTCTAACTCCCAAGAGCCAAGTCTTGAGGCATTGGGGCAAAAGCACAGTTGAGAAGCATCTGGTTACCTTTAGCTTTCTGGCATAATCAAAAAACAAAGAAGTGAAAGGGGACTTTCTCTGTTACTCAGCAACAATTGAAGAGAGGTAGAGTTCTGGCTTTGTTGAGACAGATATGTATAGCCTCTCTCCCTAACTATATTATACTGGGCAAATCACTTATCAAATTATAAATTACAGGATTGTAGCTTTATAGCTGAAAAGCATCTTAAAAATCATTAAATCCAACTCTTTCATATTATACATAAGCAAATTTAAACAGAGAGATTAAGTGACTTGATAAGGGTTGCACAGCAATTGTGTCTAAATATATTTTGTTATCTCCAGGTTTATCACTTTATGATGCCCTTTTTTGGTGTCTCAGTTTATTTCTCTGTAAAATGAGAAGGTTGAACTAGTAGACTAAAGTATGTTCCACCTTTAAATTTGTGATTCTATGTACTAATTTATATGGTCTGAGCAGTTACATATAAAATGTTCATTAACTCTAAATTCTTTATTAACAAGGAAGAAATTTGATTTTCTTAGTAACTGAAGTTACAATTGATTCTTATGAATAAAGAAGAGAGATTTCAGGGGCACTTGCAGTTTTTGAGATTCCCTCATATATAATAGCAACTTTATTGCAAATCCCTGCTTATAACAATAAGTTATTCATGGAGTTTAGATGTAATTAAAAAGAGGTTGCTTCAACAACAGCTCCAAAGAGTTTTTGTCTTCTGGAAGAAATCCATACTACAAGTGGGAATAAGAGTGTGAGAGAGACTGTTATAATACCCAGAAGAGGAGAACCATTTCAACCAAATATGATTTTGCATAAGTATGTGTATATGTTGTAATATACATATAAATATATTTCTGGATCTAAGAGCTCATTGGTGTTGAGAGCCTCAGGTGAAGAATTGTCTTCATCAATACAGATGTATTCATTTTCTTTCTTTATTCCCCTCATAATTTTATAGAGTTGCTATAGCACTCACAAATTACATAACTTGTCCAGTGTAAGGAAAAAAAAAACCTCTGGCTTATATCCTCTTGCTTGCAAGACCATTTTCCCTACACTCTATCATGGTGTTACTGGCTATAAAAATGTTAGTCATATTGTCATCATCACCATCCTTCTCTTTCTCATGATGTCATCAATTATATATGTTTTCCATCATTCAGTTCCCTAAGAGATAAGTCTTAAAATTTACAAAACTTGATTTTGTATTATCTGCCCAACCTGAATCTATTTTGCATGACTAAGGAAATATATTTTTAAGTAGATACATGCTGTTAAATCTTATTCTGTGACTAAGGAGTAGCAGATAAGGGGAATATACAATAGCATAAGTAATCCCTCAGTACATAGACTGTTCCTTAGAGACCACCAAAGTAGACAGACTGTTCCTTGGAGACCACCAAAGTAGACAATTTCATAGTGCATGCTGACATTTGGGAGGTTAAAGTTCAAGTTTAACTGTTACTCCTGCTGCTCTATAGATTTATAAAAGGAAGAAATAGCTATTTCTGCATCTTTACACATTCTCTTCACTCATGTCTTAATGACTTTTCAGGATCTAGTTCAAGACAGGGGTGAAAGGCCTATCCAGTAAGTTTTCCAGACATTTTTCCAGCTAAATAATAACAGTAAGAACTCTCACCAACCCTTTTTCATATAATTTGTCTAAATCTCAAAAATTGAGTCATTGTGTGTTCAAAACCTCTTGCTGTTCTCCAAGAAATATTGGACTGCTTTTGTCAGTTTTGGTTTTGGGACTAATGAAGAATCAAATAATTCTAGCTTTTTCAAATACTTTGTCTAAATCTCATGGCAGTTTATATGAAAAAGTTAGAAGAGATGCTATAGAAAGAATTTTTATCCCATGTCAGTTGAATCAAAAAATTATCTAATCAAACCTGGATAGGGGCATGAATTATTGAAGAAGAATTATCTTTCTTATTCTTGAAATCTCCAGTGGTCTTTATCAACTTACTGTCACCTGAGATACTCCATTTATTTTAGTTTTGGACAATTAAAAAGGCATATTTTCCCTATTATGTTCAGTAAAAATCTTTCTCTTGGTACTTTCCATGCACAATTCTTTTAGGATTAAGCAAAATAAGTCTAATATGCCTGTTTTATATGACTAGTCCTTTAAATACCCAAGAGCATGGTTATTAAACTATGTGCACTTAGAAGAAGGCTGCTAGAATAAGATCACCTACACACACACACACACACACACACACACACACACACACATCACACCATATCACACCATACCACACACAAACTGTATGGGGTCAAATGAATTTTATAGAAGGTTTATACTGGGTGGAAGTTGTAGACTACTATAGGTATGTTGCCTGTATAAAAAGGTAAGCCATAGCTTTTTTTTTTTTTTTTTTTTTTTTTTTTTTTTTTTGCCAGGAGCCATTTAGATATTTATAACATCATTCGCAGACTGTACAAAATTATCAACTTACAGAACTCAAGCAATGGGAGGTTATTGTACCTAGCTTTCAGCTCATCTTCACAAAATAGCAGCTGCAGGTAATAACAATGAGCAGCACAAATAACCTTTCTGCCACACTGAAATACTTTCAGCAAATGCACAAAAACAGGGGGATAGTGTTAGAGACAGAGCCATGAGACAACCAATGAGACATCATCACAGCATAGCAGTACTGTTGCTGATTTCAGATATTCTTATCCGTTTGTCCGTGTTTTTGGGGCAGCTAGGTGAGACAACTTTTTAAGTTCAAATCTAGCCTTAGACACTTCCAAGGCTGTGTGACTCTGCACAAGTCACTTAAAACAGATTCCCTTCATTTTCTTTTTTTTTTAATTAATAATTTTTATTATATAGATTTTTATAATATTATCCCTTGTATTCATTTTTCCAAATTATCCCCCCCTCCCTTTATTCCCTCCCCCCCATGACAGGCAATCCCATACATTTTACATGTGTTACAATATAGTCTAGATACAATACATGTGTGTGAATATCATTTTCTTGTTGCACAATAAACTTTAGATTCCGAAGGTACATGTAACCTGGGCAGACAGATATTAGTGCTAACAATTTACATTCACTTCCCAGTGTTTCTTCTCTGGGTGTAGCTACCTCTGTCCATCATTGATCAACTGGAAGTGAGTTGGTTTTTCTTTATGTTGAAGATTTCCACTTCCATCAGAATACATCCCCATACAGTATTGTTGTTGAAGTGTACAGTGATCTTCTGGTTCTGCTCATTTCACTCAGCATCAGTTGATTTAAGTCTCTCCAGGCCTCTCTGTATTCCTCCTGCTGGTCATTTCTTACAGAGCAATAATATTCCATAACCTTCATATACCATAATTTACCCAACCATTCTCCAACTGATGGACATCCATTCATCTTCCAATTTTTAGCTACTACAAAAAGAGCTGCCACAAACATTTTGGCACATATATGTCTCTTTCCGCTCTTTAGTATTTCTTTGGGATATAAGCCCAGTAGTAGCGCTGCTGGGTCAAAGGGTATGCACAGTTTGATAACTTTTTGGGCATAATTCCAGATTGCTCTCCAGAATGGCTGGATTCTTTCGCAACTCCACCAGCAATGTATCAGTGTCCCAGTTTCCCCACATCCCCTCCAACATTCATCATTATTTGTTCCTGTCATCTTAGCCAATCTGACAGGTGTGTAGTGGTATCTCAGAGTTGTCTTAATTAGCATTTCTCTGATCAATAGTGATTTGGAACACTCTTTCATGTGAGTGGATATAGTTTCAATTTCTTCCTCTGAGAATTGTCTGTTCATATCCTTTGACCATTTATCAATTGGAGAATGGTTCGGTTTCTTATAAATTAGGGTCAGTTCTCTATATATTTTGGAAATGAGACCTTTGTCAGAACCTTTGTTTTTAAAAATATTTTCCCAATTTGTTACTTCCCTTCTAATCTTGTTTGCATTAGTATTATTTGTACAGAAACTTTTTAGTTTGATGTAATCAAAATCTTCTATTTTTTGATCAATAATGATCTCTAGTTCTCCTCTGGTCATAAATTCCTTCCTTCTCCACAGGTCTGAGAGGTAGATTATCCTCTGTTCCTCTAATCTATTTATTATCTCCCTCTTTATGCCTAAATCATGGACCCATTTTGATCTTATCTTGGTATATGGTGTTAAGTGTGGATCCATATCTAATTTCTGCCATACTAATTTCCAGTTTTCCCAACAGTTTTTTCCGAATAATGAATTTTTGTCCCTAATGTTGGTATCTTTGGGTTTGTCAAAGATTAGGTTGCTATATATGTACCCTTTTTTGTCCTTTGTATCTAATCTGTTCCACTGATCTACCGGTCTACTTCTTAGCCAATACCAAATGGTTTTGGTGACTGCTGCTATATAATATAGCTTTAGATCAGGTACACTTAGACCACCTTCCTCTGAGTTTTTTTTTCATTAGTCCCCTGCAATTCTCGACCTTTTATTCTTCCATATGAATTTTGTTGTTATTTTTTCTAGGCCATTGAAATAGTTTCTTGGGAGTCTGATTGGTATAGCACTAAATAAATAGATTAGTTTGGGGAGTATTGTCATCTTTATTATATTCGCTCGGCCTATCCAAGAGCACTGAATGTCTTTACAATTATTTAAATCTGATTTTATTTTTGTGGCAAGTGTTTTGTAATTTTTCTCATATAATTCCTGAATTTTCTTTGGTAGATGGATTCCCAAATACTTTATACTCTCAACATTTGTTTGGAATGGAATTTCTCTTTGTATCTCTTGCTGTTGCATTTTGTTAGTGATATATAAAAATGCCGAGGATTTATGTGGATTTATTTTGTATCCTGCCACTTTGCTGAAATTTTGAATTATTTCTAGTAGCTTTTTAGCAGAGTCTTTGGGGTTCTCTAAGTATACCATCATGTCATCTGCAAAAAGTGATAGTTTAATTTCCTCATTTCCTACTCTAATTCCTTGAATCTCTTTCTCGGCTCTTATTGCCGAGGCTAGCGTTTCTAGTACTATATTGAATAGTAATGGTGATAGTGGGCAACCTTGTTTCACTCCTGATCTTACTGGGAAAGGTTGCAGTTTATTTCTATTGCATATTATGCTTACTGAAGGTCTTAAATATATGCTCCTGATTATTCTAAGGAATAGTAAGCCATAGCTTTTTAATACAACAAAATGCAATATAAGACTTGCCAGTGAATTAATTTATTAAAAACATGTGCTGAATACTTCTGATACAATTCCTCACTCTCCAATAAGCAGTTGTTATTGTTCAATTGTTTCAGAAATGTCTAACTCTATCAGTTCACATAGAATTTTCTTGGCAAAGACACTGGAATGGTTTGCCATTTCTTTATCTAGCTCATTTTACAGATGATGAACTGAGGCAAACAAGGTAATTGACTTTTCCAGGCTCATCCAACTAATGTCTCAGGTAAGATTTGAACTCAGGAAGATGAATCTTCTTCGTTTCATTCCCAGTATTTCATCCACTGAGCCACTTAGCTGTCCCAAGCAAATAGCCCATAGCAACTGTAAGAGGCAGGATTTGAAACTAAATCTCAAGCTTTTAGAAGCAGACCCCCCAAGCTTTTTTTCCATGTAAGGAATTTCATACACTGAAAGACTGCATTCAATGTTGAGTCCCCCAAGGACCAACTGTTCTAATCTCTCTGATTTTCCCATATGGCCTTAGGCTCTACAGTAATAATTTTCTTTAAGAGTGATAATTCTTTGTATGTGCCAGGTCACTTCTAATAGAGAAAAAATTTTAATCCACTTTGAATCAGAAGAATTGAGATTGAATCCTAAGATCTTGCCACAGTCTACCCAAGAAACTTGGTCAAGTTAATATTCCTGAATTTAGTTTCTTCATCTGTAAAATGAAAAAGGGATGGATAAGGTGATCACATAAGACTACAGATTTAGTACCAGAAAAGTCCTCAAACACAGCCTAATCTAATCATTTAAACTTAATTTTAAAAAATTGAGACCCAGAGAGTGACCAGATCACATAAGCAATTTGTGTTAGAAGCAAGATTTTTAACCTACAACCTCTGAATTCAGAGCTCAAATCATGATGTTTTTCAGCTCCAAATTATAATTTTATACCACTTTACAATTTGTTTTTAAATGAAATTAGATTAGGTGATTAACTGGTTAAACTGATCAGTATAAAAAGAAAAATCAGATGGAACTCTTTTTGAACCAAATGATATTACATATGAATGTTTTCAGGTTTAGATAATGTCAGAATGCCATTTCAAAGGAATTACCAGAATTTTGTAATAACATTTTGTGATTCTATCTTCACATATCCTAATTTGTGCTTTATGACATAGGTTTTGTTTTTTTTTTTTTCCCCAAGTAAGCAAAGGTCTTTGGGTGAATTCTGAAGCTGCCTCTTTTCTGGCTTGGATTTAGACTCAGAGATTTTAACCAATTTGAGATAATAAATGCCTTTTCCATTTAGATAAACATAATTTTGGAGAAAAAACAAAAATTGAGTCATTGTGTGTTCAAAATCTCTTGCTCTTCTCCAAGAAATATTGGACTGCTTTTGTGTCAGTTTTGGTTCTGTAACTGACAAAGAATCAAGTAATTCTAACTCTAGAGACCCTCTTCTCAGAAGTACAAACACAGAGAAAAAACCAATATCAGTAGAAGACTCAAAAGATTTTTTTTCTTTAATTGAAATGATATTCTATTTCTTTGTTTTCATAAGTTATTGAAGATTTCTCTTCTAAAAATAATTATACATTTTTGGTATGTTCATTAAAAAAATCCATTCCAAATGAGGGTTCCTCCAGAACCTCCTTTCCCCCATTTAGAATGCAAGAAATAAACCTATAAAATTTTGATATAAATGCTAAAAGCTTACTTGATCGACAGAACGCTTAATTTTCTTTTTTTCTTTTTATCAGAAAAAAATTGGCTAACAATTATAAAGAAGAGGATCAAGCTTACTAATATTACCCCATTTAAACTATTCCTTTATTGAAATATAATTACTCTTGCAAGAACACTTTTACTTTTATGTTGTCAAATCTTTATCATCACTAGAAAAAACAGCCTGCATCACTCTATGATTCAAAAATATTTTGTTGTCATTGCTTTCTTGAATACTTTTATTCCCTGAGAGTTTTATTTCTGATCTGGCTTTGAAAGTTGCCTGGCCCAGGCCTATTCTTATTTTGGGCTATGAACCCAAGTATTCACAACAACCTACACTGTTTTTTTTTTTTTTTATCTTAGTTTTTTGTCCCTTACCAACATAATCACTATTCCTACGTACTCTTTCTTCCCATGCCAAAATACAATGGGAAAATAAGGAGATAAGAAAAAAATTTTTATAGTGTGGTGATTTGGGATAGAAGACATAAAGTAAATTCCCCAAAGTGCCTATAATTCTAATATTTAAGGATATATAGAGGCACATATGTGTTTATATAAATATATATATACATGTATACATATATATATCTTATATTACATGTTTTATTTTTATATAAAGTCCATATTAACAGGGTATGTCACAAAATAGAGGAAAAAGAAAGAAAATGAGGAAGAAACTGAAAAAAAAAATCTAGAAAGCTACTATGTTGACAGAGAAAACCAAAAGACCATCTCAGATGAAGACAAAATGGCCATTTTTGAATTCTAAAACAATTATATCACTTGGTGATATAACTAATTATAATTATAAGCTAATAAAGATTTTAAAAGGCAAATAAGATATGTAAAAGAAAAATTGTTAAAAGAAACAAGAGGAATGCAATATAGAGTCAATAGCTTAAAAAGTAAAACAATTCCTTAAAAAACACAACTGGCCAAATGCAAAAGAAAAAATAAATCCACTGAAGAAAATAACACCATGAAAGTAGAATAAACCAAATGGAAAAAGAGATACAAAAACTAACTGAAGAAAATCACACATTAAAAACTAGAAATGGGCAAATGGAAACTAATGACTCTATAAGACATCAAGACTCACTCAAGCAAACTAAAAACAATGAAAAAAATGAAATAAAATATAAAATACCTCATTGGACCAAACAACCGACCTGGAAAATAGATCCAGGAGAGCCAATTTAAAAATTATTGGTCTATCTGAAGGCCATGACCAAAAGAAAAAAAAACCAGCCTAGATAGCATTATTCAAGAGATCATCAAGGAAAGCCTCTCTGATTTGCATTACTTTCCTATCTTTTTACAATCCCACCAACATTCACTACTTCTATCTTTTTTAATCTTTGAACTTTTGAATGAGAGACAAAACCTCATATGTGTTATAATTTGTATTTTGTTTATTAAACATTTTGGGCATTCTTCCATTTGATTATTGATAGCTTGAATTTATTCAATATGCATTTTATATATATATATATATGTGTGTGTGTGTGTGTGTGTGTGTGTGTGTGTGTGTATCTATAAGAAAATGAGAAAAGAAGGAAAAAAAAAACATTTCCATGTATTCAGCAGATAACTGAAGAGGATTAAAAATAAAATAATAAATTTCCATTTCAAGAAAACCTATATAATAAATACTCTATATTGTTTTCAAAACTGCCCAACTTTTTTTTTGCTTCCTTATTCATTTTTCTTTGTTCTCTGCTGTGTATTTTTTACTTTATTTTTCTCCTCCCTCCCCCTCACCTTGAACTGTATCAGTTTGTCCTTTTATACTTCATTTGTATAATTACTCCCTTTTATCTCTCTCTATATATATATTTTTTAAGAATCAACCCATCATGAACTCCTTAGTCTGTCTTTTTTAAATTAATTTTATAATTATAACATTTTTGACAGTACATATAAATAGGTAATTTTAAAAAACATTATCCCTTGTACTCCCTTCTGTTCCGAATTTTTCCCCTCCTTCCCTCCACCCCTTCCCCTAGATGGCAGGCATTCCCATACATATTAAATATGTTATAGTATATCCTAGGTACAATATATATGTGGAGAACTGAATTTTGCTGTTGTCGTTGTTGTTGTTGTTGTTGTTGATGTTGCAAAGGAAGAATTGGATTCAGAAGATGAAAATAATCTGGGGAGAAAAACAAAAACTACTAACAGCTTACACTCATTTCCCAGTGTTCCTTTTTTTTGGTGTAGCTGATTCTGTCCATCACTGATCAATTGGAATTGGATTAGCTCTTCTCTATGTTGAAGATATCCACTTCCATTAGAATACCTCCTCATACAGTATCGTTGTCGAAGTGTATAATGATCCCCTAGTTCTGCTCGTTCCACTCAGCATCAGTTGATGCAAGTCTCTCCAAGCCTCTCTGTATTCATCCTGCTGGTCATTTCTTATGGAACAATAATATTCCATAACATTCATATACCGCAATTTACCCAACCATTCTCCAATTGATGGGCATCCACTTAATTTCCAGTTTCTGACTACTACAAAGAGGGCTGCCAAAAACATTCTTGCACATACAAGTCCCTTTCCCTTCTTTAGTATTTCCTTGGGATATAAACCCAGTAGTAGCACTGCTGGGTCAAAGGGTATGCACATTTTGATAACTTTTTGGGCATAATTCCAGATTGCTCTCCAGAATGGTTGGATTCTTTCACAACTCCACCAACAATGCATCAGTGTCCCAGTTTTCCCACATCCCCTCCAACATTTATCATTATTTTTTTCCTGTCATCTTAGCCAATCTGACAGGTGTGTAGTGGTATCTCAGAGTTGTCTTCATTTACATTTCTCTGATCAATAGTGATTTGGAACACTCTTTCATATGAGTGGAAATAGTTTCAATTTCATCATCTGAAAATTGTCTGTTCATATCCTTTGACCATTTGTCAATTGGAGAATGGCTTGATTTCTTATAAATTAGGGTCAGTTCTCTGTATATTTTGGAGATGAGGCCTTTATCAGAACCTTTAACTGTAAAAGTGTTTTCCCAATTTGTTACTTCCCTTCTAATCTTGTTTGCATTAGTTTTGTTTGTGCAAAAGCTTTTTAATTTGACATAATCAAAATTTTCTATTTTGTGATCAATAATAGTCTCTAGTTCTCCTTTGGACACAAATTCCTTCCTCCTCAACAAGTCTGAGAGGTAAACTATCCTATATTCCTCTAATTTATTTATGATATCATTCTTTATGCCTAAATCATGGACCCATTTTGATCTTATCTTATTATATGGTGTTAAATGTGGGTCCATGCTTAGTTTCTGCCATACTAATTTCCAGTTTTCCCAGCAGTTTTTGTCAAATAATGAATTCTTATCCCAAAAGTAGGGATCTTTGGATTTGTCAAACACTAGATTGCTATTTTTATTCACTATCTTGCCCTGTGAACCTAACCTATTCCACTGATCAATTAGTCTATTGCTTAGGCAATACCAAATGGTTTTGGTGACTGTTGCTTTATAATATAGTTCTAGATCAGGTACAGCTAGACCACCTTCATTTAAATTTTTTTTTCATTACTTCCCTTGAAATTCTCAACCTTTTGTTCTCCCATATGAATTTTGTTGTTATTTTTTCTAGGTAATTAAAATAGTTTCTGGTATAGCACTAAATAAATAGATTAGTTTAGGGAGTATTGTCATCTTGATTATATTCTCTTGGTCCATCCAAGAGCACTTAATGTCTTTCCAATTATTTAAATCTGACTTTATTTTTGTGGCAAGTGTTTTATAATTTCGCTCATATAATTCCTGACTTTCCTTTGGCAGATATATTCCCAAATATTTTATACTATTGACCATTATTTTGAATGGAATTTCTCTTTGTATCTCTTGCTGTTGGATTGTGTTGGTAATGTATAAAAATTCTGAGGATTTATGTCTATTTATTTTGTATCTTGCAACTTTGCTAAAGTTCTGAATTATTTCTAATAGCTTTTTAGCAGAGTCTTTGGGGTTCTCTAAGTATACCATCATGTCATCTGCAAAGAGTGAAAGTTTGATTTCCTCATTACCTACTCTAATTCCTTGAATCTCCTTCTCAGCTCTTATTGCCGAGGCTAGTGTTTCTAGTACAATATTGAATAGTAACGGTGATAGTGGGCAAACTTGTTTCACTCCTGATCTTACAGGGAAAGGTTCTCGTTTATTGCCATTGCATATGATGTTTACTGACTGTTTTAAATATATGCTCCTTATTATTTTAAGGAATAGTCTATTTATTCCTATACTCTCAAGTGTTTTTAGTAGGAATGGATGTTGGATTTTAACAAATGCTTTTTCAACATCTATTGAGATGATCATATGGTTTTTGTTAATTTGGTTATTGATATAGTTGATTATGCTAATAGTTTTCCTAATATTGAACCAGAATTCATTCCTGGTATAAATCCCACTTGATCATAGTGTATTATCCTGGGGATGATTTTCTGTAGTCTTTTTGCTAATATTTCATTTAAGATTTTAGCATCAATATTCATCAGGGAGATTGGTCTATAATTTTCTTTCTCAGTTTTCAGCCTACCTGGTTTAGGTATGAGAACCATGTCTGTGTCATAAAAGGAATTTGGTAAGACTCCTTCAATCCCTATTTTTTCAAATAGTTTATATGGCATTGGCATTAGTTGTTCTTTAAATGTTTGGTAGAATTCACATGTAAATCCATCTGGTCCTGGGGATTTTTTCTTAGGGAGTTGGTGAATAGCTTGTTCTATTTCTTTTTTTGAAATGGGACTATTTAGACTACTTACTTCTTCCTCTGTTAATCTGGGCAAGTTATATTTTTGAAGGTATTCTTCCATTTCATTTAAGTTATCGAATTTATTGGCATAAAGTTGAGCAAAGTAGCTCCTAACTATTGTTCTAATTTCCTCTTCATTAGTGGTGAGTTCTCCCTTTTCATTTTTAAGATTAACAATTTGCTTTTCCTCTTTCCTTTGTTTAATCAGATTTATTAATGGTTTGTCTATTTTGTTAGTTTTTTCATAGAACCAACTCTTAGTTTTATTAATTAATTCAATGGTTTTTTTACTTTCAATTTTATTCATCTCACCTTTTATTTCTAGAATTTCAAGTTTCGTGTTTGTCTGGGGGGTTTTAATTTGTTCCATTTCTAACATTTTTAGTTGTAAGCCCAATTTGTTGATCTTCTCTTTCTCTATTTTATGCAAGTAGGCCTCTAGAGATATAAAACATCTCCTTATTACTGCTTTGGCTGTACCCCACACATTTTGGTATGATGTCTCATTATTATCATTTTCTTGGGTGAAGTTACTAATTATGTCTATGATTTGCTGTTTTACCCAATCATTCCTTTAGTATAAGATTATTTAGTTTACAATTGTTTTTTGGTCTATTTTCCCCTGGCTTTTTATTAAATGTAATTTTCATTGCATTGTGGTCTGAAAAGGATGCATTTACTATTTCTGCCTCACTGCATTGGATTTTGAGGTTTTTATGTCCTAGTATATGATCAATTTTTGTATAGGTTCCATGAACTGCTGAGAAGAAAGTATGCTCATTTCTGTCTCCATTTAGCTTTCACCAAAGATCTATCATATCAAACGTTTCTAGGATTCTATTTACCTCTTTGACTTCTTTCTTATTTATTTTGTGGTTTGATGTACTTAATTCTGAGAGTGCAAGGTTGAGATCTCCCCCTAGTATAGTTTTGCTATTTATTTCTTCTTGCAGCTCTCTTAATTTCTCTTTTAAGAATTTAGATGCTGCACCACTTGGTGCATATATGTTTAATATTGATACTGCTTCATTATCTATGCTACCCTTTAGCAGGATATAATGCCCTTCCTTATCTCTTTTAATTAGATCAATTTTTGTTTTTGCTTGATCTGAGATGAGGATGGCTACCCCTGCTTTTTTGGCTTCACCTGAAGTATAGTAGATTCTGCTCTACCCTCTTACTTTTAATTTGAATGCATCACCCTGTTTCAGGTTTCCTGTAAATGACATATAGTAGGATTCTGGCTTTTTATCCAGTCTGCTAACTGCTTCCTCTTTATGAGGGAGTTTACCCCATTCACATTTATGGTTAGAATGACTAATTCTATATTTCTTGCCATCCTGTTAACCCCTGTTTATGCTTTTCTCTTTCCTTCTCTCTTACCCCCCGACCCAGTATTAAACTTGTGAACACCACTTGCTTTTCACAGCCCTCCCTTTTTTGTATCCATCCCCCACCTTAAAGTTCCTCTTCCTATTTTACCCCTTTTTCTCACAATTTCTGTATTGCCTTCCCCTTAGAAGGCACTTCCCTCTCACTTTTCAATGAAGTGGAAGAAGTTTCACCATAAATCGAATATGTCCATTGATACACACTATGTTCATCCCCCTCCTTTCTTTCTCTCAGATATAATAGATTACTTTTGCCTCTTCATGAGATGTAGTACCACCATTTTACCCTTTTTTATGATATAATTTCCTTTCCACCTCTAGTTTCTTGGACAAATTATACATGTGTTCTTTACATATCTTTATGGCAGAAATATAGTTCTCAAGATTTCTTTTTTACCTTTTTAGAAATCTCTTGAGTTCTGTATTTGAAGATCAAACATTTTGTGTAGGTCTGGTTTTTTCATCAAGAATAGATGGAATTCATTTATTTCATTAAATGTCCATCTTTTTCCCTGGAAAATGATGCTCATTTTTGCTGGGTAAGTTATTCTTTGCTGCCTACCAAGTTCCTTAGCCTTTCAGAATATCATGTTCCAGGCCCTTTGTTCTTTTAATGTGGATGCTGCTAGATCCTGGGTTATCCTTATTGTGGCTCCTCTAGATCTGAATTGCTTTTTTCTAGCAGCTTCCAGTATTTTTTCCTTCATCTGATGGTTCTTGAACTTGGCCAATATATTTCTTGGCGTTTCGGTTTTAGAGTCCCTTTCAGTAGGTGATTGATGAATTTTTTCAATGTTTATTTTACCCTCTGTTTCTAAAACGTCTGGGCAGTTCTCTTTGTTAATTTCCTGGAAAATAGTGTCCAGGCTCTTTTGTTCCTCACATTTTTCAGGGAGTCCAATTATTCTCAGATTGTCTCTCCTGGATCTGTTTTCCAGGTCTGTTGTCTTTCCAATAAGGTACTTTACATTCTTTTCAATTGTTTCGTTTTTCTGGTGTTGCTTGACTACTTCTTGGTTTCTCCTTGAGTCATTCATTTCTACTTGTTCAAGTCTAATTTTCAATGATGTATTTTCTTCTTTTATATCTTCTTGTAATTGTCCAATTGAGTTTTTAAGTGAGTTTTTTCTTTTTTGGAATTTTTTCCATTTCATCCATTTTATTTTTTAGAGAGCTGTTTTCTTTTTCCAGCTCACTAATCCTGCTTTCCTTGGAGTTGTTTACCTTTTCTAATTCACTAATTTTGTTTTTCAATGATTTGATGTCTTTATCCACTCTGTCTTAAAATGCGTGGGACAACTTCTCCAGACTCTCTTGCCAAGCTTCCCTCTCTTTTTTCCTATTTCTCTTCTATCTCTCTTGTGAGAGCCTTTTTGATTTCCTCTATGAGAGTTTTGTTTATTGAGGAGCAGATCGTATCCCCCTTAGGGGATTCCTCTGGAGACAATCTGCTTTTAGTCTCCTCAGTGTTTGAAGTTTGCTCTCTCTCCATATAGAAGCTGTCAATGGTTAGAGCCCTTTTAAATTTTTTGTTCATTTTGTCAGAGTGGGAATTGAAGAAAACAAATTGACAAGAGAAACAATTGGTCTGTTTCTGGGGAGGGGGGAGGGGGCTGCATGGTGTTATTGAGCTTCCTCTATAGACTTCGGGAGACAGCATCGAGGCACTAACAGGACAGAGATGGCTGTGCTGCTTTTGTGCTCTGAGGCTCTAAGAATGCACTGAGTCATTGTTGGTGGGGGTGGGAGTAGCCAGGTCGGAGAGATGCCAGCTTTCCCTTTCTGGGGTTTTATCCTTCACCTCTGCTGTTTACACCCTCTCTGCTGCTCCTGGCTTGCTGCCAAGACAGAACATCCACACTGGGGTAAAAGTCTTTTCTCAGAAACGGAAAAGATCACAGCCCACCCCACTGGGATCTGCACAGTGTAAGCTGCCTGCCTTGCTCTCACTGCCTGCCCTCAGTCTGTGCCCTCCCCAAGCATATACAGACCTTCTCTGGCAAATTTCAAGGATGTCTTCTGTTGGTTATTGTTTGTGGGTTTCTTTTCTGGTCAAGCATTAACTCCGAGGCTTGTCATGAAATAAGTCCTGAGAGAAAACATGGAGCTCAAGCAGCTGTCTGCCTCCAAGCTGTCATTTTGACCTGAAGTCCCCTCTAGTGTTAGTCTAAGTCTTTTGTTCAAATTATCCCAATATAAAAAATCAGTTATAAAGGAACTGATAACAATTTTCACAAATGAAAAGTAAACAATTTGACCTTATTTAATTCCTTACATTTGATCTTTAATGTTCACCTTATATTTTATTATTTTTTTACAGTTAAAAGTTCTGATAAAGGCCTCATTTCCAAAATATATAGAAAACTGACTCTAATTTATAAGAAATCAAGCCATTCTCCAACTGATAAATGGTCAAAGGATATGAACAGACAATTTTCAGATGATTTAATTGAAACTATTTCCACTGATATGAAAGTGTTCCAAATCACTCTTAATCAGAGAAATGCAAGTTGACAACTCTGAGATACCACTACACACCTGTCAGATTGGCTAAGATGACAGGAAAAAATAATGATGAATGTTGGAGGGGCTGTGGGAAAACTGGGATTTCCCCTGATGCATTGTTGGTGGAGTTGTGAAAGAATCCAACCATTCTGGAGAGCAATCTGGAATTATGCCCAAAAAGTTATCAAAATGTGCATACCCTTTGACCCAGCAGTGCTACTACTGGGCTTATATCCCAAGAAAATACTAAAGAAGGGAAAGGGACTTGTATGTGCAAGAATGTTTGTGGCAGCCCTCTTTGTAGTAGTCAGAAACTGGAAATTAAGTGGATGCCCATCAATTGGAGAATGGTTGGGTAAATTGTGGTATATGAATGTTATGGAATATTATTGTTCCATAAGAAATGACCAGCAGGATGAATACAGAGAGGCTTGGAGAGACTTGCATCAACTGATGCTGAGTGAAATGAATAGAACCAGAAGATCGCTGTACGCTTCAATGCTGTATGAAGATATATTATGATGGAAGTGGATGTCTTCAACAAAGAGAAGATCTAATTCAGTTCCAATTGATCAATGATGGACAGAATCAGCTACACCCAGAGAAGGAACACTGGGAAATGAGTGTAAACTGTTTTCTTTTTTGTTTTTTTTTCCCAGGTTATTTTTACCTTCTGAATCCAATTATTCCTGTGCAACCAGAAATTCATTTTTGCACACATATTTTGTATCTAAGATATACTATAACATATTTTACATGTATGGGACTGCCTGCCATCAAGGGGAGGGAGTAGAGGGAAGGAGGGGAAAATTCGGAACAGAAGTGAGTGCAAGGGACAATGTTGTAAAAAAAATTACCCATGAATATGTAATGTCAAAAAAGTTATAATTTTAAAATTAATAAAAAAAGAAAATATATACCCTGGTATTCTAAAACCAGAAAGTAAAATAAAAATTGAAAGAATTCCCCTAATCACCTCCTGAAAGAGATCCCAAAATGAAAACTCCCAGAAATATTATAGCAAAATTCTGGAGTTCTCACTTCAAGGAGCCAGAAATATAAAATTCAAATAAAAGGAAGTCACAGTCAGAATAACACAAGGTTTGGCAGCTTCTACATTAAAGATCTGGGGACTTGCAATATTATATTCCCTGAGGACAAAGGAGCTAGTATTTGAAATAAGAAAACCTATCCAGCAAAACTGAGAGCAAAATATTTCAGGGGGAAAGATAGATATTCAGTGAAATAGAGACCTTTTAAACTTTCCTGATGAAAAGATCAGACCTCAGAAGAAAATTTTATCTTCAAACAGAAGTCTCAAGAGAAGCATAAAAAGGTAAACAAGAAAGAAAAAATGTAATTCAATAAGATTACACCATTTACATCCCTACATGGAAAGATGATACTTGTAACTCAAGAATTGTTATCTCTACTGGGAAGTTAGAAGTAGTATACATACAGAGAAGAATTTGAATTTCCTTTTTAAGTTGATTTAGAAAAGGCAATAAAATCTAATGCGATATGAATCTGGTAATTAGCAGCAAATTTGATTATTACCCACATAATTATCTTAGGGTCAGCAACAAAATTTTTCTTCCAATTTTACAAAACTTTTCAAATTTTGGATTTTCTACAGATTTTATATATTTTATATAAATCAAGTTTGCATGATACCAAAATTATGAGTTAAAGCCATTTAATCAGTTACTAGACTATTTTATTTAAATCATGCCAAATACCCACTGTAATTTTTGCTGAGCTGGCTACATTGAGATATTATGCTGGCATATTATAGACAGGCCAAGTAGCAAAATCTTATTCTTAAGGAGTTCCAGTTGTTTGTTACTTAACAAAAACCATATTAAATTTTCAAAACACACAAATTAAGTTCAACAATTAAAAAGAAGTTTTGGTTTCTGAAAAATTGATAATAAACATCAATAAAAATAATGAAACTACTATTATTTTCCTTGCTCTCTTTGTCAAGATTGAAGTTCATCAACTAGCCTGTCTACTGAAATGGTCTTCATACCAATGAATACTAGGAAATTTTTTTTAAATCAAAAAAGTAGATAAACCTTTGATAAATTTGATTAGAAAAAGGAAAGAATAAAATCAAATTGTTAGTCTTAAAAATGAAAAGAGATAACTTTCCACTAATGAAGAAGAAATTAGAGCAATAATTAGGAGTTACTTTGCTCAACTGTATGCCAATAATTTTGAAAACCTAAGTGAAAGGATGAATACCTACAAAGATATAGGTTGCCCAGATTAACAGAGGAAGGAATAAATTGGTTAAATAGTCCCATTTTAGAAAAAGAAATAGAATAAGCTATTAGTCAACTCCCTAAGAAAAAAAATTCTCAGGACCAGATGGAATTACATGTGAATTCTACCAAACATAAAAAGAACAACTAATCCCAATACTATATAAATAAGGAATCAAGGAGTCCTGCCAAATTCCTTTTATGACACAGACATGGTACTGATACTTAAATTGGGTAGAATGAAAACTGAGAAATAAAATTATATATCAATTTTCCTAATGAATATTGATGCAAAAATATTAATTAAAATATGAGCTAAGAGATTACAGAAAACCATCCACAGGATAATACATCATAACCAAGTAGGATTTGTACCAGGAATGCAGGGCTGGTTCAATATTAGGAAAACTATTAGTATAATTGACCATTTTAATAACCAAATTAACAAAAACCATATGATCATCTCAATAGATGCAGAAAAAACATTTGATAAAATCCAATGCCCATTCTTATTTTTAAAAAGGAAACATTATAGCATATAGGAATAAATTGACTTTTCCTTAAAAATAGTCAGTAGCATCTATTTGAAACCATGAGTAAGCATCATATGTAATGGGAATAAACAGGGACCATTTCCAATAAGATCAGGAGTAAAACAAGGTTGCCCACTATCACCATTACTATTCAATATTGTATTAGAAATGCTAGTTTTGGCAATAAGAGATAAAAAAAGAGATTAAAGGAATTAGAGTAGGTAATGAGGAAACCAAATCATCACTCTTTGCAGATGATATGATGGCATATTTAGAGAACCCCAGAGAATCTACTAAAAAGTGATCAGAAATAATTCCCAACTTTAGCAAAGTTGCAGGATACAAAATAAGTCCATATAAATCATCATTTCATCATTAACAAATCATCAGTATTTCATCATTAACAAAAATCCAACACCAAGAGAATACATAGAGAAATTCTATTTAAAATAACTGTTAATAGTATAAAATATTTGGGAATCTATTTGCCAAAGGAAAGTCAGGAAACTACATGAAAACACAAAATAAAGTCAGAACTAAACAATTAGAAAAATATTAAGGACTCTTGGATAGGTTGAGAGAATATAATAAAGATGACAATACTACCTAAACTAATCTATTTATTTAGTGCTATACCAATGACCTAGAAAAAATAACAACCAAATTCATCTGGAAGAACAAAAGGTCAAGAATTTCAAGGGAACTAATGAAAAAAAAAAAATCAAATGAAGGTGGCCTAGCTGTACCAGATCTAAAACTATATTATAAAGCAGCAGTCATCAAAATCATTTGGCACTGGTTAAGAAATAGTCTAGTTAATCAATGGAATAGGTTAGGTTCACAGGGCAAGATAATGAATAAAATTAGCAATCTAGTGTTTGACAAACCCAAAGACCCCAGTTTTTGGAATAAGAATTCACTATTTTACAAAAACTGCTGGGAAAATTGGAAACTACTATGGCAGAAAGTAGTCATTGACACACAAATAACACCACATACCAAGATAAGGTCAAACAAAATGAGTTCATGCTCTAGACATAAAAAATGAGATTATAAATAAATTAGAAGACCATAGGATAGTTTGCTTCTCAAACCTGTAGAGGAGGAAGAAATTTATGACCAAAGAACAAGAGATCATTATTGATCACAAAATAGACATTTTTGATTATATCAAGTTAAATAGTTTTTGTATAAACAAAACTTATGCAGACAATATTAGAAGGGAAGCCATAAACTGGTGTTGTGCCACATTTATCTTCTAATTGTCCTAACTCACTTTCCCTAATTGTCCTGACTCAGTTTCCCTAACTGTTCTGCCTCAGTTCCCTTAGTTGCAAACCTCCCCTCTGGTCCATTAAGACTGAGGGCCACTTGCTCTAAGGTTATAAATTGTCAATGTAAGACTCAAAATAAGAGAGAGTTCAGACTTCCTGTTCCTAACACTTTCTGTCATCAAGAATTTATGGTCCTACCCGCTATCCTGTCATTGTTCTTCTTTATCCCAATTTACTAGAGTGTCCAGTGCCTCCCACCACTCTGTCAGAATCGGATTGATAGTCCATTCCCACTCTCAATGTTCTTTGTCTACTACCCCTGTAGCTGAGCCATGTATGTATATATGTCATCGAGAACTCACATTTGGGACTGGATACTTTGAGAGAAGAACTGCCCTGTCAATCAATTAAGCTCTTCAATAAATAAAATATTAAAACTCTCTAATCTCTATCTTGCCTCATTTTCTCCAGCATTACATTGGGAAAAAGATTTTACATTCAAATGTTCTGATAAAGGTCTCATTTCCAAAATATATAGAGAATTGACTCAAATTTATAAGAAATAAGCCATTCTCCAATTGATAAATGGTCAAAGGATATGAACAGGCAATTTTCAGATCAAGAAATTGAAACTATTTCTACTCATATGAAAGAGTGTTCCAAATCATTATTGATCAGAAAAATGCAAATTAAGACAATTCTGAAATGCCACTATATACCTGTCAGATTGACTAAGATGACAGGAAAAGATAATGACGAATGTTGGAGGGGATGTGGGAAAACTGGGACACTGATACATTGTTGGTGGAGTTCTGAACAAATCCAACCATTCTGGAGAGCAATTTGGAACTATACTTAAAGAGTTATCAAACTGTGCATAACCTTTGACCCAGCAGTGTTTCTTTGGGGATTATATCCCAAAGAGCTCTTAAAGGAGGGAATGGGACCTACATGTGCAAAAATGTTTGTGGCATCCTTTTTTGTAGTGGCTATAAACTGGAAATTGAATGGATGCTCATCAATTGGAGAATGACTGAATAAATTGTGATATATGAATGTTATGGAATATATCTGTTCTATAAGAAATGACCAGGAGGATGAACACAGAGAGGCTTGGAGAGACTTACATGAATTGATGCTAAGTGAAATGAGCAGAACCAGGAGATCATTATACACCCCAACAACAAGATTATACAATGATCAACTCTAATGGATGTGGCTCTCTTCAACATTTATGAGATTATTCAAACCTTCCAATTGTTCAGTAATGAAGAGAATCAGCTACAACCATTGTAAGGGGCCTCTAAATGGGTGCCACAGCAAATCGGGAGATTGAGTGGTCTGGAAGTAATTTCTGTGGATATTAGGAGTGCCCTTGGGTGGGATCCTGGCCATATTGAGATAGCTTCATAATGGGTGACTCTCTCGCTGATTGGCTGTGTGTGTGACCTCACAGGTCCTTTATAAGCCCACTGCAGGCAGCAGTCGCTCTCTTTAACCTGGCGCTCTTCACCCTGGCTTCCTAGCCTGGGTGGCCAAGCCGAGATGGATAGCCAAAAGAGGTAAGGATTTTGGTAGTGAACACGTGGGTCTTTTGACCAGGTCTTCACTCGGGAACCAACAAGTCAGGGCATCAGTCAGGGCATTATGTGAGTAGGTATAATAAAGGCTTTTAAGATTACATGTGGCTGTTCTTGAGTGCGCTACCGGTTATTAAGCTATAGATTCAAGAGATTGTGGCCAGAGACCTTTGAAGGCCTCAGAGGAGGCGAGCCGGGTAGAGTTCACACTGCTAAGGACAGTGGTCAAAGGTACTCTGGTGGGTCTAGGACAGACTAGTAATTGTAACTGCCAGGAGAGCACGTTACAATTATACACCCCAACAACAAGATTATACAATGATCAACTCTAATGGATGTGGCTCTCTTCAACAATGAGATTATTCAAACCTTCCAATTGTTCAGTAATGAAGAGAATCAGCTACAACCAGAGAGAGAACTATGGGAAATGAGTCTGGACCACAACATAACATCTCCATTCTTTTTGTTATTTTTTGCTTGCATTTTTGTTTTCCTTCTCAGGTTTTTCTTTCTTTCTAGATCTGATTTTTCTTGTGCAGTAAGATAACTGTGTAAATATGTATAGACATATATTGGATTTAACATATATTTTAACATGTTTTGGACTACCTGCCATCTAGGGGAGAGGGTGGGGGGAAGGAAGGAAAAAGTTGGAATAGAAGGCTTGCAAGGGTCAATGTTGAAAAATTGCCCATGCACATGTTTTGTAAATAAAAAGCTATAATAAACAATGTAGATGAAAACCTTGCCTGAACATTTCTTATTATCTTCTCCTTACAAAATCTTGTGTGGTTTCTTTCAATGGAGGGCAGAAGAAAGCAGAATTGGGAAAACACTTTTCTTGATCTCAAAAATTTAAACAGAAAAATAATTAAAGGCATTTTTGCTTAATCTGTGTGGATTGTCCAAAATGAAGGACATATATCTGTTCTATTCTTATTTATAGAATTGATTCCAACTGATTTTTTTTTTCTATGTGAACTATGGTAAAAATGGCAGAAAAGTCAAGAATCACAGTCTCATAGATTTACAGATGTAGTGAATTTTCTTTTCCAAGTATTTTATCTTAAATTTTAGTACATGATGACAGAGAGAGATTAACTGACTTGTTCAAGGCAGCACAATATATAGCAGAACCAGGATTTGAAATGAAATTCTAAAATTTAAAATTTTCTTTAGTTTCCCACATTGTAATATAGATTTCTCCCCTATTAGCTATCTTGGACCTTAGCAAATACATCACAATCTCAAGGGTTCCAATAAACCATTTATACAATCATGTACTTCTAGAGCAGAATTCAAGGACTGGAGAATTCCAGACTTAGATCTGGAGCTTAGTCTGACTCCCATATTTTGCTGTTGAGGAAGCCAAGGCACAGAAAAGTTGATAAATTGCCCAAGAGAGTACAAGTCTAAGTGGCAGTGTCTGGATTCATCTGTCTCTATATTGTATAATTGTATCACTTATTTTATTTTACTCATTATTCTTTTTTGCATAATGAGCTGGGCCATTCTTCTAAACTTAATGGTGTCATATTTTGAAATAATTTGAGTTACAAATAAGAAAGCTGCTGAATGAATTCCAATGAGATTTATTCTGTGTCACTAATTTGGTTCACATCACATAATGTCTTGTATTGTTAGAAAATTTCTTGTGCATGTCTGACAATCTCCAACTACCCTGTAAGAAAACCAAGGGCTGTGATTTCTTGATATTCCTGAGAATGTCTCAGAAGGTGCAATTCTGAATGGAGAAGCTCAATAGAGACCTGTTTCAATTAAAATAATCCTCAGATTTGTTATGCTGATATTCAATAATTCCCTGCAAGCAACGTATTAACAATTCCGTTCTTTCTTTCATATCCTAGAAGTTATTAAAATTTTATTTCCCTGTGAATTTCATAGATTTTCTATAATCAGTGAGCTCAAAAGAGAAAATAACTTAAAACAGAGCAGCAGAAATATTTATTGCGCATAAAGAAGTTGTTTCTGGTGAACGGACAACAAAATAAAACATCCCAGAAATCATTATCTTTTAATGGTCTTTAATAAATAACTGTTGAATAAATGAACAAACCATAAATGAATAATTTAAGAGAAATATTGAATGTGTTATTGAAGAAGCCTATAGACTTCCTGTGGAGAGACAGAGACAGAGATAGAGAAAGAAAAACACAGAGAAGAGAGAGACTCAGAGAGAGAGAGAGAGATGCTTCAGCTTATATTCAGACAAAATCAGTTCCTTCTCTGGGTGTGGATAGGATTTTTCATCATAAGTCCCTCATAGTCATAGATGATTGTATTGATGAGAATAATATATTGAAGCAAATGTAAACAAAATTTATTACAGTTTTTGGTTGGCCAACCATATGGTAAATAGAAGACTCTCTGATCAGCTATGGAGAGATTCAAAAAAAAACTGGTAACCAGAGTTTGAGCCATTCTTTCTTTGTGTTCAATTGATTTGACTCCATCACTGATGGTATCTGGTTAAAAAAAAAAAACAATATTAATATTGTAATGAGAAAAGATTTGGGCCATCTTCCTGTCAACATCAACATGTAGCCTCTTGGAAACAGGCTTCCTTTTGCTTCTGCACTTGTTCTTTTTTATTTTAGGTAAAAGGATTGGAAACTCTTTCCTCTTGAGTTTCCAAAGGTCAGAAGAGATGGAGAACAGCTTCTCCCAATCTCAGTTCTGTAGTAGCCCAGAAATGATACCCTGGGAAGCAAGAAATTATCTTAGCAAGTCACATTTAGAACTCAATGCATTAATAACGAAGATGAGGTCTCAATTAAATGTGAATTTGGTAAGAGAAAGATATGTAATAACTATGCCAAAAAATAATCTTATTCTCCACAGAGACTGAAAAGGTATAGGGGAGAATGTGATCCTGAGGTATTTGAGGAAAGTTATTTGTACTTAAATATACCTTTGTAAAAACTAATTGCTGTTAAGTAGTTAAATAGAACTAAAACTTTTCACTGTGAGTTAACTGGTCAAAGAAAACAAGTAGTGGAAGTTAGATTCAATAGCATTAGAGAAGAAACAGGGCATTCCCTAAACCATGAGAGTACAAGTGGTCTTGCTTTGGGATACTCAATATCAGTGACACTTTAACCTCAGTACAATTAACTCAATTGTTGTGAGCAATGGGTGAGCAATGAGAATGTCAGAGATAAGACCATCAGAACTTCAGTTTTGATGGTCTTATCTCTGACATTCTCATTAGATCCAAGGTTCTTGGCAATATCTCAAATGGCCAGATAACAAAAAGTTCTAAAACTCTCTAGGGCTTCAAAATGAATAAAGATTCTGTAATTTTCTGAAAGCTTCTATTCCACAAACTCATACCTTTTAGTTCTAGTCAGAGAGGCAGTATGACTTATTAAAGTGCTGGAAGTGGAGAATGATCCCTAAGACTAAATATAACTCATGTTAATCCTTATCTTTGTTTATAAAATAATAAATCTTTAAAAAATTTAAATAAATTCTTTAAGAACAAGACTTTATATTTAACTGATTCTTATATATTTAAAATTTACCCCTCATTTCTCCTTTTTAAAAACTAGGCCTGTGAGTTTATTGCTATAGGAACTCCTATTAGCTAAATTCTGTATCTGCTCTACAAATTAGTCTTAAAGAATTGTCTAGCAAATTGAGAACAACTAATGAGTGTCTTGCCCATAACCTGTAGGTAACATAAGTGGCAGTCCTATCCAGGTTCTTTCTATCTCTAAAAGTATCTCTCTAATCACTAGACTACAGTCCCTCTGGTAATTCTGGATATTCCATAAACATTTCATAATTTTGTACAAAAAACTAATCTCAGGCAAAGCTGTAGAACATTTTTCTTCTGCTTAAGTAAGAAAAAGTAGCCACTACACCAGAATAACTTCATTTAGATAATGACTGTCTTAAAGGAGATTTCTTACCTATCTTTAGTCCACTGGTTGGGCACTGCATCATTCAAACTGAGACTTGTTAAAGACTTTAGTTTAAAAAAAGGCCAAAGTTTCCTATTGCATGTAGGGCCATCTCTGATCATTTTAGTTTATATTTTGCTACTGGACTTAGATGGCTTTACATAGCCTTCCTTCATTTAAACCTAATTCACTTGCATGTTTGCTATCACCATCAGTCCTAGCTCCAACATAGTATTTTTTGGGGAAAAAAATCTACATGATCTTAGCTGAAAACATCTCCAATTTTTACCATAACCACACTAGATATGTAAGATAAAAGCTGAAAAATCCCACTTGAAACTCATATTTGATAGCTTTTTTTTTTTTACAATATAAGAAAACAATTTAATTAAGTTACCTTTATTTTTCCTTGAAATTTTTCAGTTTTTAATTTTTAAAAAATAATAGCTTTTTATTATCAAAAGACATGTAAAGATAGTTTTCAATATTAACCCTTGCAAAACCTTGTGTTCCAAATTTTTCTCTTTCCCTTCCCCCACCTCCTCCTCTAGATACCATGTATTCCAATATATGTTAAGTATGCACAATTATTTTTTTACATATTTCCTGAATTATCATGCTGCACAAGAAAAATCAGATCAAAAAGGGAAAAAATGAAAAAGAAAACAAAAAGCAAGCAAACAACAACAGAAAAAGTAAAAATACTATGTTATGGTCCACATTCAATCCCCAGAGACCTCTGTCTGAATGCAGATGACTCTATCAGAAGTCTATTGGAATTGTCTAGGATCATCTCATTGTTGAAAAGAGCCATGTCCATCAAAATAGATTATCACATAATCTTGTTTTTTATATGTACAGGGTTATCTTGGTTCTACTCATTTCACTTAGCATCAGTTCATACAAGTCTCTCCAGGACTCTCTGAAATTATCCTGCTGATCATAGCATGAGTATACCATAACTTATTTAGCCATTCTTTAGCTGATGGGCATTCACTCAATCTTCATTTCTTTGCCAATACAATAAGAGCTGCTACAAACATTTTTGCACATGTGGGTCTCTTTCCCTCCTTTATCATCTCTTTGGGAGACAGGCCCAATAGAGATACTGCTGGATCAAAGGTTATGCAATTTGATAGCCCAAAGGGCCTACTTCTAAAGCAAACAGATAATTTTCAGATGAAGAAATTGAAACAATTTCTAGTTATATGAAAAGGTGCTATAAATCACTATTGATCAGAGAAATGCAAATTAAGACAACTCTGAGATACCACTACACACCTCTCAGATTGGCTAAGATGACAGGAAAAGATAATGACAAATATTGGAGGAAACGTAGGAAAACCGGGACACTGATGTATTGTTGGTGGTACTATGAATGGATCCAACCATTCTGGAGAGCAATTTGGAACTATGCTCAAAAAGTATTTCTACTGGGATTATATCCCAAAGAGATCTTAAAGGAGGGAAAGAGACCCACATGTGCAAAAATGTTTGTGGCAGCCCTTTTTGTAGTGGCAAGGAACTGAAAACTGAGTGGATGTCCATCAATTGGAAAATGGCTGAATAAATTATGGTATATGAATGTTATGGAATATTATTGTTCTGTAAGAAACGACCAGCAGGATGATTTCAGAGAGGCCTCGAGAGACTTACATGAATATGCTAAGTGAAATGAGAAGAATGAGGAAATCATTATGCACAGCAACAAAAAGATTATATGATGATCAATTCTAATGGACATGGCTCTCTTCAACAATGAGATGATTCAAACCAGTTGTAATTGTTCAGTGATGAAGACAGCCATCTATACTCAGAGAGAGGACCATGGGAAGTGAGTGTGGATCACAACATAGCATTCTCATTCTTTCTATTGTTTGCTTGCATTTTGTTTTCTTTCTCAGTTTGTTTTCTTCCTTTTTGATCTGATTTTTCTTGTGCAGCAAGATAACTGTATAAATATGTATAAATATATTGAATTTAACATATATTTTAACATATTTAACATGTATTGGATTACTTGCCATCTAGAGGAAGGAATGGGAGTAAGAAGGGGATAATTTGGAACAGAATTATTTTTGTATTTCTTGCAAAGCTTTTGCAAGGGTCAATATTGAAAAATTACTCATATGTTTTGAAAATAAAAAGCTTTAATTAATTTTTTTAAAAAATAAAATAGTTGGATCAGTTTACCATTCCACCAACAATATATGTGTCCCAGTTTTCCCATATCCCCTCAAATATTTATCATTATCTTTTCCTGTCATTCTAGATAGTTTGAATGGTATGAAATGGTACCTCAGAATTGTCTTAATTTGCATTTATTTAATCAATGGTGATTAAGAAAATTTTTTCATATGACTAGAAATGGTTTTAATTTTTTCATCTAAAAATTTCTCATATCTTTTCATTATCAAGTGGAGACATTCTTATAAATTTGAGTCAACTCTCTATATATTTTAGAAATGAGGCCTTTGTCAGAACCCTTGGACGTAAAATTTTTTCCCAGTTTTCTGCTTCCCTTCTAACCTTGTTTACATTAGTTTTTTGTACAAAAACTTTTTAATATAATCAAAATTGTCCATTTTGTATTTCATAATATACTCTAGTTCCTTCCTAGAAGGCACTCTAGTTTCTTCACAGAACTGAGAGGTAAATTATCCTTTGTTTTTCAAATTTGTTTATAGTATCTCTCTTTATGTCTAAATCATGAACCCATTTTGACTTGGTTTAAGGTGTTAAGTGTTTTCATACCTTTAAAAAGAGAGACAGACAGAAACAGACAGAGACACACACACACACACACACACACACACACACACACACACACACACACACACAGATTTCTTCTTATTCTTCCCTTTTCTTCCAAGAGCAAGAGACAACAACACATCTCCACTGATTGTCAGCTACTTCAAGGAGATTGTCATTGATAGTGATCAAGAAAATCTGAAAAGTCTAACCTTGTTCCAAAGCCCCATTTGGTGACCAACTTGGTTGCAGTTTTTATTTTTTTCCCCACTCCTTCAAAGTTTTTCTAGGACTAACTAGGTATTTTTATGTAGAATTTTATGAGAAATCGTTCTACAATGACCATTCACCCTTTCTGGAACCACTAAGCCATAGAATCATGCTTCCGTATTCTATTTTTAACTTGTGTTGGGGACTAAAGTGATTCAGGGTTACTGTTACTGAGTGTCAATCTTTTATGAGAGTTTTTGCCAATCTCTTACCTTAAAAGAAGTTCACTCAGCAACTTGTGTTCCAACCCATTCTTGTTTTTCAACATTAATTTCCTTCTTAAATCCTAGATTAAAACAAGAGTGACTCCAAATTCCAGGTGTCTCATGCAAAGTTTCCAAATTTCACCATAATTATCATTCAAATAAGGCTATTCAAATTACCTCAAATTACCACATAAGGAAGGAAGCAAGACTGCCACTCCTATATTATATGTTGAGAAAGTAGAGAAAAGAAAAAAGAAAGCAATTTGGAGTAGAATCATGGTACTATAATGAACAGGAAATAAAGGAGAGCTTTGTGGATTTTTTCTAGCTCTTATTCCACTAATATTTTTCTCACTTTCCCCAACATTCCATTTTATTATTTTTCTTTCTTTCTTTCTTTCTTTTGTATCTGTTCTTTAATTTAATTTCACACAACATTGACATCATTTAAGTGTTTTCTTATGGGTTTCAGTGAATGGAAAGCAGCCGTGTGAGGAGAAAAAAACATACAAGTACCACATGGTTTTGGCTTGATGGAGTTTTTGATTTCCAATCCAATCATCAGAGCCCTATTGGGGTTGAGTATAAACACTGAGTAAACAATACAATATGTCTCTGCTTCATAAACCAAATAGAGTAATTAAATCAAGAAACACAACTATTCATTCTAATTCTCAGACTTCTCTTCCTCTCCTTTATGGCCCGCTAGTACAACTTCCCTGCTTGGATCCCTCTCTGTATTCTGCTCAGTTTGTTTTGCCCTTTTACTGTGAATGAGAAGAAAGATTCACAAATCACTTATTACTGTATATTTTGGTTTAAAAAGTCTGGCTGGAGTTATGATTAGAGTCAAATAAATCCCATGTTGTTAGAAAATTGTAGGCAGAATAAAAGCTTCTACAGATTCTTTTTCTTTATCTCCCCTATTTTCCTAATTATTTGTTTCCTTTTCTTGTCCTCCACCATTCTATATTTTCTATTACTTTTGCAGAAGATCATCTAATGTTTTACAGACATTGAAACTGAGACTTAGAGAGATGCATAGATTATCCAAGGTCACATAGGTATTACAAAAATTGAGGTTAGATTGACTTCAAAAGCTGTGATCTTGTCAAGATCCTAACAATACTTTGCTGGCTTTCCTTTGTTTTTATTTGTTTGGTTTTGTCTGGCTTTCTTTTGTGTGTGTGTGTGTGTGTGTGTGTGTGTGTTTTTAATTTGTCCAGTTGTTGTTTTTTTTTGGGGGGGAAGGAAATTGTTATTTTTTCCATCATATTGGGGATCTTTGAGGCAACTAGGGGACATGGTGGAATTATAGTCAGAAAGACCTGATTTCAAAACCAGTTTTAGACATTAATTACTTTTGTGTTCCTGAGCAAGTCATTTAGCTTTTGTTTGCCTCATTTTCCTCATAAAATGGGAGTACAAACAATGACTTTTCTTTCCTCTTTATTATATGTTTAAGAAATGAGGCCTTTATCAAAGAAACTTGTAGTAAATTTATATTGGTTTACTGTGGATCCTGTAACTTTAATGACATTAATTGTTTTAACTAATTTTAGTTAATTTTCTAGGATTCTCTAAGTGTGTCATCATATCATCTGCAAAGAGTGATACTCTTTGTGTCCTTTTTGCCTATTTTCAGTCTTTCGATTTTTTTTTTCTTGTCTTATTGCTATAGCTGGAATTTCTGTTACAATATCAAATAATCATGATTATAATGGACATCTCTTTTTCAAAACTGATCTTACTGGAAAGGCTTGAAGTTTATCCCCATTGCTTTTATTTTTAGATAGATGCTACTTATCATTTTAAGAAAGGCTCCTTGACTCCTAGCTTTGTAATGTTTTTAATAGTAATAGGTGTCGCATTTCATCAAAGACTTTATCTGCATCTATTGATAAAATCTTATGATTTTTGTTGGGTTTCTTAATTATGTGGCTAATTATGCTAATTGTTTTCTTAATATTAAAGCAGTCCCACATTCCTTTTTTTTTTTAATTTTTTTTATTATATATATATATATATATATATATATACATATATATATATATATATGTATTTTATAATATTATCCCTTGTATTCATTTTTTCCAAATTACCCCCCCCTCCCTCTATTCCCTCCCCCCCATGACAGGCAATCCCATACATTTTACATGTGTTACAATATATCTAGGTACAATACATGTGTGTGAATATCATTTTCTTGTTACACAATAAACATTAGAATCCGAAGGTACATGCAACCTGGGCAGACAGATATTAGTGCTAACAATTTACATTCACTTCCCAGTGTTTCTTCTCTGGGTGTAGCTACCTCTGTCCATCATTGATCAACTGGAAGTGAGTTGGATCTTCTTTATGTTGAAGATTTCCACTTCCATCAGAATACATCCTCATACAGTATTGTTGTTGAAGTGTACAGTGATCTTCTGGTTCTGCTCATTTCACTCAGCATCAGTTGATTTAAGTCTCTCCAGGCCTCTCTGTATTCCTCCTGTTGGTCATTTCTTACAGAGCAATAATATTCCATAACCTTCATATACCACAATTTACCCAACCATTCTCCAACTGATGGACATCCATTCATCTTCCAGTTTCTAGCTACAACAAAAAGAGCTGCCACAAACATTTTGGCACATATATGACTCTTTCCGCTCTTTAGTATTTCTTTGGGATATAATCCCAGTAGTAGCGCTGCTGGGTCAAAGGGTATGCACAGTTTGATAACTTTTTGCAGCCCCACATTCCTGATTTAAATGCCATTGTGTTGTAATATATAATATTTGTAAAATATTTCTCTAATTGCCTTGCTAATATTTTATTTAAATTTTATATATCAATATGTTAGGATTACTAGGTGAGAACTCAGGTTGTCTGGACAGTGACAAGGTGAGAATTCAGGTTGTCTGGACAATTACAAGGTGAGAACTCAGGTTGACTTGATAGAAGGAGCAAGCTCATTGGCTGAAGTGGTTCTTCCCAGAAGCCCTTGCATTATCCCATGCCCATTCTCTGGGAGGATAAAAGAGACAACAGTGGGCCTGGAAAGTTAGTCTGCCTGGAGAAGGATAAGAGCTGGAGGAGATTCAGAGCCAGGATTCAAGAAGAAGACTCTGCACTATATCTGGCTTGACGCAGCTCTCTGCAGGAAGGAAAGTCGGCTCTCTGCAGGAAGGGAAGTCACTTCTCTGGACAAGAGTTAACAGCAACTGCCTGGAGACAACGGTTCACTACAGGAAGAAGAATCTGTCTGAGAGATTTGAGTAGACACAGCAGATCTCTTCCCAGAGAGTGATCCGGCAGCTTCTGGAGACGACAGCTCACTACATTTGGCGCCCAACGTGGGGCCGCTCCCCCTCCTGGCGTCTTCCCGCCGGCCGCCTCCCTGTGGCCCCCTGCCCACTCCCTGCAGGGGCCCCTTCCCCGCGGCTCCCCTGGCTCCCCCCTTCCCACCACCCCGCCGGCTCAACCGCAGCGGCGGCGGTGGGCTGGGGGTGGGGGGGGGGGGATGGGGGCCGCGAGGGGGGTTGGGGTTCTCCCCTCCCTCCCACCCCCCCTCGCTCCTCTCCCACCTTCTCCACCGCGGCGGTGGGGGCGGGAGGGGATCGGCGCCAGGGGGTTCCAAGTCAAGGGGTTTGGCCCGGCGGGGGCCGGTCGGTGCTGTGGGGGTCTGGGGTCCAGGCGCCGGCGGGTGCCCGGGAGCCGGGGGCCGGCGGTGGCGGCTCGTCCAGCTTCGGCACGCGCCCAGCCCCGCTTCGCACCCCAGCCCGACGGACCCAGCCCTTAGAGCCAATCCTTATCCCGAAGTTACGGATCCAGCTTGCCGACTTCCCTTACCTACATTGTTCCAACATGCCAGAGGCTGTTCACCTTGGAGACCTGCTGCTGATATGGGTACAGCCCGGCGTGAGATCAATATTCATTAGAAAATTGGCCTATAGGATAGAGCACCAGCCTTGAATTCAGGAGGACCTGAGTTCAAATCTGGTCTCAGACACTTAACACTTCCTAGTTGTGTGACCCTGGGCAAGTCACTTAACCCTAGCCTAAAAAAAAAAAGAAAAAAGAAAAAAAAAAAAAAGAAAATTGGCCTATAGTTTTCATTCTCTTTTTTCTTTACTTATATTAGTTATTAAAACCATATTATAAAGGGATATTTGATAGAACTCCTTTAACTTTTTTTCCATTTTATGTAATATTGGGATTAATTATTCCTTAAATGTTTGTAGACTTCACTTCAAAACAATCTGACCCTGGGGATTCTTTCTTAGGGAATTCAATTATGACTTTTTAAATTTTTTTTTCCCTAAATTTGGGTTATTTATGTAAGAATTCTATTTTTAATTCAGGGAATTTGGGAAATTTGTATTTTTGTAACTATCCATCCATTTCATTTGGTTAGTTTTATTATCATATATTTGGGCAAAATAATTTAATAATTACTTTAATGTCATCTTCATTAGAGATGCATTTATCCTTTTCATTTTAGAAATCAAAATTTTAGTTTTTTTTTTTAAATCAAGTTAACTAGTTGTTTAGTTATTTTATTATTTTTCATGAAACTAGTTCCTTGTACTTTTAAATTTTTTCTCTTCTTTGATTTTCAGCATTTCCCCTTTTGTGTTTAATTGGGGACTTTTAATTTGGTCTTACTTTAGTTTTGTTTTTTTTTTTTTTTTTTTTTTTTTTAAGTTGCATGCCTAATTCATTCATCTTCCTTTTTTTATTGATTTAAATTATACCCTAAATGCTAATTTGGCTGCATCCCACAAATTCTGGTAAGTTGTCTCATTATTCTCATGACCTTTCATGAAGTTATTGACTGTTTCAATACTTTCTTATTTGATCCATGCAAATTTTAGGATCATTTTAGAATCATTTATTTAGTTTCCCAAATAATTCTTAAATTATGTATTTGCAGACATTTATTGAATGTATTTTTTTACTGTATTATGGTCTGTAGAAGTTGTATTTATTATTTTTGCTCATCTGCATTTTTGTGAGGTTTTAATGTCCTAATACAGTCAATTTTTGTGAAGATGCAATGTGCAGTTGAGAAAAAGGTATAATTATTTTTATTCCCATTCAATTTTATCCAGAAATTTATTGTATCTATCTCCTTTGCTTTCTTATTTATTTTATTGTTGGGTTTATCTAGCTCTGAGATGAGAAAGTTGAGGTTTCCTACTAATATAATTTTAATTTTATTGTCTATTTCCTTTTGTGACTTACTTGATTTTTTTTAATAATTCAAATACTATGGCATTTGGTACATGTATATTAGCACTGGTATTAATCCATTGCCTATGGTGCCTTTTAGTAAGATGTCATTTTCTTGCTTATATCTTTAAATTATTCTTATTTTTGCTTTTGATTTGTCTGAAATAATGTATTTTTTTTTTTACTTTGCTCCAGTATCACAGGCCTCTTTTTCTAACCTTCTATGTTATCTTAGGCTGAAAAAAAGTCTCAATTTAATTATTATTACTTTTTCAATTCCAAAGTATAATTTTAGGCATTATTTAAAGTTATTTGTAGGTGAATCCTGAGAAAGCTCATTTAAAAAAATCTTCTTCCATGTTAATCCTTTTCTGATCTTGTATTAGGAAATAATTTAAGTTCTCTGTCCTCAGATTCCTCATGAGTATAAAGGAAATTTTTTTTCCATTCCTTCTCTCAGAGTTGTTAAGAAGAGGAAAGAAAATAATGTGTCTAAGCATTCCTTGGTAAGAATAAAGCATACTATGTTTCAGTTATACTTTTGCATTATCAAAAACAACCAACTGCTTAAATTGATTAGATCTTTTATGGAGGAATTATGGAAAATCATGGACAATCATACAGAACTAAAAACTTTGTAAATTATGTTGGCAAAGAAAATAACCCTCTTAAAGAAATAATAAAATATTTCAAAATTCAAAAATTATCATCATCATCATCACCACTACCACCACCATTATTACAGAAAGTTAGTTGTAGTAAATAGAGATCTGACCTTGAAGTCAGGTAGATCTGAATTTAAGATTTGCCTTTGATACATACTGTCTATATAATCCTGGACAAATTAGTTAACTTGATAGTTTAACCTAGTCAAGTTCAATAGAATTAAGGGGGGACATCCAGCCAAGATGGCGGCATGGAGGCAGACAGCTGCTTGAGCTCCACGTTTTCTCTCAGAATTTACTTCATGACAAGCCTCGGAATTAATGCTTGACTGGAAAAGAAACCCACAAATAATCACCAATAGAAGACATCCTTGAAATTCACCAGAGAAGGTCTGTGTTTGCTCAGGTGAGGGGATGAACAGACTGGGCACAGACTGAGGGCAGGCAGCCAGAGTGAGACAGGCAGCTCACACAGCTCAGACCAGAGAGGGGAAGGGGGAAATCTCTTCCATTTCTGTGAAAAGACTTTTACCTCAGTGTGGATACTTCATCTTGGCAGCAAGCCAGGAGCAGCAGAGAAGGTGTAACCTATTATATCTGAGAGAAAGAAAGGAGGGGGATGAACATAGTGTGTATCAATAGACATATTCGATTTATGGTGAAACTTCTTCCACTTCATTGAAAAGTGAGAGGGAAAGAGTAAGCTAAAGGGAAGGGAATACAGAAATTGTGAGAAAACGGGGTAAAATAGGAAGAGGAAGTTTAAGGTGGGGGAAGGTTACTAAAAAGGGAGGGTTGTGAAAAGTAAGTGGTGTTCACAAGTTTAATATTGGGTAGGGGGTTAAGAGTGAAGGAAAGAGAAAAGCATAAACAGGGGTTAACAGGATGGCAAGAAATATAAAATTAGTCATTCTAACCATAAATGTGAATGGGGTAAACTCCCTCATAAAGAGGAAGCAGTTAGCAGACTGGATAAAAAGCCAGAATCCTATTATATATATGTTGTTTACAGGAAACACACCTGAAACAGGATGATACATTCAAACTAAAAGTAAAAGGATAGAGCAGAATCTACTATGCTTCAGGTGAAGCCAAAAAAGCAGGGGTAGTCATCCTCATCTCAGATCAAGCAAAAACAAAAATTGATCTAATTAAAAGAGATAAGGAAGGGCATTATATCCTGCTAAAAGGTAGCATCAATAATGAAGCAGTATCAATATTAAACATATATGCACTAAGTGGTGCAGCATCTAAATTCTTAAAAGAGAAATTAAGAGAGCTGCAAAAAGAAACAGACAGCAAAACTATAATAGTCAGAGATCTCCACCTTGCACTCTCAGAATTATATAAATAAAACCACAAAATAAATAAGAAAGAAGTCAAAGAGGTAAATACTAGAAAAGTTTGATATGATAGATCTTTGGCGAAAGCTAAATGGAGAGAGAAAGGAGTACACTTTTTTTCTCAGCAGTTCATGGAACCTATACAAAATTGATTATATACTAGGACATAAAAAACCTCAAAATCAAATGCAGTAAAGCAGAAATAGTAAATGCATCCTTTTCAGACCACAATGCAATGAAAATTACATTTAATAAAAAGCCAGGGGAAAATAGACCAAAAAACAATTGGAAACTAAACAATCTTATACTAAAGAATGATTAGGTAAAATAGCAAATCATAGACATAATCAATAACTTCACCCAAGAAAATAACAATAATGATACATCATACCAAAATGTGTGGGATACAGCCAAAGAAGTAATAAGGGGAAGTTTTATATCTCTAAAGGCCTACTTGCATAAAATAGAGAAAGAGAAGGTCAATGAATTGGGCTTACAACTAAAATTGCTAGAAAGGGAACAAATTAAAAACCCCCAGACAAACACGAAACTTGAAATTCTAAAAATAAAAGGTGAGATTAATAAAATTGAAAGTAAAAAAAAAAACCCATTGAATTAATTAATAAAACTAAGAGTTGGTTCTATAAAAAAACTAACAAAATAGACAAACCCTTAGTAAATATGATTTTAAAAAGGAAAGAGGAAAGGCAAATTGTTAGTCTTAAAAATGAAAAGGGAGAACTCACCACTAATGAAGAGGAAATTAGAACAATAGTCAGGAGGTGCTTTGCTCATCTTTATGCCAATAAATTCAATAACTTAAATGAAATGGAAGAATACCTTCAAAAATATAGCTTGCCCAGATTAACAGAGGAAGAAGTAAGTAGTCTAAATAGTCCCATTTCAAAAAAAGAAATAGAACAAGCTATTCACCAACTCCCTAAGAAAAAATCCCCAGGACCAGATGGATTTACATGTGAATTCTACCAAACATTTAAAGAACAACTAACTCCAATGCAATATAAACTATTTGAAAAACTAGGGATTGAAGGAGTCCTACCAAATTCCTTTTATGACACAGACATGGTTCTCATACCCAAACCAGGTAGGCTGAAAACTGAGAAAGAAAATTATAGACCAATCTCCCTGATGAATATTGATGCTAAAATCTTAAATGAAATATTAGCAAAAAGACTACAGAAAATCATCCCCAGGATAATACACTATGATCAAGTGGGATTTATACCAGGAATGAATTCTGGTTCAATATTAGGAAAACTATTAGCATAATCAACTATATCAATAACCAAATTAACAAAAACCATATGATCATCTCAATAGATGCTGAAAAAGCATTTGTTAAAATCCAACATCCATTCCTACTAAAAACACTTGAGAGTATAGGAATAAATAGACTATTCCTTAAAATAATAAGGAGCATATATTTAAAACAGTCAGTAAACATCATATGCAATGGCGATAAACTGGAACCATTCCCTATAAGATCAGGAGTGAAACAAGGTTGCCCACTATCACCGTTACTATTCAATATAGAATTAGAAACGCTAGCCTCGGCAATAAGAGCCGAGAAAGAGATTCAAGGAATTAGAGTAGGAAATGAGGAAATCAAACTATCACTCTTTGCAGATGACATGATGGTATACTTAGAGAACTCCAAAGACTCTGCTAAAAAGCTATTAGAAATAATTCAGAACTTTAGCAAAGTTGCAGGATACAAAATAAATCCACATAAATCCTGAGCATTTTTATACATTACCAACCCAATCCAACAGCAAGAGATACAAAGAGAAATTCCATTAAAAATAACTGTCGATAGTATAAAATATTTGGGAACATATCTACCAAAGGAAAGTCAGGAATTATGTGAGCAAAATTACATAACACTTGCCACAAAAATAAAGTCAGATTTAAATAATTGGAAAGACATTAAGTGCTCTTGGATAGGCCAAGAGAATATAATTAAGATGACAATACTCCCTAAACTAATCTATTTATTTAGTGCTATACCAATCAGACTCCCAAGAAACTATTTTAGTGACCTAAAAAAATAACAACAAAATTCATATGGAAGAACAAAACGTCGAGAATTTCAAGGGAAGTAATGAAAAAAAAAAAATTAAATGAAGGTGGTCTAGCTGTTCCTGATCTAGAACTATGTTATAAAGCAGCAGTCCCCAAAACCATTTTTTATTGCCTAAGAAGTAGACTAGTTGATCAGTGGAATAGGTTAGGTTCACAGTGCAAGATAGTGAATAAAAATAGCAATCTAGTGTTTGACAAACCCAAAGATCCCAACTTTTGGGATAAGAATTCATTATTTGACAAAAACTGCTGGGAAAACTGGAAATTAGTATGGCAGAAACTAAGCATGGACCCACATTTAACACCACATACTAAGATAAGATCAAAATGGGTCCAAGATTTAGGCATAAAGAATGAGATCATAAATAAATTAGAGGAATATAGGATAGTTTACCTCTCAGACTTGTGAAGGAGGAAGGAATTTGTGACCAAAGAAGAACTAGAGATCATTATTGATCACAAAATAGAAAATTTTGATTATATCAAATTAAAAAGCTTTTGCACAAACAAAACTAATGCAAACAAGATTAGAAGGGAAGTAACAAATTGGGAAAACATTTTTGCAGTTAAAAGTTCTGATAAAGGCCTCATCTCCAAAATATACAGAAAATTGACTTTATATATAAATATATATATAAATAAATATAAAATTGATTTATAAGAAATCAAGCCTTTCTCCAATTGATAAATGGTCAAAGGATATGAACAGACAATTTTTAGATGATGAAATTAAAACTATTTCTACTCATATGAAAGAGTATTCCAAATCACTATTGATCAGAGAAATGCAAATTAAGACAACTCTGAAATACCACTATACACCTATCAGATTGGCTAAGATGACAGGAAAAAATAATGATGAATGTTGGAGAGGATGTGGGAAAACTGGGATACTGATAGATTGTTGGTGGAGTTGTGAACGAATCCAATCATGCTGGAGAGCAATCTGGAATTATGCCCAAAAAGTTATCAAAATGTGCATACCCTTTAACCCAGCAGTGTTACTACTGGGCTTATATCCCAAGGAAATCCTAAAGAAGGGAAAGGGACCTGTGTGTGCCAAAATGTTTGTGGCAGCCCTTTCCATAGTGTCTAGAAAATGGAAAATGAATGGATGCCCATCAATTGGAGAATGGTTGGGTAATTGTGGTATATGAATATTATGGAATATTATTGTTCCATAAGAAATGACCAGCAGGATGAATACAGAGAGGCTTGGAGAGACTTGCATCAAGTGATGTCGAGTGAAATGAGCAGAACTAGGAGATCATTATACACTTCGACAATGATACTGTATGAGGATGTATTCTGATGGAAGTGGATATCTTCAACATAGAGAAGAGCTAATCCAATTCCAATTGATCAATGATGGACAGAATCAGCTATACTCAGAAATGGAACACTGGGAAATGAATGTAAACTGTGAGCATTTTTTTTTGTTTTTCTTCCCAGATTATTTTTACCTTCTGAATACAATTCTTCCTTTGCAACAACAACAAAATTCGGTTCTGCACATATATGTTGTACCTAGGATATACTATAAGATATTTAATATGTATGGGAATGCCTGCCATCTAGGGGAGGGGGTGGAGGGAAGGAGGAGAAAAATTCAGAACAGACAGGAGTACAAGTGATAAAGGTGTAAAAAAAATTGCCTATGCATATGTACTGTCAAAAAATGTTATAATTATAAAATTAATTTGAAAAAATAAAATTAAGGGGCCACATAACACTACATAATAATGTAAGCCATATATTGACTTAGCAAGCATGTTAACATTACCTATGTTTTTTGTTTTTTTTTTATATTTTGGCAAAAAAATTATGAGTACATTTTAATATGGTTGAAAGGAATTGTCCCCTACCTGAAGTGGCTGAATGTTTTATAACTCTGCTCCAGACAATGCTCTAAAATATACAATATACTGATCTCTGTTGAACACGAATCCCTTATCTAAAATTCCCATAGCAATGAAATCACAGGTCTATTTCCTATTCCTATGCTATTATAGTTATTAGTAATGCTACCTCCCAACCCTCCCTCTATCATGATGCTATAGCTAGGAAACCTGGATTTATCTAAATGCTTGATTGACCTACACAGTTACAGACAGAGAACAAGCTTTCAGTGTATGATAGAATAAAAATGTGAAACTTCTTATTTACCAACCTTCATTCTTCATTCTCTCTTTACCATGAAACTCATAGGCATTTTCCTCATTTTCTACCTTCAAAAGTTACCTAAATGATAGTTCAAGATTGTTTTATTGTTGTTTATCCATAATGCTAGCTATGCTTGGTCCAAGTTTTGTGGAACAGACACCTAAATCATCCTATAAACTATAACATTAAGCTAGAATTTCATGTATCTGTTAACTGTTTAGTAATCTGAACCTGGACACCAATTGCTTAACATTTTTGTTTTCTTCTCAGGGCTTTTAAGAATGACTAATTGCTGTTCAGTCATTTCAGTCATGTCCAAATCTCCATGATCTCATTTGGGGTTTTCTTGGCAAAGACACTGAAATTGTTTGCCATTTCCTTCTGCAGCTCATTTTATAGATGAAGAAACCTAGGCAAACAGGATTAAGTGACTTGCTCAGGATCACACGGCTAGTGAGTGTCTGAGGTCACATTTGAACTTAGTCCTTATTGACTCTAGGACCAAAAATGTATCCATTGAGCCACAAAGCTGACCAAAGATATCTTAGATAACTGGTAGCTCAGCTTAAAAGAAAATCTAGTATTTTATATCCCCTGAGATAAAGTGTTTTGGAGAAAATACAATATATAAATACTGATACCAGAAAGGTTAGTTGTAAAACTATGAAATAAGCTGCTGACCATCTTTTCTACTGCTTGCAAATTTTAACCCTTTATTTACCATAACAAATGTGATATGATTGCAATTTATTAAAAGCAACGCAAAACATGTTTTACCTGAGAACTTCATCTAAACATGGAGTAAACTTGAGTTCTCAAAGATTGTTACAACAGATAGGGACTATTACAATCTAGCTAAGTATCAACAATCTCACAGTGGGAGGTTTGGGTGCTAATGGATCTGTCTAGCCACTGCTTCTCATGAAGATGATGTACTAAAATGCTAGGGTATGCTAAGGTATAGAAGGGTTGTGGTTCTATTAATAGAATCATGAGTATGTATCATATTACATGCTATTGATGTGTTCCATATGTCTCAGCAATATGTTAATAATTACTTCACACATGGTGACTTTTTGTCCTTCCTTCTCAAAGAAGATCAAAATGACATCATTATGTTAGGGTCAAGGTACAGTATATTTGACTGTGGCTGATCAGACCAATGTGAGTTTCAAAAATTCTACTACAGTTGTACATTAATAGTCTCTACAAACATTTGGAGTGGAAATGTTTCTAAATGTGCACATCTTACATTTCTTTTGAGCTACTGTAATTCTGCTTTGTTCATACAACACGATGCCTTCTTTTATGCAGGAATAGGATTATGGGTAGTTCTATGCTAGTATCCTCCCTGTCTCACAATTAATTCCAAAGATTTTCAGAGAAACCTTGAAAATGTCCTTGTATCGTTCTCTTCTTACCTCCATATTGAGCGATTGTCTCCTATGAATTCTCTCTTTTAGGCAAACACACTTTTGGAATTCAAACAATATAGCCAGCTCATCAGAATTGCATTTTCCTGAGTAGAGTTTGAATATTTGGAATTTCAGATTGAGTAAGGGCATCAGTGTCCTGTACCTTGTCTTCCCTTATCTTGGTTATCTTCAGAATCTTTCTAAGAGAATTCAAATGGAAACAATTCAGTTTACTAGCATGGAACACATGAGAAACAGGAGTAAGTGATAACTTTCAAAGCTACTTTTTTTTCTCCTTAAAACATGAGTGTCCCTGATTGTTCCCTTTTATCTTCCATATAGAACTAAATGTTCCCCAAAAAGAGAAAAATGAAAGACTTTCCCACATATTATCTTAGAATTGAGCTAATTCTAAGGCTAAAGGAAAAATTCTTCCCCAGTCAACTATTCTTATACAGCTATTGTCTACTCCTGTCACTTCTTAAGAGATTGAAACCAATGGTTTGGCACCTGTTAGAACAAAGACATTCTGTGCACAGAGACATTCAACTCCCACACAGATGTTTCTCCCTTTAACTATCACTTTCCTATGCTGGCCAAGTTTGTGTCAAAGGGTTTGCTTAACAAGCAAAACAAAGCCTTTGACTTGCATTGTGTGTTCACCCCTCTTCCCAAAAGAAAGTCTTCAGGGAACCTTAAGAAATTCTTTATAAATATTTTTCATCCTTTTATATGGAAATAGATGTAGATTTGGGTGTGCCTTTGTATCTGTGTTTTTCTCGGGGCATGGGCATGTGTGTGCATGCGTGTGCGTGTGTGTTTATTTAAGAGAAAAATCTTCACACAGAACATAATATCTGACCCTATGAGGTTAATAGTATTATTATTCTTAATTTTATAGAAATCTAATCTTCTACTAAGAGAACTTATGTGTTCTACTCAGTTACATAGCTTAACCAAAGACAGAGAATTACAAAGAGAACTTCTCAGATCATCCTCTTTCTACTTGTCAAAGTAATAAGGCTAAAATTGAGCATATTTAAGCAGAATCAAATTTTATCTGTCTTCAAAATGGAGTGCAGTGGAAACACATCACATCTGATGCCATTGAGATAAAACTGAATGTTATATATCCACTCAGTACAATCTAGCCATGAAGATCACTCAATTTCTGTTTGCTTCAGTTCTCTCATCTATAAAATGGGGATAATAATTGTACATGTTTCACAGGGTTGTTGTGAGGCTCAACTGAGATCACAGATATAAAACATTTTGCAAGCCTTCATATATAAACTAATGTTAGAGATTATTATTACTGTCAACAAATCAACAATTGAAATTAATAGGAAATGATTTTTGGAAACCTAGGATGACAAGTACATAAAAACAGCTGGAGTTACCTTGTAGGCACAAAGAGAAAGTATATAAAGCCAAGATTTACCTTTTATCTGATTGACTATTAGATATTTGTCCAACCTAGCAATGCCAGCCAAAGGCAATTTTCAAGATTCTTTCTGGATAATTTTCTTCAAAAAGTAACAGAGGTAGTGTTATAACAGGCCCTTGCAAAACTGAACTTATACTTATCTAAGGACAATAATGATAATGGTGCGGAAGGGGAAAACAGTAAATGTAAAAGCACAATGCCCAAGTGCCTTGAAGTTATTTGGCACTTAGACCAAAATGAAGCAAACTGACCCACAATGCTAAAAGATCTTTCATTTGGATCAATTTTATCTAATACAGAGGAAAATACTTTGAGACATGAAGAGGAGATACAATAAGTGAAGATGGAGAGAGAATATGAAAGACCTATTAAGGGTCTCAATTGATTACACACAGAGAAAATGACACAGATGAATTGCTAGAGGAGCTGCTTATGCTGGCCTTAGACTTGTGTGTTTTGATTTATTTAGACCTAGCAGATAGGAGAATAGAAATCAATGAATTAAGTGAAAAGTGCCCTCCTTCCTTGGTACCTAGATTTCCAGATCTTCCAGTTCTTCAGTGTAGGACACTTAGAATAATCTGTTTTATAGAGTTTGAACTAAGTTGTTACAGAGTAGGTTGATGGATTGTTATGTGTGAGGAACAGTGGGGGAGAGGGCAATGTAATTGAACATGAAATAAAGGGGAGTAATATGCAAAAATATGGAAGAAAAACATGTGTGCATGATATTCATGGGAAAAAAGAGTTGATACAACTTTATAAAGATAAGAGAGTACACATATAAAGTGAATGAACAAATTTTCTTCTCAGATCTCTATTGCCAAATGGGGAGAAAGTTCTTGACATTGGATCAGAAATCACACTGGAGCAAAGAATCTAATGGGTTGTAGCATTTTTTTTTCAGTCAAAACATCTACAATAATCTAAAATAAATAAATAAAGATTTTCCTGACTTGCTTTGCAAGCCACCTTGTTTAGAGGTAGAGAATATTTAAATTATTTATCTAATTCAAGGGAGTAATTATGCAGTAGAAGAAGGTAAGGAAATAGAGATGAGAAATTCTCCTTTTCCCTCTGCTTCTGAAAGTCAATATAATGCTTTCTAAGAGAGAAAATAGTTTCTTAAAACTTAATTAGTATTTATATTCATATCCAGTCATATAAAGAAGATTTTTTATTCTGTTTCATTTAAGAAAATGTATAATTTTATAATTATATAAGAAAATATTATACATATATATAATTATATAAGAAAATGCCTTAATGCATGTTTTATTTCCCATACTACTACTACATAGGTTGAATAAAATTAAATAACCAAGTGGCCATTATATTTTGATTAGAAATGTGTTGCAGAGGATGACTTATGAAGATTTTTCATCTCTCCACTTCCAGGAAGTGATCTGAGCCATTTGGCATCCAAACTAGCAAAGCTGGGATTTCATTTGGACTTAATAAACTTTTCCATGTAAGTCTGCAAAAACAACAAAGGAATCTAAATTTCATCCATAGTGTCGCAAGGTCTGGAATATGCATTAACAGAAAGTGATTAATTTAGCATTTGTCCATCCTAAAATGAAATGTGGTATATATCTATGTTAATTGGAATTTGACTGCAGTTGCAGCATTAATTTCATTAACATCTCTCTTGCCAAGTTTGGGAAAGATTCATTCATGACTATTTTCACATAAGAATCAATTTTCCCCCCAAATACAGATAAATCCTGTAATTCATACTATTTTAAAAAAGGATTCAATCCAAGGAAAGACATGTTTATTAAGCATCTAGTTTGTGCAAAGTACTCAAATTCTCAGAGAAGTACAATAGTCATATGAGACATATTCCTTAGTTGTATAAAATTTATATTCTAGTAGAGTGATAGGAGATATGTAAAAATATCTATCCATATGATAATACATGAGAAATGCATTATAAGTTTTGGAGGAATGTTTTCTATAATATGGGACCACAACAGAAGACTTCAGAAAGGAAACACCATGTGACTTGGTCTTTAAAGAATGGTTAGAAATTCAACAAATAAACAAAAGGAAGGAGGAAATTCCAAACATAAGGGAAAGAGTGAGCAAAGCTACAGAAATGGAAATTTATAACACATGTTAGAGAAAAAGAAAGTAGTTTAATAGAGGTAAATATGTGGCTAGCTTGGGCTGAGCTAAAGCTAGAAAAAGAAGGTGGCATCAGATTGTAAAGGGCATTTAGTTCTAAGCAAAAGGATTTGTGATGTATTCATTGGGCAACAGAAACACACTATAGACATTATATAGAACATTATATTTGTATAACATGATCTATACACAAGAAAGATAAATTTTGTAACAATATGAAAAATTGATTAGAAAGTAAAAATAATTAACTTAATTAACAAATGCTTAATTAACTAAGCATTAATTATTTCAGTAATCCAGGTAAGTATTAGTGAAAACCTGTAGTTGGGGAATTGGAAGGGGAATATGGGGAAAGAGACTAATATAAGAGGTATTATAGAGATGTATTAAGTAAGAAGAAAAGTGAGAAAGCTCAAAAAATAAATATAAAACAAGGTTTTTAATACAGATGAGCTTAATAGTGATAGTAGTAGGGAAAAAATAATGAAGCCAAAAAAGAGGCAAATCTGGACAGAAAAATAATAAGCTTATTTTGATACATAAGTTTGAGTTACAAAAAGACACTCAAGTTGAGATGTCCTCTATGCAGTTTAAGATAAGAATATGACATTCAAAAAAGAAGTCAGAGTTAGTGATATAGAAAAGTCAGCTAAGAAAAAATGGCAATAATTGTTGAACCAAATCCTAAAAGAAGAGTGATCAAAGGATATATAGCTGGAAATCATTTCTATTTTTATCTAATTATAGTATCATGGATTTAGAAATGACAGGAACCTTAGATTTTAAGTAGTCTAACCCTCTTCTTTTGCATGTGAAGAAAATGAGGTAAAAAGGAAAGTCTTTGTCCATATAGTTAACAAACAGCAAAAGTGGGTTTCAAACTAATGATCTCTAACTATAATATCTAGTACTCCTTACATTGTGGAACACTGTCTCAATAGCCTAATAACCTAATTTTATTATACTTTATTTTTTATTAATTTTATAATTATAACTTTTTTTTGACAGTACATATGCATGGGTAATTTTTTACAACATTATCCCTTGCAGTCACTTCTGTTCCGAATTTTCCCCTCCTTTCCTCCACCCCTTCCCCTAGATGGCAGGCATTCCCATACATGTTAAATATGTTATAGTATATCCTAGATACAATATATGTGTGCAGAACCAAATTTCTTGTTGCACAGGAAGAATTGGATTCGGAAGGTAAAAATAACCTGGGAAGAAAAACAAAAATGCAAACAGTTTACACTCATTTCCCAGTGTTCTTCTCTGGGTGTAGATGATTCTGTCCATCATTGATGAATTGGAACTGAATTAGATCTTCTCTATGTTGAAGATATCCACTTCCATCAAAATACATCCTCATAGGGGCGAAGACAAGATGGTGGAGAAGATACATGCAATTTTGTGAGCTCCCTTCTTCCCTCATTACCAATTAGTTAAATCAGCCTCAAAAATAACGCCGGACTGATAGAAACCACAAGGATTAAATGCAGGACTTACCAGCTGAAGAGAATCTGGAGTCTCTACAGAAAAGGTCAGTTCCAAGGGGAGGAAGAAAAAAGGCCACCACAGACGTTTGGGTGCTAGCATGCTGCGCTGATCAGGCTGGGGAGGGCTCTGGGATTGGAGAAGCCACTGAGATAGAGGAATCTGACACAGGATGTTAGCTATTCTCTGCTTATAAAACAGCAGTTCAGAAGGGAAATCAAGCCACTTTAAACTATAAAGCCAGATACTAGAACCACCTCAATCTGAAAGTGACCTAACAGATCTCGGCACTGTTGTGAAGCCGCCTTCTGCTGTTTGGGGCTTCACCTTGGGGTAGTTAAGAGCCTGAACAGTGGGGACACAGCCCGAGGCAACATCTAATCCACATAGGGCCAGGCTTAGCCTGAGGCCGTGGAACTCTAGCAGCCCCGGAATTCCCAGAGAAGCAGAACCTTTTAAGTAGGGACCATGGTTTTTGGGCAGACGCTTCCAGTTTGAGGGCAGGGGCTCTTCACGTTAGCTGCTGATATCCACGTTTCACAGGACGCATTGGCTGGGCTTTGTGTCACTTTACTTTGTGTCAGTCTTAAACCTCAGGGCAGTCACTAGGACACACAGCAGGGTCCTTCATTGAGCAACCCTCACAGCCCAACCGGATCACCTCTGAGGCATTTCTGGGGAGGGGGAGGGGAACTCTCTCCCAGAGCTCTTTTAGCTCAGGCACAGGAGCCACTGCATCCATCCAAACGGTCTGGGAGGAAGCTGTTAAATAAATAAATAAATAAATAGACTTCTTACACCAAGGGCAGACCCCAAAAGATTTTTAACAATGAGTAAAAAGCTGAAGAGAACAATTGATTCCTTCTACACAGAGAAAGAGCGGGCATCCAACCCTGAGGAAGTCAATAGCAGAGAGTCAGCAGATAACAGCCTAAAGGGGAATGATACCTGCCCCCCATCACATAAACTCTCTCCTAGGAGAGACTATTAAAAAGTTAAGAGAATTTGAAGAAAAATGGGAAAAGGAAAGAGAAGCTATGATAGAGAATAACAATGTCCTGAAATTTGAGTTGGAAAGAATAAAGAATTCACAGGAGGTGCAGGGAAACAAAATTTGTGAATTAGGAAATGTTAAAAAAAAATCACAGGAAAGTAGGATTTCTGAATTGGAAAAGATAAAAAAAGTCTCAAGAAAGTAGGATTTCTGAATTGGAAAAAGAAAATAACTCTAAAAAAAATTAGGGAAATGGGAAAAAAATTCAATAGAGCAAAATAATTCATTTAAAAACTCAATTGGGCATATACAAAAAGAACTAAAAATGTGAATGAAGAAAATAACTCATTAAAAATCAGGATGGAACAAACAGAAATGAATGATTCATTGAGAACCCAAGAATCAGTCAAACAAAACAAAAAAAACCAAAAAGCTGGAGAATAATGCCAAATACTTACTGGGAAAATCTACAGACCTGGAAAATAGATCTAGGAGAGATAATCTGAGAATCATTGGACTTCCCAAAAACTAGGATAAAAAAAAGAGCCTAGATTCTATTTTACAGGAAATCATCAAAGAGAACTGTCCAGAGATAATAGAAACAGAAGGGAAAATAGGTGTTGAAAGAATTCATCTAACACCTTCTGAAAAAGACCCTAAAAAAAGAAGTCCACAGAACATTGTGGCTAAGCTGCAGAATTACCAAACAAAAGAAAAATATTGCAAGAAGCTAGGATAAAACAATTTAAATACCAAGGTGCCACAACAAGGGTCACTCAAGATCTGGCTGCCTCCACATTTAAAGATCAAAGGGCCTGGAACCTGATATTCTGAAAGGCAAAAGATCAAGGATTGCAACCAAGAATAAACTACCTAGCTAAGTTTAGCATTTTCTTCTATGGAAGAAGATGACGATTTAATGAAACAGAGGAATTCCATTTGTTTCTAAGAAAAAAAAAACAAGACTTAAACAAAAAATTTGATCTACATCCACAAGACTGAAGAGAAACAGAAAAAGGTAAAAAGAACTCTTGAGAACTGTATCTCTGTTGTGGATATACAAAAATTCTGCATGGATAATTTGATTTTACTGATATAAAAAAGGGGGGAGTAGCAAAGGGAAGGGGGTAGTATCAGAGAAAGGGGGAGAAGCATAGAAAATCTACCACATCTGAAGGAATTTAAAGAGGGGGGAAAAACATTGTGTGAATCTTACTCTCATCAGAGTAGGCTCAAAGAGTAAATAATTGACACATTTATTTTTCAGAGAATTCTCTCTCACTTCATTAAAAGGCAGCAGAGGAAAAGGGAAAAGGAAAAATGGAATAAGGGAAGGGCACAAGAAAAAGGAAGGGACTTGGAAGGAGGGGGAAGGGATACTAAAAAGGGAGGGCTGTGCATCACAAGCGGGGTTTATAAATTAAATATTGGGGAAGGGGTTCAGGGGGGTCAAGGGAAAAAAGCATAATCTGGGGATAATATATTGGCAGGAAATACAGAATTAGTAATTTTAACTGTAAATGTGAATGGGATGAACTCTCCCATCAAACGGAGATGGATAGCAGACTGGATCAAAAGTCAGAACCCTACAATATGTTGTTTACAGGAAACACACTTAAAGCATGGAGATATTATACAGAGTAAAGGCAAAAGGTTGGAGCAGAATCTATTATGCTTTAGGCAAAGCCAAAAAAGCAGGGGTAGCCATCCTTATCTCAGACCAAGCAAAAGCAGAAATTGATCTAATTAAAAGAGATAAGGAAGGAAACTATATCCTGCTAAAAGGTAGCATAAACAATGAAGCCATATCAATACTAAACATATATGCACCAAGTGGTATAGCATCTAACTTTCTAAAGGAAAAGTTAAGAGAGTTGCAAGAAGAAATAGACAGTAAAACGATAATAGTGGGAGATCTCAACCTTGCATTCTCAGATTTAGACAAATCAAACCACAAAACAAGTAAGAAAGAAATTTAAAAAGTAAGTAGAACATTAGAAAAACTAGGTATGATAGACCTTTGGAGAAAACTGAATGGTGATAGAAAGGAATATACTTTCTTCTCAGAAGTTCATGGAACCTATACAAAAATTGACCATATATTAGGACATAAAGATCTCAAAATTAAATGCAGGAAGGCAGAAATAATAAATGCCTTTTTTCTCAGATCACAATGCAATAAAAACTACATTCAATAAGAAGTTAGGGGTAAATAGACCAAAAAGTAAATGGAAACTGAATAATATCATCTTAAAGAATGACTGGGTGAAACAGCAAATTATAGAAACAATAATTTCACCCAAGATAATGACAATGATGAGACATCATACCAAAATCTGTGGGATGCAGCTAATACGGCAATAAGGGAAAATTTTATATCTTTAGAGGGTTATTTGAATAAAATAGAGAAAGAGAAGATTAATGAATTGGGCCTGCAACCTAAAAAGCCAGAAAAAGACCAAATTAAAAACACCCAACCAAAAATCAAACTTGAAATATTAAAATTAAAAGGAGAAATCAATAATATTGAAAGTAAAAAACTATTGAATTAATAAATAAAACCAAGAGTTGGTTTTATGAAAAAGCCAATAAAATAAATAAACCTTTGGCAAAATCTGATCAGAAAAAGGAAAGAGGAATATCAAATTGTTAGTCTTACAAATAAAAAGAAAGTATATTCCTTTCTATCACCATTATGCCAATTAATTTGATAACTTAAGTGAAATAGATGACTTCCTCCAAAAATATAGGCTTCCTAGATTGAGAGGAGGAGATAAATTGCTTAAATAGTCCCATTTCAGAAAAAGAAATAGAATAAGCTATTAATCAACTCCCTAGGAAAAAATCCCCAGGACCAGAGGGATTTACATTTGAATTCTACCAAACATTCAAAGAACAACTAGCCCTAATATTATACAAACTATTTGAAAAAATAGGGGATGAAGGAGTCCTGCCAAACTCCTTTTATGACACAGACATGGTACTGATACCTAAACCAGGAAGATCGAAAACTGAGAAAGAAAACTATAGACCAATTTCCTTAATGAATATTGATGCTAAAATCTTAAGACTTCAGAAAATCATCCCCAGTATAATACACTATGATCAAGTAGGATTTATACCAGGAATGCAGGGCTGGTTTATTATTAGGAAAACTATTACTATAATTGACTATATTAATAATCAAATTAATAAAAACCATATGATCATCTCAAAAGATGCAGAAAAAGCATTTGATAAAATCCAACATCCATTCCTACTAAAATTGCTTGAGAGTATACGAATAAATGGACTATTCCTTAGAATAATCAGGAGCATATATTTACGACCGTCAGTAAGCATAATATGCAATGGAGATAAACTGGAACCTTTCCCAGTAAGATCAGGACTGAAACAAGGTTGCCAACTATCACCATTACTATTCAATACTGTATTAGAAATGTTAGCCTCAGCAATAAGAGTAGAGAAAGAGATTAAAGGAATAAGAGTAAGTAATGAGGAAATCAAACAGTCACTCTTTGAAGATGACATGATGGTATACTTAGAAAACCCCAGAGATTCTAATAAAAAGTTATTAGAAAATAATTCACAACTTTAGCAAAGTTGCTGGATACAAAATAAATCCACATAAATCCTCAGCATTTTTATACATCACCAACAAAATGCAACAGCAAGAGATACAAAGAGAAATTCCAGTCCAAACAAATGTTGAGAGTATAAAATATTTGGGAATCCATCTACCAAAGAAAAGTCAGGAATTATATGAGCAAAATTGCAAAACACTTGCCACAAAAATAAAGTCAGTTTTAAATAAGTGGAAAGACATTCAGTGCTCTTTGATAGGCTGAGTGAATATAATAAAGATGACAATACTCCCCAAACTAATCTATTTATTTAGTGCTATACCAATCAGACTCCAAGAAACTATTTTAGTGACCTAGAAAAAATACCAACAAAATTCATATGGAAGAATAAAAGGTCGAGAATTTAATGGAATTAATGAAAAAAAAAGTCAGATGAAGGTGGTCTATATATAGCAGCAGTCACCAAAACCATTTAGTATTGGCTAAGAAATAGATCGGCCAATCAGTGGAACAGAGTAGGTACAAAGGACAAAAAAGGGTACCACTATAGCAATCTAGTGTTTGATAAACCCAAAGATACCAACATTAAGGATAAAAATTCATTACTTGAAAAAAACTATTGGGAAAACTGGAAATTAGTATGCCAGAAATTATATATGGATCCACACTTAACACCACATACCAAGATAAGATCAAAATGGGTCCATGATTTAGACATAAAGAATGAGATCATAAATAGATTAGAGGAACAGAGGATAGTCTACCTCTCAGACCTGTGGAGGAGGAAGGAATTTATGATTAGAGAAGAGCTAGAGATCACTATTGATCACAAAATAGAAGATTTTGATTACATCAAACTAAAAAGTTTCTGTACATACAATACTAATTCAAACAAGATTAGAAGGGAAGTAACAAATTGGGAAAACATTTTTATAGTTAAAGGTTCTGATAAAGGTCTCATTTCTAAAATATTTAGAGAATTGATCCTAATTTATAAGAAATCAAACCATTCTCCATTTGATAAATGGTCAAAGGATATGAACAGACAATTCTCAGATAATGAAATTGAAACTATATCCACTCATATGAAATAGTGTTCCAAATCACTATTGATCAGAGAAATGCAAATTACGACAACTCTGAGATACCACTACACACCTGTCAGATTGGCTAAGATGACAGGAACAAATAATGATGAATGTTGGAGCGGATGTAGGAAAACTGGGACATTGATGCATTGCTGGTGGAGTTGTGAATTGAAGCCAACCATTCTGGAGAGCAATCTGGAACTATGCCCAAAAAGTTATCAAACTGTGCATGCCCTTTGATCCAGCAGTGCTTCTTCTTGGCTTTTATCCCAAAGAAATACTAGAGAGGGGAAAGGGACTGGTGTAAGAGCCCTTTAAATGGGCGGACACAGTGCATCGGGAGATTGAGGCCCCGAAGTAATTTCTGTGGATATTAGGACTGCCCTTGGGTGGGATCTTGGCCACATTGAGGTAGCTTTGTAATGGGTGTTTCTCTTGCTGATTGGCTATGTGTGTGACCTCACAGGCCCTTTATAAGCCCACTTCAGGCAGCAGTTGCTCTCTTTAACCTGGCGCTGTTTACCCTAGCTCCCTAACCTGGGTGGCCAAGCCGAGATGGGTAGCCAAAAGAGGTAAGTATTTTGGTAGTGAACACATGGGTCTTCTGACCAGGTGTTCACTTGGGAACCAAAAAGTCAGGGCATCAGGGAATTATGTGAGTAGGTATAATAAAGTCTTTTAAGATTACATGTGGCTGTTCTTGAGTGTGCTACCAGTTATTCAGCTATAGATTCAAGAAATCATGGCCAGAGACCTTTGAAGGCCTCAGAGGAGACCAGCCGGATGGAGTTGACACTGCAAAGGTCGGTGGTCAAAGGTACTCTGTTGGGCTTAGGGCAGACTAGTAATTGTAACTGCCAGGGAGGGCATGTTACAGAACGGTGTGTGCCAAAATGTTTGTAGCAGCTCTTTTCATAGTGGCTAGAAACTTGAAAATGAATGGATGTCCATCAATTGGAGAATGGTTGGGTAAATTACGGTATAGGAATGTTATGGAATATTATTGCTCTTACAGAGCAGCAGGATGAATACAGAGAGGTTTGGAGAGACTTGCATGAACTGATGCTGAGTGAAATGAGGAGAACCAGAAGATCGCTGTACACTTCAACAACAATACTGTATGAAAATGTATTCTGATGGAAGTGGATATCTTCAACATAAAGAAGATCCAACTCACTTCCAGCTGATCAATGATGGACAAAAACAACTACACCCAGAGAATGAACATTGGGAATTGAATGTAAACTGTTAGCACTACTTTCTTTCTATACAGGTTACTTATACCTTCAGAATCCAATACTTAATGTGCAACAAGAAAATTGGATTTACACACATATATTATATCTAGGTTATACTGTAACACATGTAAAATGCATGAGATTGCCTGTCATCTAGGGGAGGGAGTACAGGGAGGGAGGGGAAAAATCTGGAAAAATGAATATAAGGGATAATGTTATAAAAATTACTCATGCTTACTGTCAAAAAATGTATAATTATAAAATTAATAAAAAATACATACTCATATAGTATTGTTTTTGAAGTGTATAATGATCTGGTTCTGCTCATTTCACTCAGCATCAGTTCATGTAAGTCTCTCCAAGCCTCTCTGTATTCATCCTGCTGGTCATTTCTCACAGAACAATAATATTGCATAACATTCCTATATCATAATTTACACAACCATTCTCCAGTTGATGGGCATCCATTCATTTTCCAGTTTCTAGGCACTACAAAAAGACTGCCACAAACATTTTGGCACATATAGGTCCCTTTCCCCTCTTTAGTATTTCTTTGGGATATAAGCCCAGTAGTAGCACTGCACCATTTGATAACTTTTTGGGCATAATTCCAGATTGCTCTCCAGAATGGTTGGATTCTTTCACAACTCCACAAACAATGCATCAGTGTCCCAGTTTTCCCATAGCCCCTCCAACATTCGTTGTTATTTGTTCCTGTCATCTTAGCCAATCTGACAGGTGCGTAATGATATCTCAGAGTTGTCTTAATTTCCATTTCTCTGATCAATAGTGATGTGGAACACTCTTTCATATGAGTGGAAATAGTTTTAGTTTCATCATCTGAAAATTGTCTGTTCATATCCTTTGACCATTTATCAATTTGAGAATAATACCCTAATTTTAAAGACAAAGATATTATTATCTAGCATTGTTCATTAAGTTGCCTAGGATCACACAATGGGTAAACCTTAAGGTCAGGAATTGGACATATGTTTTCTGATTTCAAATCCAACATTTGACAGCTATTGTATTTGTTTGTACTTCATTCTTGAAGAGTACCAATTTGACATTATAAGGGTGATGTCTTGACTTATACAAGAATTGGATAATTGTTTAATAATTATTGTTTAAAAATTACTACTGCATATTAGAGTTTTTTATTAAGAAAAAGAAAACTGATTATGATCTAACATGAACTCAAGATTTGGGGAAAAAGATTTTTTAAGAGATTTAAATGGGGGTAGCTAGATGGCACAGTGAGGATAAAGCACTGCCTCTGGAGTCAGGAGAACCTTAATTCAAATCTGACTTCAGATACTTAACACATTAGCTGTGCGATCCTGGGCAAGTCACTTAACCCCATTTGTCAATTTAAAAAAAAAAAGAAAAGAGAGAAATTCAAATAAAGGATAATTAAGATACTATTGACTAATATTTTCAAAGGGGATGTCAGCCAGGAAAAATGGGTAATTCTCAAATAAAAAATCTGAAACCCTCCTCTCAAAGAAACAATTCTTAAAAAAAAAAAAGAGTGATCTCTAGAAACTGATGCAGATGAAGAGGGAAGGCACCAACTAATTTAATTATTTTAAAGTCAAGTTCAGAAAATGGAAGAAAAGGCAGGTAATGGATTATAAACAAAAAAAACAAAAACAAAAACAAAAAAAAAACAACTAAACAAGAACTTGTAAGAACAATGTCAGAAAGACTTAAAAAGGGAAAATTTGAGTCCAGTCAGGAATATTGAACACAACAAAAAGTTTGGATTTTTTGTCTTTGTTTTTCTTTATTTTGCCATGCTGGAGAAAGGAGGAATATTAAAGAAGGGGTAAAACTGCTACTTGAGGTTAAAAAGGGAAGGATGGTAGAATAGTGATAACAAGAGAGGGAAAAAGTATAGTTGCCCAATGTTTATTTCATTTCTTCTAAGGAGGATGAACTTTGGACTAAAAAGGACAAGACAAAAATGGGTATTAGGAATTGCAACAAAAGCTAAATAGAGAAATTATAAGGGAATACTTCCCTGTCTTTCCTAAATTAAATATTATAAAATGTTTCAGTGCTGAAGAAAGCAAATCTCTTAATTTTTTTTAAAAGGAAAGATAATAGTTTCAAATAGTACATGAATGATCTTGATATTTCTTGATCCAAAATTACAGACTGTAAAATCTAAGTGATTACACTTAGAAAAGGAAGTGGTGATCAAACAATAGATAACTTTCTTTTAATTATAAAGTGGCCCATGTAATGCAACAGATATATTTACATGACAATATCTAGCATATATATATTACTCTAAGGTTTGATTAAAAAAAGCTTTACATTTTGATAAGGTGTCTCACAATACAATGGACTGTGCTTGAACCTATACTCTTTCACATTGTTATTAGTTATTTGTATAAAAATGCAATTTGCATTGTCAACAAGTTTGCCATTGACATAAACTTTAAAGGAATAATTAACATGTTGGATTGAATATAGCAAGGAGTTAAAAAAAATCCTGACAGGTTAGAACATATTAGTTGAATTTAGGTTTCAATAAGAATACATGTAAAATCTATTTCTGAGCTAAATTTATAAACTCAAAAGTGCAAGATAGAGGATATTTAGTTAGAAATTTATCTGGGGGAAAATGATATGGGGGCTTTAGTGTACTTCAAGCTGAATTTGAGGAAGTCCTTAGTTAAAGCAGCCCAAAATGCTAATATGACCTTGGTTCTACATTAATAAAAGCATAGCTTTCAAGGGCAAGGAGGTGAAAGTCCCACTGTACTCTTACCCATTTAGACTTATCTATAGATGTTATTGAGACTTAGAGGAATAGGACCTTTTATAACAAGAATATTAACAAACTGTAATTTTCCAAAAGAGAGAAACCAGGATGAAGTAGGGACTTGAATGTAAAAGAGAAAATTTAGGGGACATCATAATTATATTAAAGTATCTGAATGGCTCTCATGTAGAAAAGGATTAGATTTGTTCTATTTGTTCACAGAGTGAAGAACCAATGGTTGGAAGATGTACAGAAGGAAATGTGAGTTTACTATCAGAAAAAAATGCTGAGTTAATACAAAAGTTAGTACAAAACAGTGTACTTAGTGGCAAATAAGGGAAATGAAACATGACCACTGAAGGTCATCTGAAATTCTATTATTCTGTGGTGTCCACAAAAATAATTGGTTTATTTGAGATTAACTAGATAACTTCTTTATTGTAAAATTAAATTGGCTACCAGGAACACTGGTCATTTCCATGAATTAGGAAGGTAGGTGTTTTAAAAGAGTTCATATATTTTAAGCTTCTTCCAAACTCTATGCTTTTCTAAAACTATGGAACATAAGTATGAGACAGCAAAGAGCAGAACTCACATTTCTTAAGAATCTAGTTTGCTTCTGATTCCTTAGACAGATGTTATCCCGCAACTTAAAGTTTCATAATGACATATGCTCTGAATAATCTTAATTAATAAGTTATTAATTAATAAGTCCAAATACAGAGAGGCTTGGAGAGACTTAAATCAACTGTTGCTGAGTAAAATGAGCAGAACCAGAAGATCACTATACCCTTCAACAACAATACTGTATAAGGATGTATTCTGATGGAAGTGAAAATCTTCAACATAAAGAAGATCCAACTCACTTCCAGTTGATCAATGATGGACAGAAATAACTACACCCAGAGAAGGAACACTGGAAAGTGAATATAAATTGTTAGCACTACTGTCTATCTATCCAGGTTACTTATACCTTTGGAAGCTAATAATTAATGTGCAACAAGAAAATGGTATTTACACACATATATTGTATCTAGGTTATATTGTAACACATGTAAAATGTATGGGATTACCTGTCATCGGGGGGAGGGAGTGGAGGGAGGGAGGGGATAATTTGGAAAAATGAATTAAAAAAAATTACCTATGCATATGTACTGTCAAAAAATGTTATAATTATACAATTAATAAAAATAGTAAAAAAAATTAATAAGTCCAATATAGAAGTTCCATATATATATAAACTCTAGAATAAAAATTTGGATATAGAAGATAATTCTCAAAACTTAACTAGCTGACTACAAATTTTCACAAGAAAGCAGATAATATCCACTAATTGTGATAGTCAATTTTTTCAAGAATTTGAGACTTGTTAATTAGCAAGACATAGTTTTCAAGAATTAACCAACAACTCTACATGAAAAATATAGCATACACAAATTACCTTATGGCCCACAAAACATATTCATAACTAATTTCCAGATTGGTCCTGTCGTGGCTCATATCCCTGACTTTTCTGCCATGATAATTTGTCAAATGAAGAAAACACTAATATTTTAGGGAAAAGGAACAACGATTCTTCCTTTCAATTAGGGAAAACCCAGAGAAATATCTTCTAAGAAAAGTTTTCTGTAAATGAGTTTTTGTGATTTTGAAAAAGAGTTCTTTCTGCAATGCTTTAAATTTACAAGATAAAACATCAAATCTTAATGAACAATTGAAGCAGATATCTCAAGGAAGATACATTTCCTGACTGTGTTCTTCTCCTAGGGACATATTTCCTTTACTTTTTTTTTAATCTCTTCATTTTTATCTGAATGGATTTCATGCAACTTAGAACTGTTGGTTCTTAAATTGCTCCACTGGCACAATTATAAGTAAAGATTTGTCTGAAACTGATTCGTTATCATAGCACCAAGACATAAGAAACTCCACTGGAGAAAATATTTTGTTAGGATACCAGAAGTCAAGTTAAAATAACAAACTACAGAGAGTCAAAAACTATGGGATATTTGAAGTTTCTCCTACACTCTCAGAGTTTCAACCAGTCATAGCTTGACCTTAGATTTTTAGTTGTATGTGATTTTTTCATGTTGTAAATTACAAATCTTTAGGATCTCTAATTAATATATTATATCTATATATATATATATATATATTATCAATATATAGTAATATTTACTATATTTTTCAGAATATATAAAGATAACAGGGAGTCCTTTTATTTATTTATTTTGTCTTTTCTCCACACATTTTAGCAAAAAATATTTTATCATTATATATTCTGACAAACTCTGTATTTATTCCTTACAATATAATCTTCTTGATTTAAATGTCTGCCTTTAAAAAAATTCCCCAAAGATTAGATAGCATTACCTCTAAAATGTATACATCTATGCATCCACATTAATGTGTTTTTAAAGGAGATTTTTAAGTACTTTCGTTTTTTTAATTATAGCTTTTTATTGACAGAACATATGCATGCATAATTTTTACAACATTGTGCCTTGCACTCACTTCTGTTCCGACTTTTCCTTTCCCTCCCTTCACCCCCTCCCTTAGATGGCAGAAAGTCTCATATATATTAAACATGTTAAAGTATATCTTAGAAACAATATATGTGTGGAGATCCACATAGTTCTCTTGTTGCACAAGAAAAATTGGATTCAGAAGGTAAAAATAACCTGGGAAGAAAAACAAAAATGCAAGTAGTCCACATTCATTTCCCAGTGTTGCTTCTCTGGGTGTAGCTGATTCTGTCCATCATTAATCAATTAGAACTCAATTGGATCTTCTCTTTGTCAAAATATCCACTTCCATCAGAATACATCCTCATACAGTATTATTGTTGAAGTGTATAATGATCTCCTGCTCGTTTCACTTAGCATCAGTTGATATAAGTCTCTCCAAGACTCTTTGTATTCATCCTGCTGGTCATTTCTTACAGAACAATAATATTCCACAACATTTATATACCACAATTTACCCAACCATTCTCCAATTGATGGGCATCCATTCATTTTCCAGTTTCTAGCCATTACAAAAAGGAATGAATGCCGCAAACATTGTGGCACATACAGGTCTCTTTCCCTTCTTTAATATCTCTTTGGGATATAAGCCCAGTAGTAACACTGCTGGCTCAAAGAGTATACACAGTTTGATAACTGCTTGAGCATAATTACAAATTGTTCTCCAGAATGGCTGGATACATTCACAATCCCACCAACAATGCATCAGTGTCCCAGTTTTCCCGCATCTCCTCCAACATTTGTCACTCTCTTTTCCTGTCATCTTAGCCAATCTGACAGGTGTGTAGTGGTATCTCAGAGTTGTCTTAATTTGCATTTCTCTGATCAATAGTGATTTGGAACATCCTTTCATGTGAGTGGAAATAGTTTCAATTTCATCATCTGAAAATTGTTCATATCCTTTGATCATTTATCCATTGGAGAATGGCTTGATTTCTTATAAATTAGAGTCAATTCTCTATATATTTTGGAAATGATGCCCTTATCAGAACCTTTAACTATAAAAATGTTTTCCCAGTTTGTTGTTTCTCTTCTAATCTTGTTTGCATTAGTTTTGTTTATACAAAAGCTTTTTAATTTGATATAATCAAAATTTTCTATTTTGTGATCAATAATGATCTCTAGTTCTTCTTTGGTCACAAACTCCTTCCTCCTCTACAAGTCTGAGAGGTAAACTATCCTATGTTCCTTTAATTTATTTATAATCTCATTCTTTATGCCTAAATCATGAGCCCATTTTAATCTTATCTTGGTGTATGGTATTAAGTGTGGATTCATGCCTAGTTTCTGCCATAACAATTTCTAGTTTTCCCAGCAGTTTTTGTCAAATAATGAATTCTTATCCCAAAAGTTGGGATCTTTGGGTTTGTCAAACACTAGATTGCTATAGTTATTGACTATTTTGTCCTATAAACCTAACGTATTCCACTAATCAACTAGTCTATTTCTTAGTCAGTACCAAATGATTTTGGTGACCGATGCTTCATAATATAGTTTTAGATAAGGTACAGCTAGGCCATCTTCATTTGATTTTTTTTTTCATTAATTCCCTTGAAATTCTTGACCTTTTGTTCTTCCATATGAATTTTGTTGTTATTTTTTCTAGGTCATTAAAATAGATTTTTGGGAGTCTAATTGGTATAGCACTAAATAAATAGATTAGTTTAGGTAGTATTGTCATTATTGTATTTGCTCAACCTATCCAAGAGCACTTAATATTTTTCCAATTGTTTAAATCTGACTTTATTTGTGTGAAAGGTGTTTTGTAGTTTTGCTCATATAATTCCTGACTTTCTTTTGGCAGATATATTCCCAAATATTTTATACTATCAACAGTTATTTTGAATGGGATTTCTCTTTGTATTTCTTGCTGTTGAATTTTGTTGGTGATTTATAAAAATGCTCAGGATTTTTATGGATTTATTTTGTATCTTCCAACTTTGCTAAAGTTGTGGGTTATTTCTAATAGCTTTTTGGTAGAATCTGTGGGGTTCTCTTCATATACTATCATATCATCTTCAAAGAGTGATAATTTAGTTTCCTCATTACCTACTCTAATTCCTTTAATCTCTTTCTCAACTCTTATTGCCAAACCTAGCATTTCTAATAAAATATTGAATAATAATGGTTATAATGGGCAACCTTGTTTCATGTAGGGAGTCCTTTTAAAAACTTTTACTGATACCTTTTGTTTTTTATAGCATAGTTATTTTCACATATTTGCTATCTTGTCATAAGTACATCCTTATAACAAAACCAAACAAAATAAAATTAAAGCAAACCCACCAGTACAATAATCTTATTTTACAATGTACAAAACATACTACACCTATGGGCATCCCCTCCTCAATATTTCTACTGAAAATAGGGAAGTAACCTTTATCAATATTTTTTTGAAAATTATCTGTTTCAATCCCTCTGAGTTTATCTGTGTTTTAAGACAGAGATCACTTTTTTTTCCTCTCTCTTTTCTTCTTCCTCTCTCATTCCCACTGTGCCCTCCATCCTTTCTCCTTCTCCCTTCTCTGGACTAGATGATTCAGTGGTTTAAATAGCTGAGGAGGCTACAGATTCCACCAAGGTTGACATCATGGGATTATGTCACGTCATGATCTCCAAAATGTCTACTTATCTGACAGACAAGCTGAAAGTCACCAGTGAAGACTGGGAAATATGAACAAATTCACTAAATTGAAGTATCTGGAAATGAAAGATATTGCTGTAAAAATAAGTTTCTGGTTTAACCAGAAATATGCTGCACTTCAGTCTTATCTGGATCAGATCACTTTAATTGAGGAACAAGTAGCAGCTCTTGAGCAGGCAACCTACAGATTGGGTGTATATTCAAAGAAACTAGAAGCAAAGTACAAGCAGCTAAAAAGAAGTTTTAACACCGATAAACTTAAACTAAAATTTGGAATTTAACTACAAGAATGTTTCATAAGAGCTAAAATACATGGGATGGAATTTTTCAATCTTTTGTGCTTCAGTTCCATAAAAGGGAATGCTGCTGCTGATTGCAACTTCATCTTTGTTTGGGATATAACTTTGTTCACTCCTTGATGTTTTCCTAAAATTGTACCCTGAAACTCTATCTTGTCATATGCTTCAATTGCATATCCTGGACCAAGGCTTGGAAATCAGGATCAACCCTGGCTAGAGCAGACACATAAGAGAGACTCTGGTCTCCCTGTCTTCTCCCTACATCTTTGACTCTTTGTTCTGAATGTGCCTTCTTCTTAGCTTGTTCTTAGATTTAAATAATAAATGCCAATATGTCACAAATACACACACATATACATATATACATACACACATGCACACACACACACACACACACACACACACACAGAAAGAGAGAGACGAAGATAACAGATATAAGGCCTGTAGACCACCACTGGGCCATAACAGGGCCTGTATACATCCCAAATCAATTTAAAAGGTAACTGGTAAACATTTAACAAAACAAATAAAAATACAATAGAACAAATGATTTTAATATGTGGGGATTTTATACCAAGATGAATTTGCCTGTGAAGATCTTTATGTACTGTTTAAAAGCCTCAATTTCTATTTGAGTTTGACATCACTGGTTTTAAAGGTTTTTCATTTACATTATTATCATGAAGCATTATGTTTCTCTTGGTTCTATTCACTTCACTCAGACTTAATTCATGTAAATAATTACATATGTATGATTTCTCTTTTTCATAGATTCTTTTCTTTAATTTTTGTGAACTTGACAATTATTAAGCAACCCAAACATTTCAATATGAAAAGGAGTCATATAAAAAACAAAATCTCTACTATAATATCTTTTTAAAGAAAAGCATAGATATATATATATAAACATTTATACATATATACACTGTTATATGTAAGTATAAACTGTATATGCAATATGCATATATATATATACTTAGATATTATGTTTATTATACCAGTATGCACATTATAGGTGCCCATAACATAAATATATGTATATACATATATTTATGTTATACATACATATATATATATATATATATATATATATATATATATATATAAAATGGATGTTTGTGTGTGTGTGTGTGTATATATATGTAGGTATTTATATTAATGAAGCAATAACAAATTTATTCTATTTATATCCTCTTATACTTCCAATTTGTTTCCAGTTTTTGATGGGATCTTTTTTTTTCTGTTCTTTTGTTATAACAGAAAGTTCTGTTATGAATGCTTTGTTATAATGGAATCATTTCTGTTTTTGATATGTTTGAGTATTTATACCCTATGATTCTTTTCATAGGATCATAAGTTTAGAGTTAAAAGAGAACTTAAATTCTGTCAAGTACCTCATTTTGCACTGAAATGCCTGGTATTAAATGACTTGATGTAGGACATACAAGTAGGACATTAAGGAAGTTGAGATTTTAACTCAAATCCCTTTGACTAAAAATCAATGTCCTTTGTTTAATGGTGAACAACTATACACCTATGAGATTATTTAGGGATTAGACCTACCCACAAGATAGGCTAGTAAGAAACAACTGATGACTGTCTCATGGCTAGTTAACAGCCTATTTATGTCTTTTATCAAAAAGTTTTTTTATATTTAATCCATGGGATACAGAACTGTGAATCTAGACTCCAAAATGAATTGTTGGATTTTCTAGGTTATACAAGAATTTGTGGTGTCAGGAATATGAATACTTCAGTTTCAGTTCAAAAATAAAGATTCAGAAGGTGTTTAAGGATGGGGAATAAAGTTTTTCTTGAGTCCCTAAGATAAGAGTCTTATCTATCCCTAAGAAGTTGCTTTGAAATGACTTACTACCTGTGTGGCTCAGATCAACAAGACAAGAACTGGGTATCCCAATATATCCATTTGAGTTAGGCTAAGGTAAAGTCTCCAAACCAGATCCAAAACTAAAGAAAGGCTTGAGAGTCTCCTAGATTTCAGGATAACTTGACTGTCTATGAGTAAGATAGTGTGGCCAGCTGGCAAAACTCATTGCATTGGGGAAAGGTCATGACAAAAGGGAGATACAGCAACACCAAACACCTCCTCAATAGGAAATTAGTCATCAATTTCCTCCAACCATTAATGGACTTCTGTAGGGAGCCAGAAGAGAAGTATACTTGTTAACTCAGAGGAATTGATAATATAATGGTTATCTAGTTTAGCATAGTGGTTAATAGTGTGTTAACTCAGTGGAATTAAGATAATGATTCTCTAGTTTACATGTACTTAGTACTTAGTATATTTCTACAAGTTGACATCTATTCTACAAGATGAATACCTACCTATGAAGATGTAATATATAAGATGAGGAGTATATAAGAATTGAGAGATCTGGGAAGAAGACAGACTCTAAGATAAAGACTCTCATGCTCTCCTGCCTCCTGCACTTAAAGAGAAGAGTTGACCAGTCTCTGGTAGCTCTTCTGCCTCCTGCATTCCTCCACTGAAACCAAGACCCATTCCGTAGGACCTCCAGAAAGCTAGCCCAGCCTCAAGTGAAGAAGACAGACAGTGAAGGATATAATAACAGATGTGAAGGAGATAATAAAGACTTTGGAGTTTATATTCCTGACTATCCTTGTGGCGATTATTCTGCTGAAACCAAGGCTGGTCCGAAGGCTCTCCAGAAAACTAACCAGAACATTACAGACTTGGAAGCATACCAGAATAAAAGATAAGAGCACCAGAGTATCTATAATATCTTCTCTTACCTCAACATTTTGGTTTCTATAACAATTTTTTTTCATAGTGTACAACTACCTTTAACCCTACAATAGATGAAGACCCAATAGATTATCTAACTTTTCAGAACTTCTCCCTCTCTGTTTCCCTTTCTTTGTGAGCAAATAAACATTTTACTCTTTCTCTCTCCTCCTCTCTGGATGCAATTTGAGTCATCCTTTCCATGAACTCTTATGTCCATAACAGTCTGAACCACAGCCTGACTCAGAGTATCTCCAGAGACATTCATACATTCACCATGTGGCTTTTGGATGAATTTGTATATTGTAGTCTTTTTATGAGTAGAGAGAGACAGAGTCCTCATTGTAAAGTGACACCTCTATGCTTATTACAAGTAATTAAATTTACCATTGAGCAAAATTACAAGGGGTAACATCTTTGGAAACTTCTCATTCCCCTGCATCCCAAGCTTAGAATTTCATGAGATCAAAAAATGTAGATAGGAAAGGACTTTATAGAAGTAATCCAGTATCCTCATTCTGCCTAATGACATGCCATCAAAAGAAATTACTTTAAGTATTTAGTAAAGACGATCTGATTCTGCCTTAAAGAACTCTTACCTTGTCTATATTTATAAACTTCTTTACAAGTTTCTTTTCATATGAACCTTGCATCAAGCAAAGATTCATGTAAATCAATTAATTGCCTTTCACAGATTTTGGCTACAACAAACAAAAAACTTTGTTTTTGTTTTTGTTTTTTTATAATGCCTTGTTATTATTTAATCAAATATATTATCTCTTCTAATGTATCTATGGGTCTATTAAATAATCAGTAATCTGATCCTTAGTAGTAAATGCATCATAAAGATAAAATAAAATTATTATACAGCAAATTCTGATCTTAAGATTATGATTTGTAAGTATAAATAGGCTGTCACAATGTTTACTTCTATTTAGGTTATGTAAATTAGCAGATAAAAAAGGAGGACATAATATATACATATATATAAAATGTATTCTATGCAAGTATAAAATTTTAACTATATAATTGATGCTTATATAAGTTATTGTTTGCTTCTTCCCATAAATTAATGGTGAGAATTGTTATATTCTTTGTAATTCTGTCCCCAGAATTTGTCACAATAATGCTTGTTATTTGATTGACTGATAGAGTTTTACCCACTGAAGTTAATATAAAAGCTAAAATAAAAAATTTGATGGAATAAGATATCTAATGATATTTATATGTGCATATATATATACATATACAGGATATTTCAATATATATGAGAGCTATATATCTTTCTACACATATATTTATAGACACAATTAGGTACATAATGCATCTATTTATATATTTGATAAAATATATGTAAAACATGTATATATGTATATATTTATTTCATCAAATATTAAATTCCATTAAAATTTTTAACTTCTCAATAGTTTATTCAACCACCTTGATCTACTTCTCTGCTTATACATGGTATAGGCTTACCCTTCATCTGTTCCACTTGCAAATGTTCCACTTCTATGTCTATGACCTATAAAATTCCTATTATATTTGGGAATATATTTACACATATATACATATACGCACATGTGTACATATGTGCATACATGTATTTAGAATGTGGAACACTAAGAGGGAGAATATTAATTTTGGAGAATCAGTCCAGATAGATTTGTGATGAATAAAGTTAGACTGAGGTAAGTAAGCTATCAAAAGATTGAATATAACCCCTTCATTTTGTGGATGCCTTCATCCTGTGCACTGTGAAGACTCAGGATGCCCTCTTCACAGCATACAAAAGCAGGAACATGTAAGTTCTGGGGATTGGTAGCCAGGCAAGAGGAAAGAAGCTGACATTTTTGGCATACAACATTGCTTAGAGATGGGTGAATTAAAAGGAATTCAAGCAATCATCCTTTTCAACTTTTTGCATTTAAAAATAAAGACACTAGTTAGAAATGATTTGTTCAATGTCTTATTGTTAATTCATGATTTCTACTCAGGTAATTAATCCTTTGATTTTTAAATACTTAATTTTTTCACTACACCATAGATATCTCTCCAGTGGTCTACCAGTGTACACAAAAGCATTTCATGAAATAGGTGAGGGAAAAGAAGGATCTTTTGCACAATTTTGTTTCATGGGTTTGTAATTTAAATGTAGAATTCTTGATTAAAAACAAAACAAACAAAAACCACCTAAATTGTTTAACAGGTCTCTCTTAAGTATATTGTGCCATTCCACCCTCTAGTGGTAAAATTAAAGTTTGTTAAAACTTAATTCATATCTAGTTCTATAAATTACATTACACTATAGCAAGCAGAGAACATTTTCAGAATATATGTTACATGAATAAAATATTTTATACCTTCACTTTATGTGATAATATATTAATAATAATGAAATTACAGGTTTATTTTTTAGTGAAGAGAAAATAATATAAGACAACAGGGGAAAAATTAAAATTCAAAATGGTGTAACAGGGGAAAGGATTGTAGTTTAAAATAGTACAACAACTTATTGCAATGGGGAAATATATTGATTTATTTGAGAATAGTATGGAAACATTTTTGTACATATGCATAAAAATCATTCAATCATTATCTATAAGGGAATACAGAAAAATCAGCTTTTCCTCCTCCTCATTTTACAGATGAGAAAGCTAGTGCTCCCATAATATCATTATAATCTGAAAGTTAAAAAAGAATCTCAGATATCATCTAGTCCAACCTCTTAATTTTAGAAATGAAAAAGAAAAGCCCTGGAAGACTTTGTGACTTTTCCAAAATTACACAGGAAATAAGAATTACAGGCAGTAGATGAACCCAGATCTTTTAACTGGAAAATTGTTGCTCATTTGACTATATTTACCCACATTTGATTATATTTACCCACATTGTTTTGCGCAAAGTAATTCAGCCATTTGTCAATGGAAGAGGTGAGATTAAGTACCAGATCCAGAGCTATTGATTTTCTACTAAATGATATTGCTCCTAAAACAATGAATACTAAATTCAAGTACTTTGTCCTACTCCTGATTCTTCCACTTACTGATTGTATGTTCATGAAGAAATTACTTTGCCTGTCTAGACTCTAGTTTCTTCATCTTTTAAATAAAGAGGTTCTAGTTCAAACACTCTATGATTATATAACCCAGTTAAATTGAAGAAGAAATAAGAGAAAACATTCAGGACAAACTAAAGTTGCTTTTGACAGCTTAAAAAAAATAGAAGAAATGGTTTAGTCTATACTCACTATTCTTTCTATTTCTCAGTAAATATAAACATCTCTTTCATGTTTTTACTTGGCAGAAAGAAAATCCCTTTGCCCATGGTAAAATATGTTCATAAATTTAAAATAGTCCCACAAACAGATATTTATGCAAAGTACCTTTTGACATGACATCTCAGTTTGTTGGCAACATCACTATTTCCTAACATTGCTAGGGAATGGCTGTGTTTTTTTAAGACCAATTTTGCATTGTATGTATTGGAGACCTTTTGGGGGGAGGTAGCACTCAGTCATTTGGAAGATGACTTGGAGTGGTGTTGATTTTCTGTGATTCCTTTAAACATTTTGTAGTAATAGTGTTTGTGTCTTGCTCATTGGTTGACTCTCTTTTAATTGCTTTTACTCTTATTTATCTTCTTAAAACTTTCTACAATCCTCCATCAATGCATTGGAGACACACACACCCACCCTAGAAATTCTTACACCTTTTGAATTCATCACATTTTTAAGAAAGCAAAATAAAAAGTCTAATAACTATTCACTGGTTGGATCCAAAAATATCAATGAGTGAACAGAAAGTCACATCATCATGAGATCATTGATTTTAATCTAGAAGGGTCCTTGGAGAGCATGCAGTTTAATGTGTTCATTTTATAGATGTAGAAACTGAGGCTCAGAGAGGTTAAGACACATGACCAACACCATATTTGTAGTTAATGGCAGCCATGAAATGGGAACTCAGTCTCTTAACTCATATTGGACACTTTGCAAATTGTATCATGTTGTTCCTGAATTTTAAAGCTATTGCCTAAGTCATCACTTTACTAGAAGACTAATCATTAGTTATTAGCATTTAGAAAGAAGCTGTTTTTAATGGTAAGCATCTCATTTTATTTTTAGTTATAACTACATAGTATAATTTCCAACTTCCTTATCACAGAGACAGAATGGGAAAATACCACAGCATGGCCTCAGCCATACTATATCCTTGTTATACAAAGTAAGTTGCTCTGGGACACTTGTGAGTGTCTGTTGATGCTTCTTTAATGCTTTTTCTGCTGTCTCTATTACTGTATTATATAAAGGCTCAGTGTCTTGGGAAAGGGGCTTAGATTCAGAAGGATCCTTTGAGAGGTCAAACAACAAAGGTGGATCATGATGTGTAACATTTTCTCCTACACATTGACAATATAATTGATCAAAGCAACCTATTGCTCCTTTAGGCTGGAAAACTGGAGTTACATAATGGACCTTCCAAACAGCATCACCTAGAAATCAAGGAGAGCAAAAGCCATATATATTCTGTTAGAGAAACCACATCTTATATAATCTACCCCATTTTTCTAGGTATGACACTGGTATTCCTTTGTCTATATTACAACAATTTTTTTCACATATCTCCTTTCCAGAAATTGATAAAATAATCATTTCCTTCTTTCTAGAAAATCATATTATCATTTCCTTCTTTATGGAAATAATACTTTGATGCAAAGCTATAACTCTTTTGTTCTCTTCATTTGCATTCAAAATAGCATTCTATTTCATCCATTCATCAAAATAAATATTATTTGAAATTATTTCCAATTCCTTGAATACCTTTCAGGAAGGTATAAAGTTTAGGAAAGGATTTTCAAAAGTTTTCACACATATTTTTGTTGTATTGCATCAGATAATATTATAGAATGTTCAAGACCTTAAAGGTCAACCAATCCAATCACCTTATTTTTATGAAGTGAAAAATAAAGAAATAAATATTTAATGTATAGCTATATAAATGTGTGTGTATCATCTTTGGACAAGTTGTGTGTGTGTGTATGTGTGTGTGTATACATAAAACTAGCTCCCAAAATAAAAATAACATATTCAATGTCACATATCCAAGAAAAGGACTACAATTTTTTCTGATACTACTTTAGCCCATTTCCACTGCATGCATATTTTATACTCACTGTTTCTTGGCTTCCATCGCATAGCATGTAAAAATGGGCCACAGTAGTGGTACATGAATTCATGCTTTGAGTGTTGAATTTCTCCCTTCAACAGGGGCATTAAATCTTGTCCATCAATCACTCTGAGATAATAAAAAGAACTGGTTTTATAATCTTTAAAATATCAAAGTGCTACAAAAAAAGTAATTCCATTTTTCAAGAAGATTACAAACTATTGGAGAAGTCAAAACAAACTTAGACATTAAAAACACAAATTATAGAAACCTACATATATATATATATATATATATGTATGTGTGTGTGTGATTTTAAAGACTAATACTCAGTAACATCTACTATGGCAAAGTAAACCATGGATTAATTATAATGTTATTTAATTTAATTCTGCCTTAATTAACTTAGTAGGTATTAATAAACCTCAATGTGTTTGATTTCCCATAAAATCATCAAATTTCAGAATTTGTTTCACAAACAAAACTTTCATATATCCCTATGCTTGTGATTGAAACAGCACAGAATTTTAAACTGCAAGTGATTTTTTTGTTCAATTAATATTTATATAGTGCCCACTTCTTGATGCTTGCCATGGTATCAGTCTTTTTAGTGTGACCTGCCTTGGTGATGTCATCATATCTATATAGCCTGTACATAGTTTGCTTCCAAACTACTTTCCCAGGTATTTTGGCCTCCTCAATCTGCACTCAGTTTGCAGTAATTTGTGTCATTCTGACCTGGCACAAACCCCCACTTCATTCTGCTCATTGGCCAGAAGAAGCTGGGAAGCTTCGGGAGTATTGAGATGTTATGGGAATGGAATTGCAGAAATGATAAGCCACCTGCCCATATAGGAGGAGAGACAGTTTGTCTGAGAATGCTAAAGTTTCTCATTGAACCTAGTTTTCACATAGTCCCTTCATACACTGACTGATTTATCTGTCTTTGTTTTCATTTGTGTTTCCTTAGCAACATTGTGGTTAGAAAGCATTTAAGGGTACAATTAATGATAATATAGGCTCTCTATATTATTCTTGTTACTACTTCACTTTGGAAGAACAAGAGACAAGAACACTAGTGTCTCTCACTTTTAATGGTCTCAGTGAGAGCCAGAACAACTAGTCTGATTTCTGGCATTTTCATGGGTTGTGCACTCCACATTTAGCATCAAAATATTCATGATTTCATAAAAGCTACTTTTGTTCCAATTGATATACATAGCAAACCCTACATGAACACTATACTAGCTAGTGTATTCATGTTGTATCTCTACTTCAAATTAACTCACTACCTTGCAAGCAATGTCCTGATAATTAGGTAATCTTTTCAATATTTATCTAAGCTTGACTCTTGGACTATAGACATCGCCAGCTCTATAATCAAAGTAAAGCAATGTTTTTTAGAGCTCATGATCTAGCACAATAGCATTCAAGAACCATCAATGGTCTCCAAATCAAATGATTTATCAGAGTATGACTTTGGTAGAGGACTATGGGTAATATAAAGACAAATAAAACATGGTCCTTCCCTAGCTTTATAATACAGACTGGGAGTTAAAACTTGTAAATACATATATATATATATATATATATATATATATATATATATATATATATATATATATATATATATATATATATGTATGTATATATATATATATGTATATGTATGTATATGTATATGTATGTGTATATATATGTGTGTGTATATATATGTGTGTGTATATATATGTGTATGTATATATATATATATATATATGATAAAAATAGTACAAACCAGAATGTGATTAAATACATAGAGAAAGAGGTATAAGCAAGTTGTGAAAATACAGGCTTTCCTTCTTCAATCTTTAATAAAAGCATATACAGAAACCCAATTTATTAATTTGCTAATTGTTCTTTGTTGCACATTAGCCATGTTCAGTCTTTAAACCATAATGTATGTGCTACTATTCAGAATGTTGAAAGAATAATCAAACATAGTTGCCTAAAATAGGACTTCATAGAAAGATTGGAGCTGGTATCATGAATTTTAAGGTTTGAACCCATTATCTTACTTCTAAAGACAATACTCTTTCTTCTGAATCATACTGATTCCTCAGATATACAAATTATAAATGTGTTGATAAAACTTTCAAAGATGAATATAAGGGAATATATGAACAGTGGGATCATTGGATATTTGTAGCAGCCATTATTTTAGAACAGTATCTCTGGTTGATAGCAATTTCGCAGCCATGAGTTGTTTTTGATCCTATTTTACTTGAAGAATTTTTTGTTTTTTAATTAGATTTGTTTGTGTTCCCTTATACATTATTCCTACTAGGACCAAAGCATAAAAGAAAAGCAGAATTTTACTTGGAATACTTAAGGTTTAAGAAAAAAACATAAATTCTGATTCCAAATTGAGCCTTCAGACATTGTAGAATATTAATTATAAATAGACTTAATCAATCATAAAGACATTTATAGAAAAATTAATCTTTATCATATTTCTTATCTTTTTAATGGGTGAAGCAGAAGTGAAGGAAGTGAGAGAATTTGGAATGAGAGTAAAATTTTTAAGAAAAAAAAAGAAAAAATACTCTTAAAAATTCATTTTTTAATACCAATCATCAGGTGGAAAATCCTGTACTTCTCAAAGGTTTCATATGTCAGATTTTGTTGATTTTTTTTTTTTAAAGATGTCATTCCTCTGTATATAACCTTGGTGTTAGGATTCTCACAAGGTGCTAAGTAAATGGAATTGGGGAGACAATGGTTAAATCAAGCTTACCATTGATTTAATCCTACAACAAATAATTATTTCCTAGTGATATAATGATTGGTATATATTCAGTGTGGGGCATATAAGAAGGAGATCTCAAGGTCAGGGAGAGCAAGCACCCTAGAAGCTCATTTTGAGGAAGCTAGAGGCAAAAGCTGGCAAAGGACTAGCAGCAGGAGCTCCCTGAACCAAGGAGAGAGAGAGGCCTCTAAGAAAGCTAACCAGGCTCAAGGAAGGAGACAAGACTTGGAAAGAGACCATAAAAGATTTGGACTTTAATCCCTGGCTATACTTGTGAATACTAAACTGAAATGAAGGCTTCCTCCAGAAGCCCCCCAAGAAACCTGCTCCCAGAGAATTATTAAATCAGATACATACATATATTTTAGAGAAGAATATTACACATTGTGGAGAAAATACGATCCTGATTTAAGTGGAAAAGTCTCTGATCCTGATTTCAGTGGAAAAGTCTCCTAGACCCAGAAATTAGGGTGAGTACAACAAGGAAAATTTGTTAAAGGGCTAAAAAAAATATTTCAGCTAAAATGGGACAGATGTTTAGAAAACAGCTTTCTTTTCCAATTTAAGGAAAATGTGTAGAAAGCATTGTCAGATTTATGAAAAACCAAGGTCTGATTATAATTTGGGAGCAGATCACTGAACTTTTCAAAACTGTACAGTACACATCTCCTTGGTTCTCTATGGAAAAAGAACTGGATCTAGAGGAATGGAAATTAGTAGGAGAGCAACTATGTCAATTCCACAATGAAAATGGATCTAACTCAATGTCCAAAGATACACTTTATACATACAATTTAATACAACTTGCTTTAGGAAATTATATAAATTATAAGAATAAAGAGCAGGAGGGGGAGGATCTAAATAAACTAGGTGAAAAGGATGAAAAATCAGATGAGAATGGAGTTAAGTAAATTTTAAGTATGATGCTTCACAGCAGGAAAAATTAGGTCATTCCCCATACCCTGACCTACTTCCCTCATTTAACCCTGCATGGGTGGAGGGAAAAGAAGGAGTGGGAGAGGCAGTAACACATTCAGCAACACCTATGAAGCAGCCTATGACGAGATTATAAAAAGCATTGGTTAAGGCAAAAAATGAAGGACAAGATGCATCTGATTTAATAAATGCATACCCTGTGATTGAAGAGCTTGACTCTTCAGATCAAAAAAGGAGAAAATACACTCCTTTTAATCTGGAAAAAATCAAGGATTTGAAAAAAGATTGACTCTTTATGGGGCTACATCATCTTATGTTAAGATGTTATTAGATAATTTGGCTTGTGAAATCTTAACTCCTAGTGATTGGAATCCATAGCAAGGACATGCTTAGAACCTGGACAAAACTTGTTGTGGCTCTCAGAGTATCATGAATTATGTAGGATTCAAGCCCAACGCAATAGGTAAACCGAAGATAATACTCCAATCACCTTTAACCAACTAGCAGGTGAAGGTCAGTATGCAGAAAATTCAGCAGATTAATTATCCCATAACACTGTATGAACAAATTGCTATTGTTGCAATAAAAGCTTGGGGTGCCCTCCCAGGGAAAGATGAAGGTAAAACCTTCACAAAAATAGAGCAAGGTCCCAATGTACCCTTTGAGGATTTTGTGGGACATTTGCAAACAGCCATCACAAGAACTATTGGAAAAAATGCAGCTACAGAAATAATGATCAGACAAGTGGCTAAGGAAAATGCCAATGAGGTTTGCAGAAGAACTATATGGGGATTACACAAAGATGCTCCTTTAGAGGAAATCATAAGACACTGTGCCACAGTGAGCACAAGTGCTTATTATAGCCAGACTATGATGAACATGGGAAGACAGGGTCCCTCTTGGCAAGGGACTTCTAGAGAAACTCATTGAAAAGTTGGACAGCTGAGAGCCCAATGTAGATATGGAGATAGAGTGAGAAGTCAGGGTGAGAGAAAACCCTAAAACCCTATGTCCAAAATGCCACAAGGACTTCCACTGGGCCTCAGAATGTAGATTGACCCAGGGTTATGAGAGGCGGGGCCCAGCTTCAGGGCCCCAGGTAGGGCAAGATGGCAGCCAAGGTTACACCCAGAGAATCTTTAGAAATTCAATATTAATACATGATCAATCAGCCAAAAGGCAATCAGATGGCAGAAAGGGATTACAATTGGGGAGAATACAGGCTTTTTAACCCAACAGAAGGGCAGTGTCCAGTGAGAACAGCTCCAATATAATGAGCAGCTCCAATTTAATTGCCAGATGATGAGGAAAAATCCAGCAAGTGGTAAATAGAAGGGACTAGATAGGTTAACTACTTGAGGAAAAGGGTTTGCTTGTATTTCTGCTGATGGAGAAGGAATCAGATGGGTACCAATGAACAATATTTGCCTTGTCCATCAGAAAGAGACAGAAAAAGAGGAAAATCTGGAAACAAGGAGAAGACCTAAGAACAAAATCTACAGGAATCATTGGATTCCCTAACACAATATGAGACTATTTCAGGACTTCAAAATCATTGGATTCCTGGCACATGAACTAATGGACAATAGATTGGTTTTGGACTGTTTCTAGGATTTATGGACATGTATAAATCCTCATTTTGATTCATGTTATTTGTTACATCACTACTAGCCTGTGTTATGTTACTATGTGTTTATGTAATTTATGTAATTATGTGTAATACCTCCCATATTGAGGGATTTATGTATACCTGTTTTAAGAGTGAGCCCCTTCAGAAACCTGCTAATCTGATTTGATTTCCCATTTCCTTTGGTGTTTTCATCTCCCTTCCTGAGATGGTGTTTTCACTCCTTTTTTGAGCAGTCAGGGAAAGAGTGATCACCTTCTTTTTTGGGATTCTCACTTCCTTGAGAAGTCAGGGAGGTCATGACCATCTATGTTCTAAATCAAAAGAAAGCGGGAGATGTTAGGATTCTTACAAGGTGCTAAGTCACTGGAATTGATAGAGACAATAATTATCTAATTTAGCATGGTTCAGTATGATTGATCTCATCCTACAAGGAAATTTTATGGGCCAAAACTTGAAAGAAGGTACTAAGTGGGATTGAGGAGTTTAACATTGATTTAATCCTACAACAAATAATGGTTTCCTAGTGATATAATGATTGTTGTACACTCAGTATGGGGCATATAAAGAGAGCCAGGAAGGACAAGCCCACTAGAAGCTCTCAGAGGAGGAGACAGATTCATTCCATCTTCCACCTTTGTGCTGGCTGGAGACTGAAGTACAAACCTTTGGATTTGGAGACATTCAGAGGAAGCTAGAGGCTAAAGCTGGCAGAGGCAAAGAACTAGTGGCAGGAGCTCTCAGAACCAAGGAGAGAGATAGGCCTCTAAGAAAGCTAACCGGGCCCAAGGAAAGAGAAAAAACTTGAAAAGAGACAATAAAGAATTTGTACTTTAACTCCTGGCTGCATTTGAGGTGATTACACTGAACAGAAACAAAGGCTGCCTCCAGAAGCCCCCCAAGAAACCTGCTCTCAGAGAAGATTACATTTTAGAGTAGAATATTATACTTTGGAAAAGACATTTTCATTTCAAATGTACTTTGATACTTGAAGAAAAACTGTAAAAAGTCAAATATTCTATTTCTTGAAACTAGTGCTGAAATAGATAAGAATGATATTATATAAATGTAAAATTCAAAAATTTAATGAGCTTTTTAAAGGAAAAAAAAACCAAACCAACAAGACTCTGATTTCTCCTAGCCCAATGAGGCCTCTGACTAATATATTCACATTAGGGTCTCTTCTTCCATTAAAGAAATTTCTGCTTGTCACAGTTTATTTTAAAAATTAATGGATTCTCTAAACAGAAAGATTACATAAACATTTATGATTTTTTTCTGGGAAGATGCAATTTATCATGATAAATATTTTTTTTTAAATACTGAACCTAGAACAATGTACTTACTTAGTGGATTAGAGAATTATACAATTATTTTTATTAAATATACTACTATAAGTAGTCATTTTATTAAACCAATTATAATTTAACTTAATAAAATAAATACCTATTGAATGAATAAAGAGTCTATTAACAAAAATACAACCTATTTATTTTTTCCCTTTGTATTCAGAAAGGTACTGGCAATACAACTTCCTAGATTGAATAAAAAACAAATTAAAAAACAATATATCTACTTTCACCTGGATTCTATGTTAAAGTCAGGGATATATGCAAATGTTAATAGATCAGTTTTTTATTTGGACTTGCAAAGATTATAAAATAGTTTCTACTATGACTTAAAGCACCAGCTTCAGGGAACAGAAAGAACCAATAGTTAGTGCTTGTGGTCATTAAAATCACCCTTTTTCTAATTTTATGATGGCTTTGTATCTTGAACATTGAAAACTGTAAGAAAAAAAATTATCTACCCATATAGAAGAAGTTAGTCTTATCCTCACCTGTCCAATACTTTCTCATCTTCATAATAATTCACAAAAAAAATATGATTATTGGATCAAGGTTCATTTATGCAAAGCTGCCTTACATTGGTGGAAAGTGATATATCTTGCTTGATTATATAAACAAAAGATATAACCATATGCAAAGAGATATTTGAAAAGGAGAATTCTTTGCAAAGAGAACTATACTTTAAATTTTTTATTTCATTTTATAAGAAAGTAAAAATGATGAATATTTGGGGAGTTTTAATAGTATTTTCTTACCTATCCTGAGGTAAAGGTGCTCCTACTAATGCAGCTAGAGTTGGGTAAATATCCATCAAACTTGTAGGTTCCTTGATAACTTTTCCAGCTGGCAACACTCCTGGCCACCTAATAATACCTGGGACTCGGATTCCACCTTCCCAACCTGCCATTCCTTTTCCACCTATATGTTAAGAAAAACATATCAGCAAATCCATCTAAAATATTCTTAGCAGTGAGAATGCTTATAAAGTAGCATCAAATTTATGAAGAAATATTAAGTGTTAACTATTAAGACTTTTACAGCATTCAATATACATACATATATACATATATATGTATAGGTGAATACATGCATGGTATAAGCTTGTGTGTACATGTATGTGCTGCATGTGTGTGTATCCAAATATAAGTCAATTAATAAACATTATTAACTACTTGCTCTGTCTGGCACAGGACTAAGTGTTGGGAATACAAAACAAGACAACAGTCCACGCTTTCAAGGAGCTTATATTCCAACTGAGGAGATATATAAATGATTTTGTACAAGCAAGCTAGATACAGATAGATGGGAACTAATGTAAGAGGGAAGTCACAAGCAGTGAGGGAAGACCAGAAAAGACTTCTTGAGGAAGTTGAAATTAAATTGAGTCTTTAAAGAAGCTAAGGAAGCCATTTGGTAAAGGTAAGGAAGGAGAACATTCCAGGCAAAGATCAAGTGAAAAGGAATAGACTACAGAAAGAATAGTGTTGCAAAATCACAGAGTATTCTGAAGTAAGTCGAATATAAGTTGACTGGAAAGGTAGGAAAAAGATAAATTGTAAAGGTATTTAGAAACCAGAATATTTCATGTTTGGTTTTAGAGGTTATAGGGAGTTTACCTGGGAGAAGTGGGTGTGTCATGGTCAGATCTGAATTCCAGAAGAAAATTAATTCTCTTTCATAGATAGAAATATATAAAACCATATGTTATCCAGTTCTGGTGTTAAGAAGACATGAATTTTGAATTTTTTTGTTAGTAGAGAAGTCTGTTAGAAAGCTAACAATACATATACACACCAAACACCTGCTCAATAAATGGAAACAGTAGATACTACTTGAATACAATAACAAAAGTAACATTCAAATCAATATTTTTAGGCAGTCATCCTTATGACCAGAGGCATGCATTTGTAAATCAGATTTAGTTATAATATTGCATAACTGAAAAGCATTGTGTTGGGCAAATATGAATCCATTAAAGGAAGAAAAACTTTCATAGAATTATCCAACATTAAAGAACAGAATCTCATTCTACTGAAATCTAGTCTTTTTCAATCACCATGACAATCACATTAAAATTATTATCTCAACTATAATCACATGTCTATGTATCTGGTCCTAATCTTTCTCCTGTCTCCCACTCCCACATCACCAGTTGGTGATTTAATGTTTAGCACTGAATCTTCTAGAAGCATCTCAAACTTAACACATGTAATACATAACTATATGTATTTCATATTTCAATATTTCCCTCCAAAACCTATCCCTCTTCTGAACTTCTTTAATCATTGAGAGCACCACTATCTTTCCAGGTACATTGGTTTGAAGTCTTAAATTCATCCTTGATTCCAAATATTCAATTGCTCCATATATGTTAATTCTTGCCTACAAAATTTTTCTCTCTAGTTCTTTCTAATCACAATGATGACACCTTAGTTCTAGCTTACATTACACCTCATTTGGACTATTAGAACAGCTTCTTATTTATTCTCCTTTGCCTAAAACTCTCTCCATTCCAATTAATATTCCACAGTGCTACCAATTTAATTTCATAAAATGGGGATCTGCCCAGTGATCTCCTGGAGTTTAGTGCCTTCATCACACATAGAAGACTTTTAATAAATCTTTGTTTAACAAAATTGACTTGTAAGGGGATGACAAATACTCAAATTACTATAACGCAAGGAACAATTATAATAAAATTAATAGATTAGTATAAAATTTTAGTGGATTTCAAAAATGTATGATATCCTATAGGGAACAAAAAAGACTTGATAAAGGAAGTAGAATTTGAGTCAGGCTTTAAGAATTAAATAAAACTTTGAAAGTAAAGGTGAAGAGATGAAAAGGGCCTCAAGGCCTATTCAAACAATTTATAATCCAATAGAGCTCAAATATAACATAGGGAAGCTAGAGGGGGTGGAGGTAGACAAAGTTAGATTGGAGCCAGAACATGGAGTGGCTTAGATGCTAAAAGATAAGTTTGGATTTAAATTGGCAGTTAATTAAAGATCTTTCTGCTGAGTGTTCATATAATCAAAGTAATGTTTAGGAAAGTTAAATTTTGATTACTGCATCCAAAAGACTGCAAAAGGGATAGACCAGAGATGGGGACATTGACTAGGTATTGCAATAAGACCATGAAAGAAAAAAAAAAAAAATTGGTAGCACAGGCAGTAGGGAGAATGGAAAAGAAGCATTATCCCTGAGGGTACTTGAATGGGATTATCCCTGCAATAATCCAAGAATAACCAAGTGAAAAGCCATGTCCCCACAAGCTTTAGTCCCTTAAGAGACAGCATGCTCATAGCAACTATTATTAACTGAATCTATGACCTTATAACTACTAAGATTTTTTTTTCTTTTTTTGAGTGAGTTGCTTTAGACCCCACAGACTCAGTAGATCTCAGGACCTTTAATGGATTTTACCATTTTGATATATTAGCTTGAATTAAGTAGGTAATGGTGTAATTAAGGAGAGATAAACAAGGAATCTGCAGCCCACTATTGGAATTCTGGCTCAAGACTTAGCCCAAATTTTACCTTAACAAAAAGACTTATATTATTATTGTTATTGTTGTTGTTGTCATTCAATATCATATTATATATATATATATATGTGTGTGTGTGTATGTATACATATATATATGTATGTATATATATATATATATATATATATATATATATATATATATATAATTATACTAATAGCATTTAATTTTTACAAAGTGTTTTACAAATAACCCTGGGAGGAAGGTGCCATTATTATAACATTGTTATATCCAGAAAAACTGAGTATAATCATTCAGGAGAAATGGTGGATATTAATAAAATAAAGGATTTTTAAATATTAGTGATGAAAAAACCAGAGCTGAATGGAAAATTTGGTTTTCAAAAACAGGACTCAGGAGAAGAATAAAGAGGTAAACAGGAAAGGGATTTCATAAGGAACTTTATAAGGCTTATCTGGTTACATTCCTACATGAGAGGATGATACTTGTAATTAATAGAACTTTCTCATTATTATGGCAGTTAGAAGGAGTATATATAGACAGAGGGCACAGGTGTGAGTTGAATAGGAAAGAAGAATATCTAAAAAGATAAAATTAAGGGATTAGAAAGAAATGTACTGGGAGAAAGGGAAAAGAAAACTTGAAATGGTATAAATTACCTGCCATAAAAGTAGACAAGAAAGTGGAGGGGAAAGAGGAAGAGGAAACAGGGAGTGAGTGAACCTTACTCTCATCAGAGTTGGTTCAAAGAGCCAATAACATATACACTCAAAATGGATATAGAATCTTACTCTGCAGGAAAATAAGAGGGGAGTGGGATACAGGAAGCAGGGAGGGTGATAAAAGAGAGGGCATATTGAGGGAGTAAGTGGTCAGGAGCAAAACACTTTTGAGGAGGAACAGAGTGAAAGTATTCTAAAGGGGGGAAGGAAAATTCAGTTTGCAATAGTAATCATAAAAATAATTTTGAAAAAACTTTCTTTGACAAGGCCTCTTTTTTTTCAAACATAGAAGGAAATGTGTCAAATTTATAAAAAATAAGAACCATGCCCCAATTGATAAATGATCAAAAGATATGATCTATGCCCAAAGGGATATAAATTCATGCATATTATTTGACTTAATAATAACACTACTAGACATGAATATGAAAAATGATTTTTTTAAAGAGAAAGGACTTATATATCTATATGTATATGTACAAAAATATTTATAGCAGCTCTCTTCTCCAGGAAAAAATTGGAAATTTGGTGGAAGCACATCAATTGGAGAATGGCTGAATAAATTGTGAAATGTGATTATGATGGAATATTATTATTTTATGGGGAATGATGAGGATGCTCTCAGAAAAAAAAAAAAGCTTGTAAAGTCCTCCATGAACTCAAGCAAAGTAAAATGTACTGAATACAAAGTAATAGCAATGTTCTGGTATGATCAATTGTAAATGACTTTGCTATGCTCAGTCCATGACTACTCTGAAGGACTTATAATGAAAAATCCTATCCATACTCAGAAAAGGAACTGATTGTGTCTAAATACAGATTGAAGCACTCTGTCCCTCCCTTCCTCCCTTGCCTCCCTTTCTCTCCCTCTGTCTCTCTGTCCCTCTGCCTCTCTGTCTCTCTGTATCTCCCTCTGTGTGTCTGTCTCTGTTTCTGTCTCTCTCTCTCTCTCTATGTCTGTCTCTCTGTCTCTGTTTCTGTCTCTTTCTGTCTCTGTCTCTCCCTCTCTCTCTCTTTCCCTCCTTCCTTTATTTTCATTCAATTTTTTTATTGTTGTTATTGTTAGAGTGGGAGATATATGTTTTCTTTCACAAAATGACTTTTATGGAAATGTTTTGATAACTTTACATGTGATTTCTTAAAGGGGGCCAGGAATGAGGATAAGGGAAGAAATCTGGAACTCAAAAATTAAAAAAAAATGTAAAAATATGTTTTAAATGTAATTGGGAAATATTACGTAAATAAATTAAAATGAGAAAAAATTGAAATGTATGTTACAGATAGTTTTGTTCATGAATATGCATGAATTGAAATATCTATTAGTGTAAATAATTTACAGGATAAATTTGTTTGATTTCAGATGCACAGTCCTAAGTATTCCCTAAAGGTCCCAAATTTTACTACTAAATAATATCCCAGAAGGAAATAGGGAGAGAAGGGTGGATGATTGTGCTATTTCCAAGCCATTAACATCAAACATTAAGGATTTTGCCTTAAAAGACAACAAAATAATAACAATATGCTTTCCAGTGTACTTGACTATAGGAGTTAAAGCCAAACTAACCACTTTCTCTCTCTTACTTAATGTTTCCTTTCCAGGAATCTAATTTTTCTATTATCACTAGAAACTAGGTCAAGGATTATACCTAATCATTACAGCCATCTGCAGACATCATCCCTCCTAATTCCTTTCACTGTTCTTCCTCTTTTGCCATTGTCTGGTCCTCTGCTTATCTTCCTCCATATTCTTTACCCTCAATATTTCCTAAAGTACAAAAATGAAATGTCTAAACTAGAAAAATCTCTTTTATAAACAAATGTGTGACTATCCTTTATACATTCTGAAAGCAGATTAGAAAAACTTTATAACAAACCTCTCCAGAATTGTTTTGTTTTATTTTGTTTTTCCATAGCAACATCAAGTAATTTCAGTTACCCTGTTTAAATATCTGTTTATGTTGTTGACCAAAAAGAACAGAACATCGAAAAGCTTAAGCCTAAAACAATCCTCCAATGTAGACTCTTCACTCTTCTTACCTTTATATATTCCATTGAAGCCCCCTGTATGAATCTTTCCATTCATGGATTCCAGATGTCCTCCATGGTCTGAGGCGAAGTAGACAATTGTGTTGTTTCGCAATCCATTTGCATCAATGGCATCAAGAATTTTGCCTTTAAGAAGAAAAAAAAAAAGATACAAATGTAAATGACTGCATCATAAATTATAAAATTTTATGATAACTTAATTTTGTTTTGTAAAGCTATAAAAAGAATCAAATATACCAGTATCTTCCCTCTTTTAATTATTTTCTATATATCTTATATATTGTTCATTTTGTATAGATTTCTTTGCATGTTGTGTACCCCATTGTAAGCTCCTTAAAGGAAGGGATTATTTTTTGCATCTTCTTGTATCCCCAGCACTAAGCACAGTGTTGATAAACAGTAGATGCTTAATAAATGTTTATTGTTTATCATATAAATGATAAACATTTCTACAAAGGAAAATTATTTACAAAAGTCATCTCTATTATCAAGTGACAAAAAAATGAAACTACTTTTGAACCTGTAAAGTCATATTTTATTGAAAGTGCTATAAGGCTAATCTGATGCAACTACTCCATGTGTTTAGCCGATCAGAATTAGTTATAAAATGTTCCCAATTATTCCACAATATCTCTAATCAATTCATTTAAATTAACACGATTTTCCTGAAGTAGCTACCCAAGGTCCTTCATTTGGAGTAATAACATCAACTAAGCAAGCTGTATCAGCTCCAATATGCTCACATTGGTCATTTCCTTTCAAAGTATAAATTCCATTTTATAGTGGGGATTGTTGTTGTCTTGGTTTAGGGAACTCCTACGAAGGAAATCCCTCCTGCCAATATGCCAACTTTTGTGTTTTGCAATTTATAGATGGAGTGTTGCCCAGGACATTGAATACCTGAGACATTAAATAACTTGCTCAAAATCACAGAGCCTGAATATCATAGACAAGACTTTCACCCAGGTCTTCTAGATTCTGAATTTAACTATTACCTTACCCCCTTTCTTCCTATGCTATTTGCCAACAAATAGATGAGTATAAATATTTGAAAGATAATTGTGCATATATTTTAAACCAATATTTTAAACAGCACACCAATTATAGAGAGATAGATGAAATTAAATTCTCTATACAAAATAGATTATCTTAGTCACTTTTCTATTTTATTAAAAAGCTAGTGGGTTTCTAATATATAGAAATGAGAAACAGGAAAAATCAATTTTGATAAGTAAGGTTATAAGGAAACATTGAGAACAAATGGTACTTTCAAGTTATAGACCTGTTCCAAAAAAGGACACCTTCTGCAACTTAAGGCAATAAAATCAAATGAAAAGATCTAGAGATGAGAAGCAAGAGCATACTAATGAAGACTTTTTTCCATAATTATTGTTGTTTGGATGAATTTTCACTTTCAGGCCAACTAATTAAGAGTTTTCATTATATAACTTATCTACTCTCATGCTAATCGATAGCAAGTCAGTGTCCATGGAGAACAATAACATGTCTTCTCTTTCCCTCTATTGATACAACCCAGAAATCAGGACAGTGATAGGAGATGCAAAGTGTCTCTTGCTATTAGATTCCCTATAGCTACAACTAATACTTCCAAATCCTCAGAAATTTGTTCAGTGCTTCCCTAATGTGAACAAGAGGGAAAGGAAGAGAAAGGAGGAAGATGTTGGGAAGAAAGAAACAAGAAGGAAGAGAGGTCTTTTCAAAGCAACAGAGTACAAAGAGGAAGGTGACTGACTGCTGAAGGGAAGCTACATAATTATGTCTTCAATATCTACATGTTGTTAATAGAAATAGGTTTTGTTTTTGTTTTTTTGTTTTTGTTTTTTTTTTACTTACCCACCAGAAAGTCCATCTCTTCTACATTGTCTCCATAAAGGTGATTCTTGCTAATCCCAATAAACTCATTTGTTGTGGGAAGAGGTATATGGACATGCAAAAAAGAATAAAATAGGAGGAAAGGTCTATCTTTGTTTCTAAAAAGAGAGAAAAAAATGGAGTTTTGCATGAGATTTTAAGAACCAGTTTAACTACATTTTTAGATTAAAATATTGTCATACATTACAAAATGGTGATTAACATTTTTTAAAATTCTCTTATATTCACATCTATTAGATTCTTCTTGCTTTCCCTCTTATAATTACAATAAAGTCCTATATAAAAAATATTGGGGAAAAAACTATTGATCAACATTTATTCCATATAAAACTAAAAAACTTTGGAAAAACCTTCTATTTAAGGATTATAGACAAATATCAATAAAAACCTTTCTACAAATTGTTCTTTTCATGTTGTAGAATATGATGATGGTGGTGATATTAATACAGATTTTAAGCTTTGCAAAGTGATTTGCGTATATTATCTTAATTGAGTCTCACAATAAACTTAAAAGTGCAGACTTGGTGTACAAGGTCACACCACACAGGCAAGATGTGGGAACTATTCCTACTGATTCTCCCTTCTTCCTTCAGAAGGAAAACATAGGCAGTCTACCAAAGATAGGTTGGCACACCTTTCTTGGTATGCCTATGTCTCAGACTATTAAAATAATAATCATCTGAATTTAAGCAAACAGATTAAGGGTTGTGCCCTTAGTCACGTAGATAGAGTTTGAAGGAAGATTGTTATTTCATATTCTCCTGGTCTTAAATGTTAGACTGTTCCCACTATGCCAACTTTCTTCTCTAAAATAATAATCCAGAGATAAAAGTACTTGGGGGGAAATATAAGGGAAAAGGCACTATCAAAGAATTTGTCCTCAATTCCTCCATTAATCAGCCCCTTTCTGAATTCAAACCTGACCTCAAACACTTACTAGTTATGTGAGCCTAAGGCAATCATTTAACCCTTTTGCCTTAGTTTCCTCATTTGTGAAATAAGTAGGAGAAGGAAATTACAAGCTACTCCTTGTCAAGAAAATTCCAAATGGAGTCATGAAGAGTTGGACACAACTGAAATGACTAAACAACAACAATGACTTATATAAACCTACAAGGTAATGATATTCCTATATTGAGGAAAAGCACATGCTCAAAAACTGTAGAAGAAATATGTGAAGTTGGATATGAAGAAATATTGAAATATAATATAGAAAACTAAACACTCGTTAAAAACAATTCCATCTGACATTAAAAACCATTCTATCTGTGTAGCATGTCTGGACTAACACCAATTCAAAATCAGACTTCATGAAATTGCTGCTTATTTTGGTTTGGTTTTCTGAAGTCATGGTAGCTCTATGAAATTTCTGGATGAGAAAAACTTAACTAGATTAAATTGAAACTAAGCTGCTCTTTACTAGAGTTCATGAGTAGTTTTTTTGTTTTTGTTTTTGTTTTTTTTAACCAGCATGACCTTGTTAAGTTAGTTCCTTGTAATTCCTACACAAAAAGAGCAATATTCTTAGTTTGAGTGGAAGAATGACTGCTTCTTTCATCTTTTTTTTTTTTTTTTTTTGAGGGTGATGTGGGATGGGGTGGTATGTGATTGCTCATTTTAGTTTTGCTATTTTGACTTATTGATAATAGTAAACTGTTCCAAAGTGTTAATCTTTCCTTTTCTTTACTTTCTCTTCTTTTTCCTTCGCCAAGAGGCTGTCCTTATACTAGGTTTGAGTTGGGCCCCAAAGTTCTGTTTTGTTTATAAAAATGCATTTTAAATAATGACTAATCACTGGAAGAGATTATATCTGTTTTTAATTTTTCCCAAAGAATTAAAATAACTTTCTGTCAGAAAACTCCTAAGAAAATATTATTATTTTTGTCACTACTAATCAAGAACCTGAAAGATTAGGTATTTTAATGTCAATTAATTTCTGATATTAATTTCTGGAATGGTTTTACCTAATGCTCCTTCTTCCAATTTTTAGTCATTTTTCGATGTTGCCACTATCATGGAACTTTCCCTAAATTACTTCCTCACCCCTTCCCCCACAGAAAAAATGAAATAGAACCAATCCTTTGTATCTTCTGTAGTGCTTATCACAAGGCATTGCATGTTGTTCTTCAGTAACTTGAAGTAACTGTCATAATCATATGTCATAGGGAATGATACCCAACTGCTCATCAGGGACACATGGGTTCATATTTGGCCCTGAATTTCTACTAGTTATGTGACAGTAACAAGTCATTTAACCTTTCTTATCCTCAATTTTCTGATTTATCAAATGGGTATGTTTATAGCACCCCCTCACAAGATTGTTGTGAGATATGTAGAATTCTGTAAACTTAAAAGCATCATATATATGTCAACTTTTATTAATGTGAACACAAGTTGAATGTTAGATCAAAGGATTGGAACTCAAAGATAAATTTTAAATTTAATTAATTATGAAACCAACAAAAAATCCAGTGCCCTTTTTACAGGACCACAGAGCCATTCCACTTTCACAGTCAAGGGAGTCAGTGAATTCAAAGCCAAAGTAAAAATTTCAGTATAGTACAGAATCCAAACTAAAACCTGAGTAAGCACAATACCAAGGAAAAAGGCCTCTTTAAAAAATGCAATTGTTACCTTTTGATAAAAGAGACTGCCTCCTTTAGCATAATTAAACCAGTTCTTTCAGCCTTCATAGGTTGTTCTACAATTTCCTGTTGTCTCATGAGAATGCAAATCCAATTCAGAGAAGTGTTAAAACTGGAAAACCAAGAAAAGGCCAGAAGGATGCCAAATAAAATAATGCAAATAATAAACAACCAGGGGATGGAGACCAAACGAATTAGTTTTCCCACGGTCAGTGTAAGCACAGCAATGATGATTAGCTCCATGCAGAACCAAAGTTTATTTGTTATAGCTAATTCTGTGTCACGAGAAGGATGTGGCCAACAACTCCCAGTGAGTGAATGTGGCATGCCATAGAAATAGTCAAAGCCATAGTGGTTAGGATGACGGCAGAAGTCATTTCGGTATTTACAATTTAAACCTTGATGCCATTTACCTAAAAGTAAAGATAGAAAAGAGAAAATACTATTAAAGGCATTCTTGGTGAATCTTCCTTTTCTTGAAGACAAAATAAGAAAAGAGAAGTCATCAAAGCTATATAATTAGGCATTCAATAGGCAATGAATAAATGTCTATTGAATTGAATATATACAAAAGTCATTTGTCTCCTTAAAAAGCTTTCCTTCAGCAGATTCATTTATTGCATAGTGTTTTGTTTGGGGTTTTGTTTTGTTTTTTTTCTTTTGTCTTTGCTTGTCAGAATGGACACATTTTTGATACACTAATGGATAGAGAACTCAATAGAAGACAAATAGAGTATTTCATAACCCTTCATGTAAATATCAACTTCTTATTAACAATTGTTTAAAATGTTGGTGAAAGGACCACTATATAAACATGAATACCAAAAGAGATTCAGAAGGGAAAAAAAAGGAAAATGACCTAAATATACAAAAATATTCATAGCAGCTCTCTTAGGGCTAAAAGAAATGAAAATTGAGGGGTATAAAAAGTAATAGCAAAGTTGTGGGAAGACCAGCTGTAGACAGACTTTACTACTCTTAGTAGTAGTCCGAAAGACTTATGATGAAAATTCCTATTCATACCCAGAGAAGGAACTGATTATATCTGAATACAGATTGAAGCAGTCTCTATTTTCTATCTCTCTTTCTTTTTATCTTATTTTTTCTTGAGGATTTTTATTTCCATTAGGATGGAAGATCTATATTTTCTTTCACAACTTGACTTTTCTGGAAAAATGTTTTGCATAATTTCATATGTGGTTTCTTAATTATGGATAAGGGTAAGAGAAAGAACCTAGAACTCAAACATTTTAAAAACAAATGTAAAAAATTGTTTGTTTTGAATGTAATTGGGGGAAATATTTTTTTAAAATCTTCAAAACAAACCTTTGGTTGATGACAGCAATTCATATGTTTCAGCAGAATGTGAGTTCTGTGAAGAGAGGTGTAGTTTTCATTTTTCATGTTTATATCACTAGTACCCAATATGTGTTTCACTAAGGATTGTTAATTTGAAATAAGAATCAAGATAGCACATATTTCAAAGGACAATGGATGAATACATGGCTAGGATTAGTAGATTGTAGTATATTTCTTTTTTTATTATTATTTAATAGTTTTTATTTACCAGATATATGCATGGGTAATTTTACAACATTGACAATTGCCAAACCTTTTGTTCTAATTTTTCCCTTCCTTCCCCCCCCCAAGATGGCAGGTTGACCAATACTTGTTAAATATGTTAAAGTATAAATTAAATAAATATATGTATACATGTCCAAACAGTTGTTTTGCTGTACAAAAAGAATCAGACTTTGAAATAGTGTACAATTAGCCTGTGAAGGAAATGCAAATGCAGGTAGACAAAAATAGAGGGATTGGGAATTCTATGTTTGTAGTATATTTCTAATAAAAGTTATATAAATAACATAAATTTATAAAAAATAGTTATATAAATAAAAGTTATAATTGAAGAAAAACATCAGAAATGGAAGTGGTATTATCAAGAAATAATTTTATTTTTATACTAAACTGGATTTATTAACTCATCTATTTGGGAGTGCCCTTCAATTATGCAAATCACAACATATATCTTGTAAGACTCTTGTTCATGTTGTTGAAAACGCTGAAACTAGGAAATCCCTCCAATATATTAAAGGCCTTCTTTTCTTTCTCCACATATTTTGAAGGTTCAAATAGACTGCTCTACTATCTTTTAGCTCTCATCATGTGATCAGCTTATCTTTTCATCCTTTCATATAATTCCTTGATGATGTTCTTTATTTCTATGCTTTTTTAAAAAAAGTTCTTTGTTGGTTATATGTTGATGTCTACTTACACTACCATGCACCTTCTAATTATCCATTTTGTAATGCTCATCTTCAGTTCTTCAGGGGCCATCATGTTTTATATCTAACTGACACATAACAGTACCCATAAAATGGTACTTATTGATAATATTGTGCTTTGTTTTTGTGTGAAACATGAAGCCTGTGAAAGCTTTACAACTTTTTAAAAACAATAAAGGGTATCAATTCAAATATTTGCTGATGTATAGAATAGGAATTCTTCATCTCTTCAGTCTTTTCTATGTTGACATCAAAGCCAAACTCCATTGAGTAATTATAGATATCTTCCTGAAGATTCTACAAAATCTGGTGGTTTGACACAATCAATGAAATTTCAAATGGATACTAATTATATGGAGTATCTTAGCTTACCTTTTGTTTTGGCTTAAATTTGTATGAAATGTACAGAGGATCTTGGGAATATCTCATTATAAAAGTATAGTTGTTTGTACAATTCACAACTTGAAAGAAAATATTTAATCCTAGCCTGGAAGTACTCTGACAGACTTTTATTAATTGGATATGATATTATTCATAGTGGTAGAAAATTCCTAGGACCTTTCTTTCAATCACATTATTTATTCATCATAGAGCTGTTTCAACATAATTTCCCCCATAATCCTTGTGAGATGATTAGAGCAATTTTGTCATCCCCATTTCAAATATTAGAATACAATGAAAGCTGTGGTTGACTGGTCAAAATTATTTACCCAAGCAATAAGGATTTTGCTACTCACAGACATGCATAAGAACAAGAATGGTGGAGAAGTAAATAGAGAACATTCCATAGCTTATTTTTTATTCTGGCTCATATTAATTTGCATGCTAAACCAAAGGATTTGGGGAAAATATCTATCCTGGAGAGGATAGTTATTTGCCTAGATACACAACCCTAAAGAAAATACTTTCTCTAAGCCTAGGAACATTTTCTCAACCTTTTGTTAGCTGGCACATGGTAGTTGTGATCAAAAAGTTATGAGTCTGCTTTTATTTAAGAGAAGTCCTTGTAACTAATTCCTATACTAATAAGTAGACTTGAGCTGAGATAACTAGCAATCCTAAAGAGTTAAGCTAAATAACTGACAGCAGGAAGCAATTCCCAGCAGAAACCATCACAGTGAGACCAATGGGATAATACCTCTGAATACCAATGAAGCAATACTTAACCAAGTTTACATTATCGGCATTCACCAGTAGTCATCACAAGACCAGTAATGGCCAAAGCAATAATATTCTGTATTTAGTATGGAGCAGATTCAGTGAGGGCAATGTGATGACATTACCAGAAGAGTGAGTTTTCATAGTATAAAGATTATACATTATGCCATTCTTTTTAACTATACTATTATAAGCCTTTGTAGTGAAATAGCTTTGTCATCTGACTTACTAGAGGAATTTAAGTATATCAATGAGAATTTATGAGCTATAACTTTCAGTGGATGCAGGGCCAAGTAATAACTTGAACTTGGGGATAATTATTCTGGGGGCCTTTCATGAAAGAAGGGAGTTATAAAAAGATAAACAAAGGCACAGATAACTTCATGGAATTTTCCAAAAATACACAGAACAAGAGGATGAGTTTTAAATAGAATTAAGAGACAACAATTCCAGTTCTTCCTCTGTTCACTTGCTAAATGATAAAAATGTCTTCATTTCTTAGAGAAATATAATGAAATACTGATGCGGGTTGTGATCCCTTTAAGAAACTAGTCCTTTTAGATTGATCTATTCCTTCCTGATTCCCAACTCCTCCTAGCTGATGCATTATCAATTCAAGAAGCTAGGACCTTTGATTCAAAAATCCTGGCCAAAAGCATCCCTTTGAATTCCAATAGAAGATATCCAGGCTCTCACAGCCCCGAATCTCAGCCAACTTGGGCTGTCCCAGCCCCCACTCTAATGATCTACTCAGGTTTCCCAAACCCTACCAAGCAAATTCATGCCCTCACTGAAACCCAGCAAGGAGCCAACTTGGGATTCCACCCACAGGCCCCTTTAGCTAAATCTCTCATTATAAAAGAGCTAAACTGGAGTCCTCTCTTAGCAGGTCCCAAACATGGCAATCTTACACCTGGCATGCCAAGGATCTCTGCCCAGTGGACACTGTTTCCAGTGCCCTCTTATCTCTACCTTCACCTTTTACTAACGATTTTAACCTTACTTCCAAACCCCATAATAAACCTCTTTTATAAATCTAGGTTTTCAGGTCTGTAAACTTCTTTATAGGAGACTCTTGTGCTGCCACTAGACCTCATATAACTCCATACCCTTCTGCCTAACCCAAAGGGATTGCAGGGAAGCTTTATTTGACTCCCTGTACCCCACACCTGCCACTAGACCTCAATTAAACCCTAATTTCATTTGGGTATCCCATATCTAAATCTCATCAATACTAGAAAGACACCATAAGGACCATGTATCCACTCATCCTAATTGTACAAATGAAAAACCTTGAGCCCTAACTGATGAAATGTCTTGCCAAATTCATATAGGTTGGGACTTGAATCTAGATCTCTTGCTTTCCAACTAGTTTTCATTTTCTACTCATCAAAGATTGCTTTGTTATTAAAGATAACAGTTGCTGAGTTGCTCAATATTGGTTTTATTCTTTCCTTTACTATTTTTTAAAATGGAGATTGTATTGTCTTATCTAGCTTGCAAGGATTTTGGTGAGGATTAAATAAGGATAATTAATATGAAAAGGCTATTTAACAAGCGTTATAGAAATGCAAGTTGTGTTTGTACTCGTTCCTATACTTATTCATATATAGATAAATATTAGCTAAGTGAAAGACAAGAGACATAATTATAGATATCTCTCATATCTTATGCATCTATCTAAAGAATATTGGGAAAGGTATAGGGAGGCTGGGAAAGTAGGGAAGAAAGTATATTATCACAACACATTTGGAATGGCTTTCTTTTCTAAAATTCTGTGAATAAGTGTGATATAATAAAAAGTGTAATTTAAGTATCATTTTTCCAGTAATGACCTGTATAAGTTATTAAGTTATTAAGAGTTATTAAGCCTCTCTGAGCTACAATTTCTTTTCCTATAAAATAAAAGAATTTGATTAGCTGACAACTAGAGAACCTCTCAGCTTCAACCCTTCAAGCTTTCATATTTTCATAGAGGTAAAATTTTATTGAAATTTTTTTAAAAACCACTTTTCTTCTATGACAGCATAAGAGAAGTAGAATGGGAAGGACTGGGTGGTTCTGTAAATAAATTAAATACTATATTGGTAAGACAGGTTGTTATATATATGTGTGTGTCTTTGTGTATGATTGTGTGTGTGTGTAAGGGGGAGTAATGATCTTGTCCCAATTCCTGATTCTCAAAATCATGAGGGTAGAGTAAAATCCTTCATCAGGATTTCACTTTGACTCTTGGAGATAGCATAAAGCATCATACCTTGTGTCAATGAAGCACATATGTTGTAGGTGCAGCAGAAAAGAATGAGCAATCAGGTGGAGCTATTGAAATATAAGATTTCTTAAAATAAAAGAGCTTTGATCCTGACTTCAAGACAAGTGATGAATTCAAATGGGCAAAAGGGAGGGCATTTAAGAAGTATAAAAAAGCAGTGTCTGGAGTAAAGAGAAAGCCTCATGGAGACATTTTACTGTAATCTGAGCCAGCATTTGGGTTAATAGGTACATGGTGAGTGTGAGCAGGTTATAACTAGTAGTTACAAAAGAAAATGACAATAAAAGACATTCTCAAAGAAATGGATAAGAGAAAGTGAAAGTGCAATTTTAGTTGCCTGAAGGAAGGGAGAATGTATTCACATTTCTTTGTTTTCTCTGGGCTTAACACTATGCCTGGCATAATTTAAGTGAGAAATAAATGCAATTGACTGACTAGTTATGTGGTAAAAGTGTGGGGATAACTAACTATTGTCAAGCACATCAAACAATCAATCATTAATGAACTTTACTGATATAATCAGATGCCAGGACAAAGTGAGAAATGCCACCAGGACAATGGACAAACTTCTGGAGCAAACTGATGAAAGGTGAAGAACAATGATTGTCCATAGTAGAAAGGCATTAAAGATTTAAGACTTGCATAGTTATAGGGAATATCTACAAAGGCGTGATCTCAATTGTATGTATTTTTAGTATTTCTAATGTTGCACTAAAAGAAAACAAAGAAATTTTTTTAATTTAAACGAAAAGTTAAGTTTAATTTGATTATACATGTCCAAACTACTAGATAAATTGAACAATTTTTTTCCATTTCTCAATTCATTAATGTCAATCAGCCCTTTTAAAATAAATGGTCTTCCTGGTATGCACAGCCTGCTAATAATAAAATCTCCTAGCTTTCATAAAGTTTTTGGAAGAGTGAAAGGACTGGCAAGAAGAAATGGAAAGAAAAACCCAGTTTGAAAAAAAGTGATTTCCACATACCTATTAGTGCTGTGCTGTAACCATGCTTCTTCAGGGTGGCTGCAAAAGTGGTTTCATTCCGAGGGAGCCCTCCACTCACCCCAAGTGAATTAAAGACACTACGGGCACGTGTAACAGCTCTAGAGACCATTCCTAAAATTACAGTGAAAAAAAATCATGGTCAGCCCAGCCATGGACCATGTGACTACAGTTTTTATTAATTTTTAAAACTTTTATCACTGAAAGATCATCACATTTAGTATGTACTCTATCTAATATGTTTTAATTCACACTGGCAGTAGAAGCAATCAATATTTCATGATGCATTTGGATGAGCCAGAAAGTTTTTCCTCACCCTCCATTCCTGCTGCAAATTGCATTCCTTTTCAGTCTAAAGATTTTCTGTTTGTTTTTGTTTATTTTTAATTAAAATTAAATTTTAATTTGTTCATTCGGCTGGGAACTTTCTCTACAAATGCAGATCAGCTAATCTACAATTTGTAGTCTTAAAAGAATTTGAAATGAGAAGTTAATTGCTCAAGATAACACAACCTGTACCTTTAGTGGTGGGAATTGAATCTAGATAATTTTGATTCAGAGACTGGTCTTCCATCAGTTTTTTTTTTTTTTCTAATATAGATGAAGAATATATATCCCTCCAAATCCTAATAGTCCTCATAGTATTAGTGACATGACTAATTAGTGATATTAGTCACATTAGTGACACTAATTAGTGACATTAGTGATAGTGACATATCATTAGTAACAAAGAAGCTTTACTTCTACCAAAAGTTCCATTGCAAGGAGATAGGAAAAATACTGCTCTTAAATATCCTAGATGTTTCTCCACTTTCTCTTTTTACTCCCTAACTCCCTTCCAACTGACTTCATCTCTTCCTTCATCCTTCTTTCTCTTACTTCATTCCTTCTTTCCTCCTTCCCCTTTCTCTCTCCATTTTCCTCTTCCCTCTCTTCCTTTCTTCATTTTGATGAGGTCAGGGTAGTAATTACTTGTTCAAAATAAACATGATAAATTTACAATGACTTTGCCAAAAGGTAGATTTTTTTAGAAGAAGTTACAGATAAAATAAAGGTAAAAGAGGCATCAGGAGTGGTAAATATGAAATAGAGCTGGGAGAGAATATAGTTAGCAAGTAAAAAACAAGTTCTTTGGGAAATCACAATCAGGAAAAAAGAAATACTCTGTGAGGTGGAAGTCACTGACTATCAGTTTAGATCCATAAAGAAGCTTAGCAGACTAACTAGAGTTAGCTAGAAAAAGAAAAAAGACACTGTGTGGAACAGGTCTAGTGCAAGACCCCCTTCCCAATCCAATTAACTAATCAGAGACATTATCCCGTATGAAGAGAAAGCATTTATTTAATCCCTTTAGGGAAAGGCCCAGACACACCTGGGAGCCATCCCATGTTCCTACCATGTGCCCCTGGAACCTGACCTGCTTCTGGCTTGTCCAGCATTTAAAAGCAAAAGACTGGAGCCTTCTCATTGGATAGACTAAAAGGACGCAACCATCCTTGACCAGTGGTCACCAATGCTTGCTGCCTCCCACAGGTCATATCACTTCCTACAACTTCCTGCATCTCCAGGTTCAAAGTTTATCCCTCCAGAGATCAAATGACCTCCCAAGGTCCATTCTGAGAACATGTGACAATACTAAGGAATACTTCATCCATCAGTCCCATTCAACACTATTAGAGGAAAGGCACTATGAGGAGTAAAAGAGTGATTAACCTCATAGTGGGCTTAATCCTGAAAAGAATTTATAAAAAAAAAAAAAAAAAAAAAAAAAAGCTTCATCATAATATTTTATAAGGGAAATACAACCTTGGGGGTTTCTCAGGAAAGCCAAGGAGGTAAAGGCAGGCACTCAGAGGGAAGAATCAAGTTGGAGAAGAAGTGCTCAGAGAGAAGGTTAAAGAAGAGCCAAATGGAACACCTGGCAGACCAGATTCCAAGCCTATCTAAAGATAGGCTAATGGGGGCAGCTAGGTGGCGCAGAGTGGATAGAGCACCAGCCTTGAATTTAGGAGGACCCGAGTTCAAATCAGGTCTCAGACAACTTAACACTTCCTAGTTGTGTGATCCTGGGCAAGTCACTTAACCCCAGCCTCAGAGAAAAAAAAAAAAAAAAAAAGATAGGCTATCTCAAAAGATTGTTTAAAGACGTTGAATGATGGATAATGGAAGCTGACAAAGAGTTACTTTCTCACAATCACTCTATATAAGCAAAATAGTCTAGGAATTGGTTATAGCTAATAATAGCCATTTGAAGTTCTTCCTGACAGGGAAGAGATTAAGTCCACATCACTTCGTTCTTTTATTTCTTCCTCCCACATTTGCCCTCATTCTTTCCTTTGTCCTTTCCCTTCTTTCCTTCCTTCCTCCTTTCTTTTCCTTTCTTTCTTCCTCCCTTGCTTCCTCCCTCCCTCCTTTTCTTTTTTCCTTCTTCTGTCTTAGCTCCCTTCTTTTTTTCCCTTTCTTTTTTCCCTAAGGAAAATTTTGGAGGTTGAACCAGAAATTATTTCATAAGTAAAGGAAGCATTATTTAACAAAGATTGAAAATCAGCAATTTATCTGCAATCTAGAACATTGCCTCAGATATCAGATGATTTGTCCCTGATCACAGAGTTAGGCTATGTCATAGTGATGAGATGGGATTAGCAATTCCTAGTGCAAAATAACATGTGACAAATTCACAATGGCCATTCTCTTTGGCAAAAAGGTAGATAGGTAGATTTATTTAGGGATTTAGGGGAATAGGTCAGAGACAAAATAAAAGGATACAGTAGATACCAGGAATGGTAAATATAAAATAGAGTTGGAAGAGCATATAGTTAGATTAACCAGAGTTAGCTAGAGTAAGGAGAAAGGTGCCATTAGAGGTAAGATATTAAGAGAGAAAGTAAGAAAGTACCTCAGATTGAGTTTAGTTCAGAAAAGAATTTAGCAAAGATCTTCATCTTTTTATGATAAATATAGCCTTGAGGGTTTTCCAGGCATAAAGGCTTGTACTCAAGAGAGAGGGGGATCAAGAAGGAGTAGAAGTGCTAGGTTGCTCAAAAGTGAACATCAAAGAGGAGCCAGATGGAATGCCTGACAGATCAGATCTCAGACCTGTGTAAAGATAGACTAATCAATATCTCAAAAGGCTATTTAAAGATGAACAGAAGTTTGAGGACTATACAACAGAGTTCCATCCTCACAATCACTCTATTCAAACAGGATACTCTGAAAATTTGATAATAATTATTTGGTCTTCTTTCTGACAGGGAAAAGAGTAAGTTTTAGGGTTATATTATTAATAGGTTTATAGATCTAGAATTGGAAGGGAACTCAGAGGTCATCTATTTGAATTGTCTAGCCCTCTCATTTTGAACATGAGTAAACTGAAGCACTGGGAGATTAAATATCTTGCTCATGCTCATGCTGGTAGGAAGTATCAGGTAACATTTGAACCCACATCCTCTAACTATAAAGACAATATTTATTACACATATCAAAAAGATTTTATTGTTCTCTGACTCCAAAGTCTTTTTCTATCTGCTATACTGTGATGCATTTTCCTTTGACTTTCTTGAGTCAATTGCAACTTAACAACAGCATCTCATACTCACTGATTTTATTCTGCTTCTTAGGGAATGGAAGCAGAAATAGCCATTGCTTTACTACATGTCAAGATAGAATAGCTCTCACATTTGGAAAAATATCAAAATATTCCCCTGTAAAGCAAACACACACATACATACACACACACTCATTCATTCACTCAACAACTTTTTGTTTGGTTTTTTTCTTATTTTTGGTTGTGGAGTAGTCCCTATATACCCCAAAATATTTGAGAATTTTCACTAATAGAAGATAAGACCTGGGATTTTAAAGAACTGAAAAAAAGTATTATTTCAAAATAATAATCTCTCCTCCCTATTAATTTAAGCAGCCTAAAGTCTAGGTCTTAACAGCCCTTGGGGGGGAGGGAGGGAGGGAGGATGGACTAGGGTACTGGACATTCTGTCCCCTATTAACACAAATGATAAATTATATGAAGTGTTTATAATGAAGAAATATTCTCTTATTGACATAAAATAGATGAGTAAACTTCAAAATCTAAGAATATTTCTAAATTTAGTGACATTATCTTTCCCATATCTATTTACCTTAATGATTAGGTTGGAACTTCTGGGTCACATGAGGAACTAGATGAATAAATAAATATTTTTTCTAATCTCCATGACTTCTTAAGCCTCTCCAAAACAGAAATTTTACATCACAGATAAGGCAACTTTATCTGTTCCTGGCTTTAGAACCATCTAAATCCAAAAGAAAATTATTTAAAAAAAAAATCTAAAAACCCATGAACTGATGTTCACTTACTCTTCACTCAATCAATACACCTCCTTCAATACACCTCCCTGCTAGTAGGAGAAAAGCTGCACTAGCAGTCCCAAGAAACCCACAGAAAAATCCAGTCCCATACACTAGTCCATCTTTTTTTTTTTTTTTCCCCAGGGGCTGTTAAGTCCCAGAATCCAGGCTGCTAGGACAGATGGCCAGTGCTGTCTCAGTCTTTCAGAATAAAAAGTTTGCTGGAGGTCATGCTGCAAAATACTGAACTTCTTGTTCTGTGGAGGGCAACTTGCTAGCACCACAGTAGAAGCTCTCTGAATTTCAGGTTACAGGCAAGAGAACTAAAAAACAAAGGAAATTGAACTGAACACTTTTGGGTGGGGATGGGAGGGGTGGAACATTCCCAGAAGCCAGAGAGAAAGAAAATGGCAACCATTTCTCATTAACCAGAAGTCACTTGGGGGCAGAAATCCAGTTGTAAAATCTGAACTGCCAAAGTGAGAAAACTCTGAAACACTGAAATTTAACCCCCAAGGAAACCATCATCCAAAAAGAAAGAGTCAGAAAGTACAGAATCCTGGAAAATAGGAGGAAGGAGAAGAGAGAGAGAGACTGAAATCACCAACAATGTAAGAAGAAAAAACTAAAAGAACTTTAATAAATAAATAAATATCTATCTATCTATCTATCTATCTATCTATCTATCTATATATATATATATATATATATATCAACAAGAAAAACAATAACATAAGGAAATATAGCCTCCAGATCTAATAAACAAATACAATAATCTGTGAATAAATATTGTAAAATAAAGGAAAATAATTAATCACTTTATGAGATAGAGGACTCTGTGGAAAGTGAGGAAAACCTAGAATCACAAAACTATTCCTAAATGGTTCAAAAGAGAAATGAAAATTATGAAAGCAAAATTATGAATAGCAGAGCAAAAATATTGAGCAGAAGAGAAAAACTGGAATCTGTGATGGAAAATCTTATCAAAAAATGAAAGAAAAAACAAAGAAAGCAAATATACAGATGTCAAGAATAATCTAGTAGAAGTGATAAATTATAAGTAAGTCAAGAAAAAAAATCACAATAAAAAAATACCAAAATTTCTGGGATGCAGCTAAGACAAGGAAAAAGTTATATCCTTACAAGTACGCATAAACAAAATAGAAAAGGAAAAAAGGAAGGGGGGGAGAAAGAGGATTGATGATTTTGATGGATTTTGGAAATTAGAAAATAAATAAGTTTAATGTGCCATATGCAAAAGAATAAAACTAGAAAAATAGACAAGATTTTTTAAAAAGCCCAAAGCAAAACTAAAAGGTAATTCTTTGAAAAAATCTAGTAAAATTAATAAACTTAATTAATCTGATTAAAAACATCAGAGCAGAAAATAAAATGAAAAAAATGGCAAAATCAGAAGAAAAAAATGATTAAATAGAACATATGCATAGTTTTATGCAAAGAAAATTGAAAAAACAAGAGAAATAAAGGAATGCCTTCAAAAATATAAAATATACCAATTATTACTAAATCAGATAGAGATTTTACATAATTCAGTCTCATAAAAGAACTAGATCTAGCCAAAAAGAAACTGCTAGAGAAAAAAAAAACTTTCTGTTCCTGTTTCAACAGAAAAATTCTATTAAAAAATTTTAAAAACAATTAGTAATCATGTTTTACAAATTATTTTGAAGACTTGAGAAAGTATTCTATAAAAATCTTTTTGAGACAAATGTAATCTTAAAACATAAACTAGAGAATGATAAACTTATTTAATATCATACAAAAACCTATCAAACCAAAAACAAATATAGTATGAAATAGACAAACACAACAATTTTCTTTTAATAAATATGGGAGTGAAGCAAGGATGCTTCATGTGATACTAGAAACAAATAGCAACAATAATTCAACAAAAGAAAGACATTAAAATTATAAAGATATACAAAGAGAAGTTAAAACTACCCCATATTTCCTGATGATATGATGGTTTGCTTGGAAAATCCTATATAATGAACAAAAACAATAATTGAGACAATTGGTAGCTTCCACAAATTACAAGCTACAAAATAAATCCTTAAAAGTCAACATCATTTTTATGTAATAAAAACAAAACACAAAAATCAATAACAGAAATGGAAATCCCATTATAATACAAAATGCATGAAATATCTCAGGATCAAAGGTACTTATATAGATTTAATTACAAAATGCTCCTTAAAAAATAACTTGGAAGCAGGGGTGGAGCCAAGATGGCAGAGAAGTCACATGTGACTTTCTGAGCCTCTCTCATGCCCTCACGACCAATTATTAAATTCAGCTTCAAAAATGGTGTTTGACTGGTAAAATTCATGAAGATTGGAAGTGCAACAACTTACCAGCCAAAGACAATCTGGAAGATTGCCAGAAAAGGTTTCTCCTGAGCAGCAGGAACAAAACAGCACAAATAGGGATAGAACTAGAGGCCAGCATATTGAGCAGACCGGGAAGGGGTGGCCTCCATGGTTAGAAATTTTACAGAGATGAATTTTCCATAGGCTGACTGCTCTGCCTTCATTGAAAAGCAGTAGACCAGCAGAGAAAGGTACAGCAGAGAGTACTTTAAAAAAAGCCAGAACCTAACAAGATCTGGCTATACCCACCTGAAATCAGAAGTGACTCAGCACAGACCACAGCACAGTTGTACAGCTGCATTCTGCAGCACAGGCTGGAGAAGTGACAAATCTGCAAAGAAGGGGGTCACAGCCCAGGGCAGCCTCTAATCTGCACAGTAGGGGGTTCGTCCTGGGGGAATAGAACTTCACCACTGAGACTGTGCTTCCCTGGGCAGAGACACTTCTGATGCATGCAGGGCTATTTGCTGGGCAACTGCTAATACCCACAGCCCCACTGCAAGCTTTGGCTTAGGGTAGTGACACTTTCGCTGCTCAGTCTCTAGTGGCAGGGCAGAGTCTAATTGTGATACCCAGACATGAGTCACTTCCAGTGGGGAACTTTTTCCAAGAGCACTCCCATACCTTGCTTCTTTTTACAGACCATTTGCAGGACAGCTACTGTCCATATATCTATCCCTGCTCTGCAGAGGAAGCTGGTAACCTCCTTGCCCTGAAGGCAGAAGCTACAGGCTTTAAAAAAAAAAAAAGAGTAAAAAAATCAAAAGGATAATCAATAGTTTCTATACAGAAAGCAAGTAGGTTTACAACCAGAAGGAGACTAGTAGCAAATAGTCTCCAGACAATACCCCAAAGGGGGTTGTAACCTGGCCCCCATCACACAACACTCTCCTAGAAGAGACTATTAAAAATCTTAAAAGAGAGGTAGAAGAAAAATGGGGAAAGGAAAGAGAAGCTATGCAAGAGAGTAACAATTTCCTAAAACGTGAATTGGAAAAGGTAAAGAACTACCAGGAAAGTAGGATTTGTGAATTGGAAAAGATAAAGAACTCCCAAGAAAATAGGATTTGTTAATTGGAAAAGATAAAGAACTCCCAAGAATGTAGGATCTGTAAATTGGAAAAAGAAAATAACTCACTTAAAAAAAATAGTGAAATGGAAAAAATTTCATGAACAAAATTGAATTTTTAAATGAGTTCATTTAAATGAGTTTCATTTAAAAACTCAATTGAACATATACAAAAAGAAGTTTAAAAAGCTAATGAAGAAAATAACTCATAAAAATCAGAACTGAACAGAAATTAATGATTCATTAAGACATCAAGAATCAGTCAAGCAAAACCAAATATATATATATATATATATATGAAAAATTAGGAAAAAATGTTAAATATCTACTTGGAAAAACAACAAACCTGGAAAATATATCTAGGAGAGATAATCTGAGGATTATTGGACTTCCTGAAAATTATGATGCAAAAAAGAGCCTAGATACTATTTTACAGGAAATCATCAAAGAGAACTGCCCAGATGTAATATAACCAGAAGGTTAAATAGGCATTGAAAGAATTCATCAAACACTTTCTGAAAAAGACTTTAAAATAAAAACTCCAAGGAATATTGTAGTCAAATTTCAGAACTATCAAACTAAGGAAAAAATATTACAAGCAACCAGAAAAAAACAATTCAAATACCAAGGTGCCACAATAAGGATCATTCAAGATCTGGCTGCCTCCACATTAAAGGATTGAAGGGTCTGGAATCTGATATTCCAAAAGGTAAAAGAATTTGGAATGCAGCCAAGAATAAACTACCCAGATAAGCTGAGCATTTTTTTCCATGGAAGGAGATGGACATTTAGTGAAACAGATGAATTCCATTTGTTTCTAAGGGAAAAAAAACAGATCGAAACAAAAATTTGATCTCCAACCATAGGACTCAAGAGAAACAGAAAAAGGTAAAAAAAAAAAAAAAAAAAAAACTCTTGAGAACTGTATTTCTGTTGTGGATATACATAAAGAGTACATATATAATTTGATTTTATTGATATAACATAAAAAAGGGAAGTAGAAATGAAAAGGGAATAGTGTCAGAAAAAGGGAAAAGGGGAGATAAAAAGAGGGAAACTACATCCTACGAAGAGGCAAAGAAAGCCTATCATATCTAAGGGAATTCAGAGAGAGGGAGGTACATTGTATGAATCTTACTCTCATCAGAGTTGGCTCAAAGAGAAAATAATTGACATATTTGGTGTACAGAGAAACTTCTTTCACCTCATTAAAAAGTGGGAGAGGAAAAGGGAAAAGGAAAAGAATAATAAGAAAAGGGTACAAGAAAGGGGAAGGGATTCAAAGAGGGTGGGAGGGATCCCAAAGAGGGAGAGCTATGTGACGCAAGTGGTGCCCATAAGTTTAATACTGGGAAAGGAGGTAAGGGGGGGAAAAAAAAAAGAAAAGCATGATCTGGGGATAATAAGATGGCAGGAAATACAGAATTAGTCAATTTAACCATATATGTGAATGGGATGAATTCTACCATAAAGTGGAGATGGATAGCAGACTGAATCAAAAGTCAGAACCCTACAATATGCTGTTTACAGGAAACACATTTAAAGCAGGGAGATACATACAAAGTAAAGGTAAAAGGCTGGTGCAGAATCTGTTATGCTTCAGGTGAAGTAAAAAAAGCAGGGGTAGCCATCCTTATCTCAGGTCAAGCAAAAGAAAAAAAAATAATCTAATTAAAAGAGATAAAGAAGGAAACTATATCTTGCTAATGGGTAGCATAGATAATAAAGCAATATCAATACTAAACATATATGCACCAAGTGGTATAGCATCTAACTTTCTAAAGGAGAAGAGAGTTGTAAGAAGAAATAGACAGCAAAACTATAATAGTGGGATATCTCAACCTTGCACTCTCAGAATTAGACAACTCAAACCACAAAACAAATAAGAAAGAAATTAAGGAGGTAAATAGAATATTAGAAAAATTAGGTATGATAGATCTTTGGAGAAAACTGAACAGTGTCAGAAAGAAGTATACTTTCTTCTCAGCAATTCATGGAACCTATACAAAAATTGACCACGTATTAGGACATAAAGACCTCAAAATTAAATGCAGGAAGGCAGAAATAGTAAATGCTTTCTTTTCAGATCACAATGCAATAAAAACTACATTCAACAAAAGTTAAGAGTAAATATACCAAAAAGCAGTTGGAAACCAAATAATCTCATCTTAAAGAATTATTGGGTACAACAGCAAATTATAGACACAATTAATAATTTCACTCAAGATAATGACAACGATGAGACATCATACCAAAATTTGTAGAATGCAGCCAAAGTGGTAATAAGGGGAAATTTTATATTTTTAGAGGAGACTTACTTGAATAAAATAGAGAAAGAGATCAATGAATGAATTGGGCTTGCAACTTAAAAAGCTAGAAAAACACCAAATTTAAACCCCCCAATCAAATACTAAACTTGAAATTCTAAAATTAAAAGGAGAAATTAATAATATTGAAAATTAAAAAAAAAACTATTGAATTAATAAATAAAACTAAGAGATGGCTTTATGAAAAAGCCAATAATATAGATAAACCTTTGGTAAATCTGATTAGAAAAAGGAAAGAGGAAAATCAAATTGTTTGTCTTAAAAATGAAAAGGGAGAACTTTCCACCAATGAAGAGGAAATTAGAGCAATAATGAGTTACTTTGCCCAACTTTATGCCAATAAATTTGATAACCTAAGCGAAATGGATGACTACCTTCAAAAATATAGGCTTCCTAGATTAACAGAGGAGGAAGTAAATTGCTTAAATAGTACCATTTCAGACAAAGAAATAGAACAAGCTATTAATCAACTCCCTAAGAAAAAATCCCCAGGACCAGATGGTTTTACATGTGAATTCTACCAAACATTTAAAGAAAAATTAGCCCAATGGTACATAAACCATTTGAAAAAATAGGGAATGAAGGAGTCCTACCAAATTCCTTTTATGGCACAGACATGATACTAATATCTAAACCAGGAAGGTTGAAAACAGAGAAAGAAAATTATAGACCAATCCTCCTAATGAATATTGATGCTAAAATCTTAAATAAGATATTAGCAAAAAGACTACAGAAAATCATCCCCAGGATAATATACCATGATCAAGTAGGATTTATACCAAGAATGCAGGGCTGGTTCAATATTAGGAAAACTATTAGTATAATTGACCATATTAATAACCAAATTAACAAAAACCATATGATCATCTCAATAGATGCAGAAAAAGCATTTGATAAAAATCCAACATCCATTCCTATTTAAAAAACCACTTGAGAGTATAGCAATAAATGGACTTTTCTTTAAAATAATCAGTTGCATCTATTTAAAACCATCAGTAAACATCATATGTAATGGGGATAAATTGGAACCATTCCCATAAAGATCAGGAGTGAAACAAGGTTGTCCACTATCACCATTATTATTTAATATTGTATTAGAAATGCTATCTTTGGCAATAAGAGTTGAGAAAGAGATTAAAGGAATTAGAGTAGGTAATGAGGAAACCAAATTATCACTCTTTGCTATATGATGGTATACTTAGAGAACCCCAGAGATTCTACTAAAAAGCTATTAGAAATAATCCACACCTTTAGCAAAGTTGAAGAATACAAAATAAACCCACATAAGTCATCAACGTTCTTATATATCATACAACACTAACAGAACACAACACTCAGAGCTACAAAGAGAAATTCCATTTAAAGTAACTACTAATAGTATAAAATATTTAGGAATCTATCTGCCAAGGGAAAATCAGGAACTATATGAGCAAAACTATAAAACACTTTCCACACAAATAAAATCAGATCAAACCAATTGGAAAAATGTCAAATGCTCTTGGATAGGCCAAGCAAATATAATAAAGATGACAATACTACCTAAACTAATCTATTTATTTAGCACTATACCAATTAGATTCCCAAAAAACTATTTTAATGACCTAGAAAAAATAACAACAAAGTTCATATGGAAAAACAAAAGGTCAAGACTTTCAAGGGAATTAATGGAAAAAAAAATCAAATGAAGGTGGCCTAGCTGTATCACATTTAAATGATATTATAAAGCAGCGGTTACCAAAGTCATTTGATATTGGCTAAGAAATAGACTAGTTGATCAGTGTTATACGTTAGGTTCAAAGGACAAAATAGTTAATAATTTTAATAACCTAGTGTTTGATAATTCCAAAGACCACAGCTTTGGGGATAAGAACTCACTATTTGACAAAAATTCCTGGGAAAATTGGAAATTAGTATGGCAGAAACTAGGCATTGACCCACACTTAACACCACAAACCAAGATAAGATTAAGATGGGTTCATGACATAGGCATAAAGAATGAGATTATAAATAAATTAGAAGAACATAGGATAGTTTATCTCTCACACCTGTGGAAAAGGAAGAAATTTATGACCAAAGAAGAACTAGAGATCATTATTAATCACGAAATAGAAAATTTTGATTATATCAAATTGAAAAGTTTTTGTACAAACAAAACTAAATGCAGAAAGATTAGAAGGGAAGCAATAAATTGGGAAAACATTTTTACAGTCAAAGGTTCTGATAAAGGCCTTATTTCAAAAATATAGAGAGAATTGAATCTAAGTTATAAGAAATCAAGCCATTCTCCAATTGATAAATGGTCAAAAGATATGAATAGACAATTATCAGATGAAAAAATTGAAACTATTTCTAGCCATTTGAAAAGATGCTCCAAGTAATTATTAATCAGAGAAATTCAAATTAAGAAAACTCTGAAATACCACTATACACTTGTCAGATTGGCTAGAATGACAGGGAAAGATAATGAGAAATGTTGGAGGGCAGTTGGAGGACATGTGGGAAAACTGGGACACTGATACATTGTTGGTGGAATTGTGAATACATCCAGCCATTCTGGAGAGTGATATGTAACTAGGCTCAAAAAGTTATCAAACTGTGCATACCCTTTGATCCAGCAGTATTATTACTGGGCTTATATCCCAAACAGATCTTAAAGAAGGGAAACAGACCTGTATGTCCAAGAATGTTTGTGGCAGCCCTCTTTGTAGTGGCCAGAAACTGGAAACTGAGTGGATGCCCATCAATTGGAGAATGGTTGAATAAATTGTGGTATATGAATATTATGGAATAGTATTATTCTGTAAGAAATGACCAGCAGAATGATTTTAGAAAGACCTGGAGGGACTTACATTAACTGATGCTGAGTGTAATGAGCAGGACCAGAAGATCATTATACTTCAACAACAATACTATATGATATTATAATATTATACTTCAACTTATATATATATATATATATATATATATATATATATATATATATATATATATATATATATATATATATATATATATATATACTTCAATACTATATGATATTATACTATTATACTTCAACAACAATACTATATGATGATCAATTCTAATGCACGTGGGTCTCTTCAACAATGAAATGAACCAAATCGGTTCCAATAGAGCAGTAATGAATTGAACCAGCTACTCCCAGCAAAAGAATTCTAGGAGATGACTATGAACCACTACACAGAATTCCCAATCCCTCTATTTTTGCCCGCCTGCATTTTTTATTTCCTTCAAAGGCTAATTGTACACTATTTCAAAGTCTGATTCTTTTTTACACCAAAATAACTGTATGGACATGTATACAAATTTTGTATTTAACTTATAATTTAACATGTATTGGTCAACCTGTTATCAGGGGGAGAGAGTGGGAAGAAGGAGGGGAAAAGTTGGAATGAAATGTTTTGCAACTGTCAGTGCTGAAAAATTACCCATGCATATATCTTGTAAATAAAAAGCTATTTAAAAAATAACTTGGGAGGCTTCAGGGAAGATGGTAGAATAGGTCAGAAAATTCAGCATTTCGGATTTCCCCTACATACAGACCAGTTGAAAACAAATAAGACTTGGGTCAGAATAAGGGTCCTCCTGGGACAGCCTGGAGAATACATGAAGAAGAAAGACCCCAGAATCCAGATTTAACTCCTGAAAAGTGTAAATATCTCCAAGCTAACTCCACAGAAATTGCAAGCTCGGAGTCCTGGGGCTAGTTGGGTTAGGAGGGAGCCTCAACCTCTACCACAGGAACTTTGACCTCTCAGACAGTTCTTATCTCAAAAACTATTCCAATCTAAGTCTCAGATAATTGAACCTCTGCTCTTTAGGAATTCCAGATACAGCCCTGGGCAATAAGGAACCAGCACACCTGGTGAGTGAGTGCAAAAGCAGTGAGACAAAGATGATGCTAGTTGTGGACACTTGCAGAAAGATGGAGTCCTTGGTTTGAGATTCCAGGTCAGAAAGGGAGGTAAAGTGAAGCCAGGGATATCATGACCCACCTACCCCATCCCCCAGAATTAGAGTTATTTATACAAATAAGTTCTCAAAAAAAAATTACCTGGCAAAGAAGAACCCAGTCATAAAAACTTATGGGAATAAGGAAGACTGTGGTACATCTTCAGAGGAGGATAGTGAATTTTGAAAAGCCTCTCCTATTCCAAAGAGTAATGTTAAATGATTACCTGCCCAGAAAGTCTTTATAGAAGAGCTCAAAAAAGACTTTAAAAATCAAATGACATTGAAGGAAAACTAAAAACTAAACTAGACATCCAAGACAAACATCCAAGAAAACAAGACAAAAAAAAAGTTAACTAATTAGAAAAGAAGGTCCAGAGTCTTAAAGAAAAAAAATAATAATAATAATAATAATACTTTGACAATTAGAATTGGGCAAGGGAAATCCAGTGAAGCTGTATGAGATCATGAAATAACAAAGTATAAAGGATAAAAAATTAGAAGAGAATGTGAAACATCTTATACAAAAAACAACAGATCTAGAGAAAACGCAAGTTATTGTATGTAAGAGCCCTTTAAATGGGCGCCACAGTACATTGGGAGATTGAGTGGTCCGGAAGCAATTTCTATGGATATTAGGACTGCCTTGTAGGTGGGATCCTGTCCATTTTGAGATAGCTTCGTAATGGGTGACTCTCTCGCTGATTGGCTGTGTGTGTGACCTTACAGGCCCTATGTAAGCCCACTGCAGGCAGCAGTCGCTCTCTTTAACCTGGCGCTCTTCACCCTGGCTCCCTAGCCTGGGTGGCCAAGCCAAGATGGATAGGCAAAAGAGGTAAGGGTTTTGGTAGTGAACACGTGGGTCTTTTGACCAGGTGTTCACTCGGGAACCAACAAGTCAGGGCATCAGTCAGGGCATTATGTGAGTAGGTATAATAAAGGCTTTTAAGATTACACGTGGCTGTTCTTGAGTGCACTACCGGTTATTAAGCTATAGATTCAAGAGATTGTGGCCAGAGACCTTTGAAGGCCTCAGAGGAGGCGAGCCAGGTAGAGTTCACACTGCAAAGGACAGTGGTCAAAGGTACTCTGGTGGGTCTAGGACAGACTAGTAATTGTAACTGCTAGGAGAGCACATTACAATTGTACTACCTGAAAGTTGTAACCAAAAAAAGAACATAGACACAATGATGAAAGAAATAATTAAAGAACATTGTCCTAAATATGTGTATGTGTATATGTGACTCTGTATGTATTTATATAAATTTATGTGAAATATATATGTAATTCACACATAATTATCATATAATTTATATAAAATATTTCTATAAAAAGATATATTAAATATATATATTTTATGGGTGGAGAGATGAAAGGGGGAAAAAATAAATACATAAGTTAGTCAGCAGAGAACCCAAAACAATTTACAGGGAAGTAAAGAAAAAAATGGACATTCATGAATATAATTTCTTCTACTAATATATATACTTTCTTGATCTTGATCTGGTAATTTATTATTATATATTTTGAATCCTCCCTGATGTTCTGCTAGGCATAAGACAACATTCTCTTTTGTTTTGCTTTATTTTTTTTTGTATTCCTTTTCTGTTTTTCTTTTTTTCTCTTACTTTTTTTTCAAATAAAGTAAATTTTTAAAAAAGAAAAGAAAATTGTCCTGAACAAAAAGGGAAAGTAGAATTTTTTTTTAAATCCACTGACTACCAATCTTAAAGAGATTCTACAAGCTACACATAGGAATATAACTATTAAATTTTCCAAAACACCAAAGAGAAAATTCTACAAAAAACAGCAAACAATATCAAAATTCAAATATATTGGAGCTATAATTAGAATTGTACAGGATTTGCCAGTAGCTACCATAAAAGATCACATGTCCTGGAATAATATATATGGACAATCAAAAGAATTGGGCCAAAAATAACCTATCTAGCAAAACTAACCATAGTACTGAAAGGGGGAAAAATGGACTCATTGAACTTACTGATTTTCAGGACATTGCATCAAAGAAATTTTATTTCAATAAACAATTTAACATAGAAAAGTCAACATCAAAGATTAACTCAAGAGATTCAACAAGGACAAATTGTTTGTTTTTCACACAGAGATTTGAACTATATGTTTAAAATTGACATAAATTATTGGATAATTCAAAAAGAAGATTGGGACCGAGCTGAGTATGATCTATCTAGGAAACAGTATAGGAAAAGCAAAACTATCTAGAAAAAAGGTAAAAATAGTCACCAATGAGGTGTAGAGGAAGAAATGATATAGAGGCATTATAGTAGAAAGGAGGGCCAGTAGTTCTGAAAACTTACTCACATCTAAAAATTGGTTGAATAGGGAAAAATGCATACACACATCTATATCTATATCTATATCTATATCTATATCTATATCTATATCTATATCTATATCTATATCTATATCTATATCTATATATACAAACATGCACAAACACACATATATGTATATATATATATATATGTATACATATATACAGTATGTGTATATATGTATATGTGTGCGTGTGTATGCCATGAAGGATATAACACCCTTCAAAATCTATAAAGAAATAAGAGGGGGAAGGAATAGGATAAAATAGGGTATAGAAGAGTCTGTAGATTAATGGAAAAGGGATAAAAAGGGAAGGAAAGGATGGCATAGGTTAATGTGGGATTCAGAAGGAGTAGAATTAGAGTAGAAAAGTTAGCAAGGACAAGAAAATAAGAGATTATGCACAAACACTACAACAAGAATCAGGAGGAGAATTTATTAGGGAGAAAAAAAGTATGGCTAGTAACCGTTGATGCCAGACAAAGTCAAAATTAAAGATTCAATCTGCATACATTATATGTCGGGCCATATTAATAATTTGAGATGCATGTCTGCATATGTGCATTATGTATTATTATATATATGTGTATCTATGAATGTAGATGTTTATATATATATAGACATATATATGTGTGTAGAAGTGAATTATATATATATATATATATATCCGTGCATAAATGTAGCCTGCATGAATGAAAGTGGAAAAAAAGAATGAAGTAAAAAATGCATAGCAGAAAACAAAGAATTATCTCCAAGGAAGTGAAGAAAAGATGAATATAATGTCTTCTATTATCACATATGCTTTCTTACATGGAAATTTATTGTACATATTTTGAATCCTCCTGGTGTTCTGCTGGGCACGTAACAATATTTTGTTTTGTTCTGGTTCATTTTCCTTTTCTGTCTTTCTTTTTCTATTTTATTTTTTCTTATTATATATTTAGTTTTAAATAAATATTAAAATAAACAAAAGATATGAACAAACATTTCTCAGAATAATTAAAGAGAATTCACCCATATCAATATTCAAAATCCCTAATAATTTGAGTAAAACTTGAAACAATCCTGAAATTTACCTTCACATCATGAAAATTGACAAATTAATTGTTGAAATTGAAGAAATATTTAAATAATAGATATGCTAATATGTTATTGGTGAAACTATGACGTGCCACAACCATCTCAGAAGACAATCTGGAATCATGCAAATTAAGTGACTAAAATTATCCATATCTTTTGAGCCAGAGACTTCATTACTAGGCTAATTATCTCAAGAAAATAGTCAATTAAGAATATTCTCATATACTCCAAAATATTTATGGTGGTACTTATTTTGTGTTAACTAAGAACTGGAAACAAAGTAGATGCTCATCAATCACTAAACAAATTGTGTTACATGAATGTAATATAATATCACTGTGTTGTACAAAATAGTATGGGTAATGAACACAGAGAATCATGGAAAGGTCTATATGAAGTGCTACAGAGTGAATTCAGCAGGGCCAAGAAAATAATATACATTATAACTACAACAATATATATGGAAAAACAACTACACACCAAAAAATCAAATATAAATACAACAAAATAATAAAGATCAAGCAGGAATCATTGAAGAGATATGAAACAACATCCTCAACCCTTTCCTTCATGGACGTGATATACATAGGTGTTATGTGCTGCACATATTTTTGACTTTTCCAATGTATTGTCAGTTTTGCTGGGAGGAAAGGGGGTTACTCTCTAAAAATAATATTTGTTATATGGAATGACTCCTTAGAAGGAGGAGGAGGGATATTTGGAATAACTACCATGATGCAACAAACAAACAAAAAATAACTTCATTAGTTCCCTTTGGTTAATTATCTCTTATACAAGGAATTTATAAATGTTTATCTGCAGACTAAGGCTTTTCTCTAACTTTCTCTTCTGTATCACTAATTGCCTATTGGACATTTCAAACTGAATATTCCGAGTGCATCTCAAACTCAATAAAGTGCTTTTAAGGTTTAAAAAGTACATTAAATATGAATATATATACATATATATATGTAAAAATCTCACTTGATCATGATACCTACCATCAATAGAAACAGGAATATTAGAAGTTTAGAAGAGAATCAAAATTCATTTTTCCATACACCAATTCTTACCACATACATATCTTCCCTATTTCTAACTTCTTTTTTCCTAAATGGTATCACAATCAAATAAAAAAATGTATAAAATGTATAAAAAACATTAATAGCACTTATTACTATTCTTATTGCCATTTGCCATTTTTGTAAGCTTGACCTTATTTTCAAATCCATACTCTCATTTTCTCACCCTGCTTTTCCAATAAATTGTCAATTGCTGTTTCTTCTTTCTTCCTTATCTCTTCTCTCACAGCCACCAATTTCCTGGCCTTCATCACCTCTTTACTACAGCACTGACATAGTGCACAAAAATATGTGACAAAGAATGAAATAACCCCTACTTATAATGTTCCACACATGGTTAGAGTAGTTAAGTGACTTTCCCAAATCCTACATGGCAAAGTCAGGAACTAAACTCAGACTCTTAATTTTTTGTTCCAGCTATTTTAATGTATCAGTGAACATTAGGTAAGCGCTTACCATGTGGTAGGTGCTATGTAACAATGTTGGACATACAAATAAAATTTTAAAAAAAGCTATTACCAACTTCAAGAATATGCATTCCAGTTTGAGAAGAAATATTTCCATGTGTAGATATTTACAAGATATATGAAAAGCAGATCAAAGTTTAATGTATAAGGCCTCCTACAGAAGGTGACTTAAGTCTTGTAAAAATATAGGGATTTTAAGAAGCAGAGGTAAATAGGAATTATATTCTAAACATAAGGGACAGCTAATGTAATAGTATTGTTCTTGTAACTTTTAATTCAATTTAATGCAATTAACATATATTATCTGAGGAGGTAGACATGATCACAGTACCATCCCATTTCACCAATTAAAACTTTTGAAGGTTCTTTAGCCTAAGCCATAGAATTGGCTCTTAGTAGTAGATCACTGACTAGAATTCAGGTTTACAAACTCTGACCGTCCAATGTATGATGTAGTTGAGTGTACAGGCAGAAAACTTGAATTGGAATTCAAGTTCTGATGCATGTAAACTTGCTAATTAGGAAATCATTATTTTGAATCCCTTAACTTGAATTCCTGATATGAAAAATGAGTATAATTACAACAACAATTTAATAGAATTTTAAAATTTGCAAAGTATTTGGCATACATTATCTCTACTGAGTCTCACAATAAACTTGTGGAATGGGTAATTTTATTACCATCTTATAGATGAAGGAATTATACCTTAAATGATTTACTATCTTTAAAATCAAACAGCTAATACACTTTAAAAATCTTTTTAACTTCAGATCCACCTTGCTATTCATGATGTGACACTGACTTTCAATAATCCTACCTCTCTCACTGGATTGTTTAAAAAAGTGCACAGAAATGGAAATTATCTTGCTGTAATTCCAGTGGTCCACATTGCTATTAGACATAGCTTGGAAAGTACATAAAAAGTCACTAAAAGAATGATGATATTTAGGGCCAGTGATAAACCCTATTTAAGGACAGGTATACGAGAAATAATAGTTTTAATCTAAATTCATTAATGTTCTAGGTGGAGTTTGTCCTGAGATGAAAAATGCATGAATTTGGAAAATAACATGAATATCAACAAAAATGTCTACAACACTGAATATGAACATTGCAATAAAACGTAATGAATATAGAACTATAAGGTCAAAAGTACTTTCTCTTAACTCAAAGATTCACTACTATACTGAATGGTACGATGACATAAGCATTACTCTCCCCAGATAACTCCTAGAGGTGAGACCATACTTGTCAGGCAGCCATGAATTTTTAACATTACTACCTATTGCTTTGCCTGAGCTATTGAGTTATACGGTCTGACATAAGGAATATGCTCATTGTTAATTTGCTTGTTCAAGTGTAATTGAAAGATATATGGACACAAAGAAAATTCAGTAGTTTCTAACTGACTCTAAATGGTTGGATGTATTCGGCACAGTTTCATTAGGCCAGGAGCAGGGAAATGAGATAGCCCCTTGAATTTATACAGTTGTAACTGAAAGGTCTATTAGAGTTAGGAGTCTGTTCCCTTGGGGAAAGAGGATTCTGTCTTTTAAAAGTATTTTTTAACAGAGAATTATTCCAAAATGGGACTTTTCTTGAGTTCTTGCCTAAGTAGTGTAACATGAGTGTCCTAAGAATATTACAAGGATAGAGCCAGGATGAAAAAAACCTATATTGAGCTTTTCACAGTGGCTGTATTGCAACTTACTAAGTTTAACCAAGGTTCAATTATTGCTAATTGAAAACAAAAAACTATGCTTCCTGACCTCCCCAATTAGGCTATGGGTTCCTTGGTTTAGTAACTCCTATGTCCTCATATCATACAGTATGGTAGTGAAATTTGATAAATACAACTCAATTGGAACATTCAAATGTAGGGGTCTCAAAAAGTCAAATCTAGCCAATATCGTAATTCCTACAAGTACATTTGCCATGTAGTCTTTCTGCACACTGAGCCACACTACATCATGAATAAGAACTAAAACATAATCTATTACGTATTAATTTTATATAAGAATATACCTCAAGTGGGTATATCATAAATGAATTACAGAAATGCATAAAATTTCATTTCATATCAGTGAATATAAGAAAAGTCCATGCCCAGACAAGTTTGACACCACTGCCCCATTAATTTTTTTGTTATTTTCTGATATTAATGGAACAAAATTCTATAGGCATTTAATGGCATTATACTTTAAAGATCTTCAAACCTGTTCGAACTGGATATCTGCCTGTGAGGAAAGCTGATCTGCTGGGGGTACACATTGACTCTGCAGCAATATTCTGAGTAAGTTTTATACCTTCTTTGCAAAGGCGATCAATATTAGGAGTCCTAAAAAGTAGAAGGGAAAAAATGTATTTTAAGCTAATGAAAGCCACATGAGAATGTTGAGTTAAGGTTGATTGACTGATTTACAGAACATTTAGACTACATAAATTTTCCAGTAGTGCTTTCCCCTCCTACCCGTGTGCTGGTAGGGAATAACTTAAGAGACAAAAATTTAGGATCAGTGTTTGGAGTTCCATTTTTTTCAAATTCTTAAATAGTTATAAACTTATTTAAATGCATTTTTACCAATTAGTAAAGTATTAGCTTATCAAAGCTGAGAGGAAACATTGATTAATCCAGCTTCTACCCAAACATGAATCTATTCTACACTATCCCACAAGTGATTATATAGCATGTGTAAAAAATCCATCAGTAATAAGGAATTTGTTAATCTCCAAGGCAATCTATCCAATTTTTTAGAGCACTCAAATTGACAGAAATTACTTTTTTGAGCTTACATCTCTCATGCACCATATATCTATTTATAGTTATTCAAATTCTTGAATAAAATGAAATAAAAAATAAAATAGTTTTTGTAATGTTGAGATGACAGTCCCACAAAATCCTTTATCTCCCTTTTATGTCATCTCTCTTCCAGGTTAAGTATTTCCCAAATTGTTTCTGGATTCATTAAACTGACACTGGAACATAGCATTGAGATTAAACAATCATGTTACTTTTAAACTCTTTATGAATGTAATTTTAAAAGCTTTGTTAAGTCTTGTATTGGACTACCTGACATTTAGGGAAGGGGCGAGGGTAAGGAGGAGAAAAGTTGGAAGGTTTTGCAAGGATCAATGTTGAAAAATTATCCATGCATATGTTTTGTAAATAAAAAGCTATTAAAAAAAAACTTTGTTAACTATACAAGAATTATTTTTAAATCCTTCTCCCCCCCCAAAAAAAACACCTTAGGTTTTTTGATAAATCTTATTTTCATCTTTTAATTTAGTAGCTAAAAATAGCTGACATTTTTATTGCATCTTCAATGTGCTAGAAAATCTAATAGGTGCTTTACAAATGTTATATCATCTGATCCTTAGAACAACCTGGCAAAGTAGGTTATTTTATTATCTCTACTTTACAGTGGAGGAAATTGAGGCCAACAGAAATTAATAATTTACTCAGTATTTTACAGCTAGAAAGTATCTGGGGCCATATTTGAACTTTAGGTCTTCCTGGCTCAATGTCCAGTGCTCTATTCATTGCACCACTCATCTTGCATTTATTTCTGTAGATATAGGTTACATGATTTACTGAAACTATTAACATGATCATTTTGGTCAAATTGGTATGTTAATTTGGTCAAAACAAAGTTTTTTAAAAAGTAGTACCAATAACCCAGTCGTACATTTATATATATAATCATAGAACTCATCAGAGCTTTTAAGCAACAAAACAAAATAAAAATTGCTAAGTACATACCTAAGTGTAACATTGCCAAAGCAACCTAGGTCACCCAAACCTAGATCATCTGCTAAAATCAGTAGCACATTGGGTTTTGAATCAGATACATTCACTGATTCACACATTTTCAACAATAGACCAACTAGGGACAGAATGATCAGGGAGTGCCTGTAGAGGAAAAAAATAAAGAGTATACTTTGATGAATTAGAAATTTATCAAAATAACTTTCTGATAATAAAAATTTAAAAATATTATAACTGCTTCTTCTATGATCTAAAGCATAGCAGTATGATTTCAGGCATTCATTCCTGCTAATTTCTGTTCCTTAATGAGAAGAATTTCATTTAAATCCAACTAATCTCAGAGGGAATTTAGGGGCAGAGTTGTATTAAGAAATTTCCTAACTGGGTTTCATAATTATTTTTATTACCATGGACAAAGTCATACCATAGAATACCAAAACACATTTTGTAGAATTTGTCTTTTCTTGCTCTATCCCTTTGCAGCGTTCAGAATTTCTCTCTTTACCCCACTTTGAGACAGCTATCCTCTATCACTCACAAAAAAAAGGATCTAGAAAGCTTTTAGGAATTTAATTTAAAATCTTCTCTTTCAAGGTCACTTTTGTGCTAAGCCTTAATTTTTACTGAGCAAAAGAAATATTTGCATCCTTTTAAAGATAGTTCAGCTATTACTGAATAAAGGGAGGACAGAAGGGGGATACTATCATTTACTACATGGTAACAATAAACCTAAACCTATTCCTAACTCATCAAAGAAGATTGATACAATAGCAATGTCTACATAAACTATAACTTACTAAATTTTCTAAGACAACTGGAGTCAAAGTAAAAGTTAATCTGAAAAGTGGAATAGTTCCCAGTCCAACAATACTGTCAGGGACATAGGTGCAGATTATCAACCTGATTATATTTTCAAGTTGCACAAATACATTTAAAAAGGAGATGTACAAACAATTTGTGCAATCATATTTTTGCTTTGAAATTTTGGTTTCCTTCAGAATGAAGGATCTGGAGGCAAGAAGTGAGAAATAACTGTTTAAGGAAGAATATTAGAACATAAGTACCAATCTTTCTCCTAATGTCAAATGACTATAAAATCTTTGAAGGGGAAAATGGAGTAATTCCAGTACAGAACTGCTCAGATTCACAAAACAGCTTTTGCTTTTTTATCAGCTACATTGATTAAGTTTATTGCTTCCTGAATAGGTACCCAGAGCTACCCTTCTCAGGAAATATTGAATTTATCAAAAAGAAGTATATTTCGCTTTGATAGAGCTGATTCAAATGCTGTATAAACCTTGCCCTTTGGATGAGAGAGTTGGAAAGGAAAAGATTTTCAAATGGCATTTTCTCTTACCAGTGTTCCATCATGTATTTCCAGTTTTATGTATGCATTTATTTCTTTTCTTCTTCAGAAAAGGAACTTATCACCTGTAAAAATCAAGTAATGACTAAAGTTAAGCTTTGAGGCTTCTATGAAATTTCCACTAATTCATACAAATATGAAATGGTTTTTGGTGGCCATATAAAAATAAAAAAATGTACAGTTTACTAACAGGTTTTTTGTTTATATTTTTATTTTTCCTTTAAGCATTAGTCAAATGCTCTGATTCAAATATATAAATCTATGACAACTCTAGAATCTTAGGGTTCCCCAAAGTACTTTAAGAAATTCTCATCTGATATGTATTTTTGAATACATATCATAATCCCCCCAAAAAAAATAAATGAGTGTCCCTAAAGGAAGAGAAGACTTCCAGACTCTTGGAAGCTCAGACAAAAAAAAATCCTGTCAAATAATTTTGGAATAACAGGACCTTTCTCCATTTTCATTATGTTATTATTCTCTCTTTGGTTATTATGGGTTCCTGAAGTTCCAAAGCTATTGAAGGGTTAAAGATCATTAAGTAATAGAGTACATCTGAATATGGGAACTCTCAGCACAGCACCAAACAAGGATTGTCAAACTTCATTAAAAGACTCCTTCCTCCTCCTCTCCTCATCGAATACATACAAATTTATATTTCTAGTTTCACTATCATTAATATATAAGAGCCCAGTCTTCCAAATTTCATCCCAATGAGTATATTCAATGTTGTTATATATTGAGTATAACCAACAATATTAATTCATAAATAAGAGATTATCTACTGGGAATTTTCTCCCCATGATTTCCCTTCCCCTGACTAAATTCCATTGAACTATATTTATTGAGAGACTATTGGCCTTTTTTTCCTCCTGTATTTCAATGTGATATTAATAATTCTTGAGAACATGCCAGTGAAGCTTTACCAAATTAAATACTTTTTTCCTCTTTATCACAACCATAATCTAAATTTATCTAGCAAAAAATATGACATAGTCAAATGTCCCCAACTTACCTTTTTCAAGCTTTCTAGAATAGAAACCAAATGGACACTGTGTAGAATTACTCTTTCTTCTTGAATTTGATCAGAAAAAAATTAGTTTTCCAGATCTTTAACACTGTACCAACCTCCTCACATTATATATAGATAAGGCTGAGCAGAGGTTGCATGTCTGATTCAGACACAAGTATGTGTGTATCTGATTTGTATCTCACTGCAAGTCCAGAGCCATAAACCATCCTATGGTCCCACCCCCTTTTCTTCTTTGCAGGAAGTATAACATTCTTCAATTAATCATATAAGAATCTTAGCTCCTAAATGACACACCCAAACAGGCAAAGTCTGCTCCTGTCCAAATTATAAAAGTTTGAATTAATCTTGCCAAATATATAAGAACATAGATGTCATACATTTAAAGCCAGCAGAATTGTTATTAATCATGGAATCCAGCCTTTTCATTTTACATGTAATAAAACTGGAAGGCTAATTGGCTTATCTGAGGTCACATTGCTAGCTATTATTTGATATAAGATCTTCTGAAAGTGACTAAGAAAATTAATAAAAGCTAGCAATAATGCTTTTTTTTTCTAAGACCCTAGGCAACTAGGAATGAATGAAAATAGCTTAAAAGAAGCAAATGGATAACTTCATCATCTTGAGAATGTAAGATTTAATTTGCTACTACAAGAATGTTCATGGATGGGTGATAAGGCAAAATTAAAAATTTTAGAAAAGGTTTATGGAGAATGGCATAGGAAATCCATCTGTGTTAAGCATATCAATTAAAACAATTAGTAAAGTGATGTAGACATAATGATATATACATGTTGAAATAAATACAATTTGTTGAAATTCTTTGTGACATTCAAAAATTCAAGAGTCAGAAAAGGTTGAAAAGGCAAGAGGTATTGTTGTTTGTTATATTAAATTTGATTAGCAAGGCAGACAAGGGAAAGTAATTTCATTAGCTAAATGTACAGTGTTAAACAGTACATTTCAAATCATATTAGGAATGATTACCAATCAATGTCATAAAGTAATATCATTCATCTCAGGCTCATAAATTTAGAGATGGAAAGGTCATAGAAGTCATCAGATCCAGTACCTATAGACAACTGAAGTCTAGAAAGTTTATGATTGTCTCTAATTCTTTTTAAGGCTCACCTCAAAATAGCTTAAACATGCATTATCACAGGGCCCTTGATGTATAATTATAAAATGGAAGAACAATTTTTAACTTTACTTTATTATAGCAGCCAGCCATTTCAGCACATATTCAAGAATATGGAAGTTATTGTAATTTTCAGAAGAAGAAAACACTCTCAGAGAAATCAGGACAGTGAAATTATCACCTCTCTATTCTGGACACTCTCTTGATTCATCCTAAATTCATATGTTGCCTCATATTAAGCTTATAAGTTCACCAAGACCCTCACACATTTTCCATATGACCTTCTGACTAACTATAGTCTCCATTCTGTATTTGTGACATTGATTTATAGAACTATGTTGGAAAAAGTTGAAACCTCTAATATATTGAGATCTTTTTACATCCTGGCACTCTCAGCTAATAGCCCTTCTCTCAAAGTTATTATTAGGATTAAAAGAAATTATACCTGTAAAACATTTAGCCTGGTAACCTATTATAGAAGAGGTCCAATATAAATACTAGCTATTATTGACTAATCTTCAGAGCTTCTTCTCACCCTCAAGTTTGATGATTAAGTGTTCTATTACATTGATAATATTGATAAATAGGACTCTGTCTCATCCACAAGGATATGAGGAAATATGTGATCAAGTCCTTTAGTAATATATATTTAAAGTATGTCTATGACAAATGAGGTTAGTCAAACATGATCTGTTCTTGAATAAAACATGTTGAGCCTTGGTCATCACTACTTCCCTTTCTCAATGTTTAAATCTTTTATTTTCATAACGTATTCACTATTTTTTTTCTGCAAAAAAAAAATGGAGTCAGATTCACCATTCTATAGTTTATTAGATTCTCTTTTATAAAGTGAGAAGGCAATTCTTTCCTTCAGGCCTGTGGTACTTTTCCATTTTTTTGATGATCTTTCAAAAATCATTGTCATTGGCTCAGTAATCGTATTTGACAGTTCTCTGAGATGTAATTTTTTTGTGGTTGGTAAAAAACCAACTGACCTTAGTGAGAGCTGCTAAATGTTCTCTTACAAGCTTTTTCACGAATTTTTGAGTTTCAATCTCTTATTACCACTTTTATTCAGAGAATCAAAGAATCCTAATATTTAAAGAAATATTTGTAGTCATTTAGTTCAATCCATATATGAAGCAGGAATCACATCTACAGCAAGTATCCCAAATGACTCTCCATCAGTTATTTGAAAGCATTAGAGTATAATGAAGAGTTTTGCAATAGAGGCATGATAGAAGTGGATCTGAATCCCACTTTCTATAACAATCAATTGGGTAGTCATTCAATCTCTTTGAGCTACAATGTATTCATCCATAAATGGAGAGAGTAATTCCTATAGAAACCCCCTTATAGTATTAGATAATCTATGCAAAGAACTTTAAAAACCTGAAAGTATCGTACATGTCAACTTTCATAATCAATGTAGACTGCAGGAAGAAAAAAAATTCCTCTATCATCCTTCACAATCTGAAAGCTATTCTTCTTTACAGGAAAAAAAAAAGGATATCCATGTAGGCAGTTTTCATGTCTGTATTTGATAATAGAATAGTTGTCAAATAAAGCAACATAAGAAAAAATTTTGATTCATCCCAAATACAAAATAGAATCATATTAATCAAAGTTTCAATATTATTAACAATCTTATGTTTCAATTTTAAAGTATACATTAAAAATGTTTTTAAGTATCCAAAATATCAGAACTACTTCTTTAATACTGTTTACCATTGATAGTTGTGAAGATATGCCCTCAGTATCTTTCTATAATTTTTTAAAAGCCTAGTAGATACTGGAATGCATTAATAAATAATATAAGCAAAAATTCTCAAAGCACAAGCTTAAGCTACACTTAAAGTCACTTAATAAAATGACTATTGCATAGCTCTATGACTACTCTATTTTTGGACTTGATTATTTAACAATCAAGACTGACTAGCCAATCATATTACTTCTAAGGATGAATACAGTCAATTTATTGCATAATTATTCAAAATAACCAGATTTCTGTATTTTATTAGGTGCAAGGGGGAGTTCCTTTGAGTCTCTCTATCCTGTAATTCTATCCTCTATCCTAGAGAAAATATCTCTATCCTCAATACCTAATAGTTACCCCAGTTGGTTTAAAGAAATATGAACTTCAGATAGTTTCCAAATAGACTGGACATTATTGATCAAAAAATCGTTTTGTTTTTTTTTTTTAAACAAAATGTAAACTTTCCAGTAATCAATTGTAAAAATCAAAATTTCATTGTACTTTTTGTGACATTTTTATTAAAAATAAACATTTTATTGTGATTCAATCATTTCTGTTGTGTCTAATTCTTTATGACCCAATCTGGTGTTTTTTTGTTTGTTTGTTTGTTTGTTTTTTTGTTTGTTTGTTTTTTTTTTTTTTTTGGCAAAGATACTAGAGTGGTTTGCTATTTCCTTCTCTTAGCTAATTTTACAGATAAGAAATTGAGACAAATAGGGTTAAATAACTTCTCCAAATTCACATAACTATTAAGTGTGTAAGGCTAAATCTGATCACATGATTCCAAGTCCAGGTTTCTAACCACTGTACCACTTTCTTTATCTATTACTAAACTGTAGAGGGGAACCATAAATTCAGTATTTTCTGTTGGCACTATTATGAAGCAAATGTAGTATCTGAAGATATTCTTAAATCAGTCTCATGCTACTCTTGTACAATCAGCCCAAAATAAATTTCATAAGTAAACTTTTATTTTCTTAAGGAATTTTTTCTAAATTTTTTGTCTGACCTCTTTAAAAGCCACTATTAAAAACCTTTAATAGGCTATCATTTAAAAAATTACTTTAGTATAAACATATATGAATCGAAATTAGATTGTTATTCTTAACATTTATTATGTGTTATAACAATCATATGATATGCTTCTTTACCTTTACCCATTAAATATATTCCAGAATATATTATTTATGAAGCATTTATATTTCAAGACTATAATAAATAGAATTTAATATGGCATTGTACTCTGCAATTGCATACATTATGTATAATAATTATAGTAAAGACGATTTGAAGTTTGCAAATTCTTTATAATTATCATCTCATTTGATTCTATTTGAAGTTTGCAAATTCTTTATAATTATCATCTCATTTGATTCTTACTATAATACTGGGAATTGAGTGCTATTATGATCCTCAATTTACTGTTGAGAAAAGTGAGACAAACAGAGGTTTAGTGACTTACTGCAATTACAAGGCTATTAAGTATTTGAGGCAACATTTGAACTCAAGTTTTCCTGACTCCTGGTCCAACAAGCTATAAACTGCAAACCTAGCTGCTTAGAATAGTTTTATTATATAAGTGTTTCATATTATTGTATCAATTGTATATTAATTATAGCAATAGCTTATATCTGTGTATATATGTAAACACTCCACTGAAATCTTATTCTGATATCTCAACTTGGTGTGGAAGTGGCCCTAGATTCTTCAAGACCATGCTGCTGGAGTCATAACTGTGTCAAGTCTTGCCAAGATGAAAAGGATTTTGAATGAGAACAGTGACAGATGATGTAGCAGTTGACAGAACCATGAGACTTCACATAGGTGACATTGTTCTGCCCCAATTAATTAAAACTATTAAAGTTTTTAAGTAACTATAATTTGCTTTAGATGTATTTAGACTAATGAAATCAATATCCCTGAAGTACTAAAGTGAGCTACATTATACATATATACATAAATATATATATATATATATATATATATATATATATATCATATATATATTTATATTTAACAAGAGAAGGAAGAAAAACAATTAGAACTCAATAAGATGAATTTAAAGGAACAATTTAAATTATTTTTTCCTTTTAATATTTCCAGAAAGATGTATAAATGTTAGTGCAAAATATTCTATATAGAGGAAATATATCATAAAACAAAAAATAATGATGATTTAAAAGTATTGAATATGTGTATAAATGGAGTAAATATAAATAAATGGAGTATCTAAAATACATATGTATGGAGATATATCCAAGCTATTATCAATATATATTTGAAAATATAAACTATTTTTACTAATGTGTAATATATATTCAGATAGATAGATAGATAGATAGATATAAGTGGATAAGTGGATAATTTATATATTGAAGTACTTGCTGGAGGACAAATCTAAGTGATCTGCTAGAGTATGTTTTGAATATATTTGTCATGATATTTCTTGGGGTACAAGGGAAAGAGATCCATAAAATGAGTGGCTTTGAAGCAGGTTATGGTCCCTTTAAAAAACTATTTCCTTTTGCTCTGTGATTCCTTTCAGATTCTCAACCATTCCTGGTGAAGGGATATCCCCCCAGATAAGTTACCTTCCTGGGATGCCAGAATTTTTTTTTTATTTTAATTCAATTAGAATCCTGGTCAAAAAGCACCCTTTGAAGTACTGTTAATTCCAATAGGAGATCCATGCTGTCCCAGTCCCCCCACCTGGTCTGGGATATCCAAGCCCCCACCAAGATACCCAATATAGTAGTTTTCCTCCACCAAAGTATTTGCAGATGGGCCTGGGTAGCCTGAGAGCTCTGTCACTCTCAGCTGCCAGAGACAAAGCAATCTCAGTGCCAAAACTCAATTTCCCTCTAGAAACTGATTTCTATCCAAAAATAAACTTTCGTTTTGCAGATTCATTCACTCCAAATCTGTGGCTTATTTAAAGGGGATTCCTAACAAATCTCTTATTGCCACTAACCTCTTGACCACCAGGAATTGAGACCACTCAAACCACATCAGCTCAAATGGGTGATAAGTATTCAGAGCAGTACCCATATTTATGAAAACACTGCCTTTTCACCTTAATCTTAATATTTCTCTAGATGACTATTGTCTTGTCCTTCCATCTTTCACTTCAACCTGTGATCCTAAATTACCTCTCCATCCTACTATCACTGTAGCACTTCGGATATTTCCTGCCTTCCCAGGCCATATTCTCCTCTATCCTCCCCTTTCATCCTTAAAAATCTTTGATTTTATAGTTATGAGGCAGCTAGGTGGTGCAGTGGATAGAGCACCAGCCTTGAATTCAGGAGGACCCGAGTTCAAATGTGGTCTCAGACACTTAACACTTCCTAGCTCTGTGACCCTGGGCAAGTCACTTAACCCCAGCCTCAAAAAAAAAAAAAAAAAAAAAAAAAAAAAAAAGATTTTATAGTTACTCCGTCAAGTTTTAAACTGCCTTCTACTCTTAAGTACCTTATCCTTTTGTTCTATAACTGCTTTCCAAAACCCAACCCTAAATAAATCTCAGCAACTATCTGCTCTTGGGTATAAAAGCAAGAGGATAAATGTGCAGACTTTGCTCACTATAAATTCACATTGCTGTCCATCAATATTATTCATTCCTGTTTGTCCCTCAGGTCTACCCCTTTTAACACCTGTTTCAAATCTCTTTGAATGGAATAAACTGAGTGAATATACCTCATAAAAATTCGATCTTGACCTATGCCCTAATTATCAATTGGGGCTTTGCAATAACAAAATTGTACTATAGCCCAAAGCCCTAGTGTTTGATTATATTAGATAAACATATTTCTCTCCTGTTTCCATTCCCTCCATTTCATTAAGGTCTTAATATGATAAAGAGTATGTCATTGACTAGTATTCTTTGTCTCTGGGTTTATATTAGAAAGTAAATCTAGACTCCCAGTCAATGAAAAAAATGGTCTAAGTGATGGGGGTGGGGGAGGAGGAGAGGTTTCTGCATTAGGATCTATATAATTCTGTATTTTGCAGTTTGCACTTTCCACTTCTCTACTAATGACACCATGTCTGTTGAGCATTGTCCTTTCTCGGGATATTGTAATAAATCTTTTTTGCTTTTTACCTAGAGATAGCCCTTATTCTGAAAAAAAAATACCATCTGATCAGCTACTACCATATACAAGGTATGCCAAAAGTTTTAAAAGTTTAAAATATTACTACTTACATAATTTTCTCTATTTCACAAATTCAAGGAAAAACTGTCTACATTTAGCTTTTTTTTAACTCCTACTTATTTCTCAGATCTCATTGCCCAACTGCAACTGATTTCTTTTATCAATTTTCTCTTAATTAATTTTTTATTATTGTTTCTCAGTCCTTATAATTTTTTTTTTTGCTTTTGTAGTATTTGACAATATTTACCAGGTCCTTCTCCTAGACACCTTCTCCCCAGGGTTTTAATTCACTTAGTTTCCACGGTTCTCTTCCTAAATTTCTGGCAACTACTTTTCAAACTCTTTTGCAATATTATTATTCTTATTGTACTCACTATGCAAATGTGTCACAGTTTGTCCTGGGCTAACTTATTTGTTTCTCTGCATTCTCTTTTTTTCAGTCATCTGAACAACTCCTATATGTTGTACTATCATGTCAATGTTAATGACCTTACAATTTTATAATTTTAATATTTCTCCTGAACTCTACTCTTGCACCTGCCTATTGATGGCACAGTGAATGATGTGCTGAGATTGGAGTCAAGAAGATATAAACTCAAATACTGCCTCAAATAAATATTATCTGTATAATCCCAAGCAAATCAGTTAATATATATCTGCTTCAGTTTTTCAATTTAAAAATAGGGATAAGAATAACACCTGCCTCACAAGACTGTGGCTATGATCAAATGAGATAATATTTGTAAAGCACTTAGTACATTACTTGGCACATAGTGGACTAGGCATATAAATGCTTGCCCCCCCCCAAAAAAAAAAAACCTTATTGGATTTCTTCACCTGGATCTCCTATAGGAATCTTAAATTTAACATAATTTTCACACATACACATCTCCCTGCTTCTCCATTTTTTTGCTGTAGGCATTATACTGTATGCAAAGTAAGATGTAGAAAGTGGATTAAAGGAAAGGAAGTCTTCTTTCACATAGCAATGCAATTAGCAAAATATCTGGTATGGATAACTTAATAAGAAATGAATCAGTATCTAAAAATAGCTAGATATAATGGATTAGGTGACTTTTCATTCATTTACTAATCAGAAAAGCTCAGGCCTAGGGTAGAATTAGAAAGCTGAATGAATTAACTTTCCTGAAGAATGAGAACAAAGTCCATGGAGGTTTGTCCAGAAAGTAATGTTACAGGTGAGAACAAAGGAGAGGAAAGGCAAATGGCTATATAGAATGGATTCGATAGCTAGATATTCATACCAATACCCTGCTCAGGGAAATCTTCAATTTATAACTTCCAGAATTCTACATTTATCAATTTCTAATACAAGGAGCAAAATAAAAGAGAAATTGGGGAAAGAGTAAGAGACATAAATATTACCTAGATCAACTTTTTCATCTTACAAAGGTTTCCTGACCATGACATACTAAAAACCAAGGTAGTCCAAAAACCTTCAGTTGTAGCAGGATTCTTTTTCCATTTAACAGGGTGGATCCAGTATATAAAATCTCATCCAGAATGAGGTGCCCATATACATCATCTGGTCTAAAACCTTCATTTTACAAGTGAGGAATTTTAAGATTCAGTACTAGTGATTGAGGTACCACACACAGGTATGAAATAGCAATGTCAGTTTATCAGCCCCAGTTTTCTAACTCCAAGTTCAGTGTTTGTTTCGTTGTAGCATAGCATACTCGTACATACATAGAGTTTTTTGAGTTTTCACCAGTAACTTCTTCAAAATCCTTACAATTCATATAACTTTTGAGCATCACATGAACAAATCTATCAACAGAGCATTTTGTTGTTATTGTTATTATAGTAAAATTCAGAAAAAACATGAATTCTTATGAATTGAGGAATGACTAAACAAATTATGATATATTAATATAATGAAATATTTTTTAGCCATTAAAAATAAAGTGAAAATGTTCAAGAAGTGTAAGAAGACTTATGTGAACTGATTTCAGAGTTATATAAGAAGTACCATAATTTGGGCAATAGCAACAATGATGTCAAAGAAAAATAATTACAAAAAAATTAAGAATTATTATGGATTCAATGATCATAGCTTATAAAAAAACTCATGATAAAATATGCTTCCCAACTTTCAGCAAAAAAGCTATTGACTAGAGGTACAGTATGAAGTATACATTTTGAGAGATGGATGATTTGTGTTTTGGGATTTAAAATTGACTGATCATTAGTATTCATTTATCATTAATGCATGATGAGCTGAGTAGCTTAATAAGTTTTCAGTCTATTTCATTGGAATTAATCATATACTGTTTCAGTTGGTCCCATCATTGTATGAATTTGAGTGCCCTTAAACCTGTAACTTCAATTCTATACTCTACTTTGTAGATTATTATCCACATCCTGAAAGTTGCCTGACAACATTAGCAACTGAGTGGAAAAACTCTAGATGATGTATTCCTGGTTCTCCTTTTCTCAGTGTTCTCTAACTACAAAGATTCTAAATCCATCCATAAGTACTAAAATGTAGATCACAAACTTCTTTTCTCTCCCTAGAAATTACCAACCACAAGGCTTTCCAAGTTCATGTTTGCACATCTTAGGACTTTCCAGATGATGTTAATCAGGTGATGTAAGCCTACTTGTTAAAGAACTGATATACCAACCAATTAAAAGTGAGATCTGTCTATATTTAAAAATAGTAACTGTGCAAATGCTATTAAAACAATTGTTCTCTGTCTGTCAGTTTTGTCCTTGGTAACTGAGAAACCTTAGATTTATTTTATTAAAAATTGCTATTCTTGTTAATAAAATGATCATGCTCAGAGTTTTGTGTCTCAGTTTCTCTTTATCACAGATTTTTTCAGTTTGCAAGTCACATGGGATCTGAGTGAGGGATTCCACCCCACCCCACCTCTGCAATAAAATTTCCGAAATTGTACTCCCCTGTAAAGGCCTAAAACTCTGAGTTGACGCACTGGAATCAGACAACCTAGCACTTAAGGCTAATTACCAATTGGACAATACTCTATTAGCATATTCTTGAAAATGGCCCTTCCCACTATTCTGTGATGGTTTGATCTTTGGTTTATACAGATAATTGTAGGAGGGATTAGGGAGTAGAGTAAGACAAGCCAGAGTTTCTTGTGGCAGTAGCTGAGGAGAAGGGAGTGGAGAGCCTGCATCCATACACTTCACTTCTACCCCTAAAGACCAAGAATAAAGACCAAGGACTTTTGCCTAACTCCAGCTAATTCCAAGGTGCCCAACGTGTGGACTAAGGACTCTAATTTCACTGAAGAAGTGCCCAGTGACCAGGAAATAGGTTGAGTATTTTAATAGACAAAAAGGGAACTTACTTTGTTAAGGGCTAAACTAGTACCCTTTTCTAGCTAAAATGTGGCAAATATTAGGAAAAGATTCTCCCCCATCCCCACCCTGAGGGGGTGCTATAGAAAGCATACTTAAGTTGATCAAGGGACAAGGCTTACTTGTAATTTGGGAGCAGATTGATGCTTGGGTATATTAGAACACACGTCCCTTTGGTTCTTAAAGGAAGAAGATATAGGGGCAGATAATTAGAAACTAGTAGGAGATCAACTATGTGAATGCTACAATGATAAAGGTCCTTATTTAGTTTTCAAGGAAACATTCTATATATACAACATAATACAATTGGCCTTAAAGAATCCTGCAAGTTATAGGAAAAAAAAGTTTTAAGAACAGCCAGATGAGGAAGTGTGAGGAAAAAGAGTAAGACAAAGGATAGATTAATGGCAATATCACCAGAGAGCATGAGGAATTAAGTGACATTGAAGGGTGTGGTGATTCTCCATTTCCAGGATGGAGGGAGGAGAGTAGTGGGAGGTGCAGTGATATCACCAGCACCTCCCCCTCCAGCAATCACCCCCTCCTATGACTAAATTACAAAAGGCACTACTAAAAAACACAGAAGAAATGCAGGATATAGCTGATTTGAGAATAGAAATGTATCCTGTGATTCAACAGTTTAACTCAAGGGTTCTCAAACTATGGTCTGTGGGCCAGATGCAGCCCTCTGAGGACGTTTATGCCACCTGCCGGATTATGACAAATGGGTTGAGAGGCGGAGACAGAGTGTGAGTTTTTGCTTTTACTATAGTCTGGCCCTCTAACAGTATGAGGGACAGTGAACTGGCCCCCTATTTCAAAAGTCTGAGGACTATTGGTTTAACTCTTCAGGTCAAGAAAGTAGAAAATACACTCCTTTTGATATAGAAATCCTCAAAGACCTGAAAAATGCTTGTACTCTTATGTTAAGATGTTATTATAGAATTTGGCTTATGAAGTCTTAACCCCTAGGGACTGGAAATCTATAGCAAGGACATGCTTAGAACCTGGACAAAACTTGTGGCTTTCTGAATATAGTGACCTCTGTAGGATACAAGCCCAACAAAATAGTCATAGTGGAGTTAATCCTCTAATCACCTATGACAACTAACAGGTGTAGATTCTTATGCAGACATTTTAGTAAAGATTCATTACCCCATAGCAGCATATGAGCAAATTGCTGCAGCTGCTATCAAAGCATGGGGTTTTCTCCCTGGTAAACACAAGGGTGAAGGTAAACACAACAAGGGTGAAGCCTTCACAAAAATTGCACAAGGGCCAAATGAATCCTTTCTGATTTTGTGGGAGGTTTGCAGACAGCTATCATACAAACTACTGGTTAAAATGCAGTAACACATAGTATGATAAGGAAACTTGCTAAAGGAAATGCTAATGAAGTTTGCAGAAAAATTATACTAGGACTACAATAGGATGCTCCTTTAGAGGAGATCATAAGATGCTGTGCCACAGTGGGCACAAACACCTTTTATAGCCAAGCTATGATGTAGACTTCCCAAGATCCCAACATGGGAAGACAGGGTCCCTTTTGGTAAGGGACTTACAGAGAGACTAGTCAATGCTTTCAATGTGGTAAAGTAGGGCATCTGAAAGCTCAATGTTGGCATAGAGACAGAATGAGAAAACAGGGTGGGAGAACAAGACCCAATATTCCATGACCAAAATGCAACAGAGGCTTCCATTGGGTATCAGAATATAGACTGATTCAGGGAAACAGGATGATGGGCTCAGTCCCAGGACCCAAGGCAAAAAATACTTGGGGAATGATGGCAGCCGATGCTACACTCAGAGAGTGTCTAGAAGTTCAGTACCCAGATGTGATCAATCAGCCAGGAAGCAACTTGATGGGAGAAAGGGATTACAATTGGGGAGAATAAAGTTGTATGCATCTGGGACAACTGAGATACCCCCTGGAGAGGTGAAATCTGTAACTCTCCAACCTATGGATTCCTTACCTCCAGGCACAGTAGGCTTGACCATTTCACCTCCTAAGAGTACTTACAAAACAGTACTTATTCATACACTGATGTGGGAAACTGGGGAATGTGTAGATAATATCCCAGTCACTAATGCAGGTAGACAATGTGTGACTTATCAACCAGGAGAAGTAATAGCATCAGATTTACTAATACAGACTCCTAATAAGCAATGTGGTGATAATTGCCCAGATTCTGTCTCCAAGCAACAAAATCAAGGAATATATTAGACAGCAGCTGTGATAGCTAACCAACCTATACTCACTATCTATATAAATGGCATACCATTAGAAGGATTGGTAGACACTGGTGCAGATCGCACAGTCATTAGAGGTGCCAACTAGCCCAGTCACTGGCCAAAGATTAAGGCAGACACCTACATGTCTGGGGTAGGAGGATCAATAGCAGCTGAAATTAGTGCTACCCCTTTGAGATGGATATTTGAAGGTGAAACAGGAGTTTTTACTCCTTTTATAGTTGAAAAAATCCCCATCAATCTGTGTGAGAGATTTTACAACATTTTACAACAATTAGGATTACAAATGAGTACTTCCGTTTTTTAGGCAGGGCTACTGTTGAAGGCTTGCCTACACTTTCACCAATGTGGATAGAACAGTGGCCCTTAGCCAAAGATAAAATTCAGGCCTTATTAGATATAGTACAGTAACAACTTGACCAAGGACACTTACAACTTTCTTTAAGTCCTTGGAATTCCCCAGTATTTGTTGTAAGAAAGAAATCTGGAAAATGGAGGATATTGACTGATTTAAGAAAAGTAAATGAACAGATGGAAACTATGGGAACTCTTCAGCCTGGACTTTCATTTCCTACTCAATTGCCTCTTTGGCTTATAGACATTAAGGACTGTTTTTATTCTATCTTTCTAGATAAGGAGGATATGAAAAGATATGTCTTTTCAGTGCCCAGTGTTGACTTAGTTGAGCCTTATAAAAGATATGAATTGGGGGCAGCTAGGTGGTGCAGTGGCTAGAGTACCAGCCTTGTATTCGGGAGGCTCCGAGTTCAAATCTGGTCTCAGACACTTAATACTTCCTAGCTGTGTGACCCTGGGCAAGTCACTTAACCCCAGCCTCAGAAAAAATAAAAAAAATAATAATAAAAGATATGAATGAACAGTTTTGCCACAGGAAATGAAAAATAGCCCCACTATGTGACAAATATATGTTGCTGCTGCAACATATTTCTTACTCCATATTTCTTTACTTTCATATTTCTTACTCCAGTAAGAAAAGCATTTCCAAAAGTAATGTTATTACAATTCATGGATGATATATTGGGTTGTGCACCTGAGGAACAAATGTGAAAAACATGTCTACAAAAGACTATATAAACACTAAGGAACTACAGATTGCACATGGCTCCAGAAAAAATTAAAAGATATGCTCCTTTTCAATATTTAGGATATGAGGTATACCCTAAGGTGCTTACAGAATAAAAACTTTCCTTAAGAACAGAGAAGCTAAACACCTTAAATGACTTTCAGAAATTGATAGGAGATATTCAATGGATGCATCTAGCGTTAGGCTTGATTACCTATCAATTGCATCCATTATATAACATTTTAAGGGGAGACAATGCTTTAAATTCACCACACCAGCTTACAAAAGATGCTCAAGAGGCTTTGAGAGAAGTTGAACTGGCTTTATCCAATGTGGTTGAAAGAGTCACTCAAAAATCCTTGGAAATATCAGTTTTTGCTACACAAGAGGCACCCACAGCAGTCCTTCATCAAGGAGACAGTGTGATAGAGTGGGTGAACCTCCCAGCACAACCATAACAAAGCCTTACTCCTTACCCAGTGCTTGTGGCTAGAATTTTATTAAAGGCCATTAGGCAAGCAGTACAATTATCTAGGATAAGACCTGACAAGATATACACCTTTTATACTAATGCACAAAATAATGCAAGCTGTGAAACCATCCCAGAGTGGCAAATTGTATTAGCCACAGCTCCACATTTTACACACGGGTCTCCATTAAAGATAACCAGACTGTTACATAATTGGCGATGGATTCTTGAAGAAAATGGTTTCTAAAGTTCCTTTTAAAAGACCAACTATCTTTACAGATGCATCCAAACATAACATTTGTGCTGTATATTCTTATGACTTAACTATAAAGAGAGTAGTCTGAACTCCTTTTCAGTCCACTCAGCAGAATGAATTGTATGCAATCATTCTAGCTCTTACTTATTATCCAGGAGATATAAATATATCTGATTCAACCTATTCAGTAGGTGTGGTACAAAGAATTGCCACAGCCCAAATAAAATTTGTAGCCTTTAATATATATCAGCTCTTCAAGGAACTTCAAGAGCAAGTGAGAAAACATCCAGGTAAGATTTATATCTTGTATGTCTACTCTCACAGTGGACTTCCAGGTCCCATTTTTAATGGTAATTGAAAGGTAGATAGCCTTCTAACCATGTTGGCCAATACTCTCTTATTTCAGGAAGCCCAAAAATTTCATTTTAAATATCATCAGGCTGCTCGGGCTTTACATTTACAATTTGAAATAACAAGAGAGGAAGCTAGGAACATAGTAGAAGGCTGTCCAGCTTGCATTCCTTTCCATGTTCTTACACTCCCTCCTGGGAAGAACCCTCATGGTTTGAGAACTAATGAAATTTGGCAAATGGATGTGACCCATTATAAATCTTTTGGTCGTCTGTCTTTTATCCATGTTGTGGTAGATACCTTTTCAGGATTCACATTTTCAATACCAGCAGCAAAAGAGACAGCTTGAGTGGTCCCTGAATTCCTTATACAAGCATAAGCAATAAAAACAGATAATGGACCTGCATGTACTTCTAAACCTTTTGCACACTTTTGTGCACAGTATAAGATTTTACACACTACTGGCATATCCTTTAATCTTCAAGAACAGGCAATAGTAGAGAGGAGAAACAGAGACAATAAGGCACTACTCCAAAAACAAAAGAAAGGGGGAGCCACAGGTAACCCTAGAGAACTTCTAAATTTAGCTCTTACTACTATTAACTTCTTGATTTTTGACAAAGATGCACTGGCTTTGACTGCATCCCACACATTTTGGTATGTCATCTCATTATTGTCATTTTCTTGGGTGGAGTTATTAATTATGTCTAAGATTTGCTGTTTCACCCAATAATTCTTTAGGATGAGATTATTTAGTTTCCAATTATTTTTTGGTCTATTTTCCCCTGGCTTTTTTGTAATTTTCATTGCATCGTGGTCTGAAAAGGATGAATTTACTATTTCTGCCTTACTGTATTTGAGTTTGAGGTTTTTATGTCTTAATATATGGTCAATTTTTGTATAGGTTCCATGCTGAGAAGAAAGTGTACTCCTTTCTGTCTCCATTTAGTTTTTTCCAAAGATTTATCATTTCTAACTTTTCTAGTATTCTATTTACCTCTTCAACGTCTTTCTTATATATTTTGTGTTTTGATTATTTAATTTTGAGAGTGCAAGGTTGAGATACCCCACCATTATAGTTTTGCTGTCTATTTCTTCTTGCAGCTCTCTTAATTCCTCTTTTAAGAATTTAGATGCTACACCACTTGATGCATATACGTTTAATATTGCTTCATTATGCTAACCTTTAGCAAGATATAGTGTCCTTCCTTCTCTCTTTTAAATAAATCAATTTTTGCTTTTGCTTGATCTGAGATGACGATGGTTACCCCTGCTTTTTTGGCTTCACTTGAAGGATAATTGATTCTGGTCCAGCCTTTATATTATTATGTGCTTCCATTCTTTCTCTCAGATATAATAGGTTACCTTTGCCTCTTTATGAGATGTAGTACCCCCACTTTACCCTTTTTCTGGTTACAATTTTCCTTTCCACCTTCTAGTTTCTAGAACAAATTATACATGTTTTCTTTATATATATTTATAGCAGAAATATAGCTCTCAAGATTTTTTTTTTACCTTTTTAGGAATCTCTTGAATTCTGTATTTGGAGATCAAACTTTTTGTTTAGTTCTGGTTTTTTCATCAAAAGTAGATGAAATTCACTTATTTCGTTGAATATCCATCTTCTTCCCTGGGGGAAAAAATGCTCATTTTGCCTGGGTAAGTTATTTTTGGCTGCATACCAAGTTCTTTAGCTTTTAGAAATATCATATTCCAGGCCCTTCGATCCTTTAATGTGATTGCTGCTAGATTCTGGGTAATTCTTATTGTGGCTCCTCTATATTTGAATTGATTTTTTCTAGCAGCTTGTAATATTTTTCTTTGGTTTGATAATTCTGGAATTTAGCCACTATATTTCTTGGAGTTTTGATTTTAGCATCCCTTTCAGTAGGTGATCGATGACTTTTTTCAATGTCTATTTTACCCTCTGTTTCTATAACTTCTGGGCAGTTCTCTTTGATAATTTCCTGGAAAATAGTGTCAAGGCTCTTTGTTTCACCATATTCTCAAAATGTCTCTCCTAGATCTATTTTCCAGGTCTCTTGTTTTACCAAGAAGATATCTGACATTTTTTCCATTGTTTCATTTTTTTTGGTTTTGCTTGACTGATTCTTGGTGTCTTTTTGAATCATTAAATTCCATTTGTTTGATTCTGATTTTCAATGAATTATTTTCTTCACTCATTTTTTAAATTTCTTTTTCTAATTGTCCAATTGAGTTTTTAAGTGAATTGTTTTGTTCTATGGATTTTTTTTCCCATTTAGCCAATTTTATTTTTTAAATAGTTATTTTCTTTTTCCAACTCACTAATTCTGTTTTTCAAGTATTTGATTTCTTTATCCACTCTATCTTTAAATGAGTTGGGATGACTTATCCAGACTCTCTTGCCAAGCTTCCCTTTCCTTTTCCATTTTTCTTCTAGCTCTCTTGGAGAGCCTTTTTAATTTCTTCTATGAGAGTCTTGTGTGTTGAGGACCAGATCATATCCCCTTTGGGGATTCATCTGGAGACAGTCTGTTTTTAGTCTCCTCAGTTTAAAGTCTGCTCTCTATCCATATAGAAGCTATCAATGTCCTTTTAAAATTTTTGCTCATTTTGTCAGAGAAGAATCAAAGAAAACAAACTAACAAGAAAAATAAATGCAGTCTGCTTTTTTGTTGTTGTTGTTGTTGGGGAGGGGGGGCTGGATGGTGTTACCTGTCTTCCTTTACAGACTGCAGGAGACAGCAGCAAGGTACTAATAGGACAGCAATGGCTGTGCTGCATCTGCACTCTGAGACTCTGAGGCTCTAAAAACCTCTGAGTCACTTTGGGTGGGAGTGGCCAGGTCCCAAGAGACCCTAGCTTTTCGAGGTTTATAGTCTTTACCTCCTGTGTTTACAGCTTCTCTGCTGATCCTGTCTTGCTTCCAGGACAAATTATCCACACTATGGTAAAAGTCATTAAGCAGAAAAGGCAGAGATCACATTCCTCCCCCCTCCTGGCTGCTCAGTGTAAGCTGCTTGCCACGTTCTTGCTGCCTGCCCTCAGCCTGTTCAAGATCTGGCCATCCCTGCCCCCGAGCAAAAACAGACCTTTTCTAGCAAATTTCAAGAATGTCTTCTGTTGGTAATTAGTTGTGGGGTGTTTTTCCAGTCAAGCACTAATTCAGGAGCTTGTCATGAAATAAATTGTATGTGTCCTCTCAGCCATCTTGGCCGGAAGTCCCTCTGTTTATGAACGTTTAGCTTTCTTAAAGGCCTATCCTTTGTTCTGAGAGCTTGAGTTCCTGCCTCCTCTGCCCTTTGAATCTCTCCAAATCCAAAGGTTTGTGCTTCAACCTCCATCCACCACAAAGATGGAATGATCTCAGCTCTGAGAGCTTCTAGGGCACTTGTCTTTTCTGGCCTTGAGAGCTTCTAACTTGTATGCCCCACACTGAGTATACACCAATCATTATATCACTAGGAAACCATTATTTGTTGTAGGATTAAATCAATGCTAAACTAGATTTAACCATTGTCTCATCAATTCCACTTAGTACCTTGTAAGGATTCTTTGTTTCAAGTTCAGAGTTCTAGCACATAACAAGTGTGACATTTACTGTTCGTTATATCTCTGCAATTATTCTCATCATCAATTTTCAATTTGTGGAATTAAAAAACTTTGTAATATATATATATTTAAAATAGTGAAGAATATCAGATGTGGTTAGAAACGTGAATTATCTTTTAATTAAGAGAATATGCTTTGAACTACATATTATTATTTGAAATTTCTCCCAAAAAATTACAAAATTCTGTTAGAAAAGGCACTTCCTGCTGACTTATTAAAATGAATGTGATAACAGTCCTTGTAAAAATTTTAACAATGAAGTGCCCTTTGTCTAAAAATGTATAACTCTCATGACTTAGTTAGAGGTTTGAAATAGAAAAATTTACAAGTTAAACTTTAAATAAGTGTTTCTTCTAAGATTTGTTTAGAAGGTCATTTAATTATATCCTTTAATAATTAGTAGGTAGTGAAGTTACATTTTTTTGAGCCAATTATGAACTGTATATGTGGACTAGTATTCACTGTATTTGTGTAAAACTTTGGAATGTGATATTTGTGCTGCTCATTCAGTTTATCAAATATTTAATCATCTTGTCCCTCTACCATTTCCTTTATATGCATATAAACACCTATACATTGATTTTATATGTATGCCTATATTTAGTCACTATAAAGTCTCCCTTCAACTTACTTAAGAGGTTGAAGCTTTTCCTAGAATGTAAAACTCCTGTTGAAAAGCTGTACTCTAAAGCACATCTAAAATGACTAGATGTACTTTTGCTGCTTTTATCCTAGGTACAAAGCAAGGAAGAATAATAGAATACTGTCTCCAAAGTCAGAAGTATGTGAGTTCAAATCTAGTTCCAGACACTTCATAGCTGTGTGACCTTGAACAATTCATTTAACCCTAATTGCCTCACACACCAAAAAAAGAAAAAAAAAATTCTTTTTCTATCTATAAGACTGACCAAATGAAGAGTTGAATTTCTAAATATTATTATAGATTTTTATTTTTTATTTTTCTTTTTTATCTCAATAGTATTTTATTTTTCCAAATATATGTACAGCTAGTTTTCAACATTCGTTTTTATAAATTTTGCATTCCAAAAATTTTCTCCCTCCCTTTTGCCTCCCCCCCTTTCTAAGACATTGAGAAACACCATATAGGTTAACCATGCACAATCATTTTAAACATTTTTCTATATGCGTCATGTTGTGAAAGACAAATCATCCCCCAAAAGAAAAAGAAAAAAAACCATGAGAAAAAAAGACCAACTTCCCCCCCCAAAAAAAAAAAAAAAGATACAAAAATTATGCTTCAGTCCACAATTCTGTCTCTGGATACAAATGGAATTATCTTAGATTACTGCATAGCTAGTAGTTGCTCATCACATAATATTGCTGTGTACAGTATTCTGGTTCTGCTCACTTCACTCAGCATTAATTCATGTATGTCTTTCCAGACTTTTCTGAAATCAGCTTGCTCAACACTTCTTTTTCCTCCCTGAGGCAGTAGAGGTTAAGTGACTTGCCCAGGGTCACACAGCTAGGAAATGTTAAGTGTCTGAGACCAGATATGAACTCAGGTCCTCCTGACTTCAGGGCTGGTGCTCTATCTACTGTGCCATCTAGCTGCCCCATATACAGGTTCTTATAGAACCATATATTCATATATTATAACTTACTTATTCAGCTATTCCCCAACTGGTGGGCATGCACTCAATTTCCAATTCCTTGCCACTACAAAAAGAACTACTACAAACATTTTTTGCACGTGTGGGTCTTTTTCCCTCTTTTATGATTTCTTTGGAATAGAGACTCAGTAGTAACACTGCTGGATCAAAAGGTGTGCAGAGTTTTATAGGCCTTTTGGCATAGTTCCAAAATGATTGGAGAGTTACCAGCAATACATTAGTGTCCCAGTTCTGCCACATCCCCTCCAACGTTTATTCTATTTTTTCTTATTGTTAGATATACTTTAGAACAGTGGTCCTCAAACTTTTTAAATAGGGGGGCCAGTTCACTGTCCCTCAGACTGTTGGAGGGCCGGACTATAGTAAAAAACAAAAACTCACACTCTGTCTCCACTCCTCAGCCCATTTGCCATAACCCAGTGGGCCTCATAAGCATCCTCAGTGGGCCGCATCTGGCCCACAGGGCTTAGTTTGAGAACCCCTGCTTTATAATATATGTGCATATGGTGAATTTTGCCTCCAATAAATATACTTCTAGTAATGAATACTATTTGAATTTGAACCAAAACTTTTAATAATTATTGTCTCAAGAATATAATTATATCTCATTCTCATATATAATTAATAAAGGTTTTTTCTGTTTAAAATAAAACTTGTGAAACTTTTATTTATTTTTAATTCTATTTTATTTTCCCTGTAACTACATGTAAAAGCAGTTTTTAACTTGTACTATTTTTTTAATGTTTGGATTCTAAATTCTCTTTTCCTTTCTTCTCCCAATGGTAGGCAATCTGATATAAGGCAATCATGTAAAGATTTCCAAATTTTTCATTCTATGAAAAAGAATGGAAAAAAGAAAGAAAGAAAGCATGAATGAAAGGAAGGAAGGAAGGAAGGAAGGAAGGAAGGAAGGAAGGAAGGAAGGAAGGAAGGAAGGAAGGAAGGAAGGAAGGAAGGAAGGAAGGAAGGAAGGAAGGAAGGAAGGAAGGAAGGAAGGAGGACAGGAGAAGAGGAGAGGAAAAGAGTGAGGGGAAGAAGAGAGGAAGACAGGAAGGGGAAAAGGGAGGAGGGGAGGAAGGAAGGAAGGAAGGGAAAGAAGGAAGGACTAGAGGAAGGGAGGAGAGGAGGAGGAGGAGAGGAAGGAAGTTAGGGAAGAAGAGAAAAGTGTAGGAGAGGAGGAAAAGAGGAGAGAAGGAAAGGAGGAAGAGAAGAAGGGAGAGGGGGAGAAAGAGAGAATTGGGAAGGAAGGAAAGAAGGAAGGAGGGGAGGAGGGAAGGGAGGAGAAGGGGAGAAAGGGGAGAAGGAAGAAAGGACAAGAGAAAGGAAGAAAGGAAGCAAGGAGAGAGAGAGAGAGGGATGAAAGGAAAAGAGGAATATGTATTGAACAGACTCTTCATTGTGTATTCAACTCTTGTAGCATGCTACCCATTTCTTGCAAACTGTTTGGCAACATTGGCAATAGAGAAGAACAATTCCAAGTGCCCTTTGTTCCAAGTTTTCCTTTTCTCAGTGCTTTCCAACCACAAATCTTGTCAACTCATTCTGAAGTACTAGTATATAGACCACAAGCCTCCTGTTCCTACTCTTCCCCTCAGATAATGCAAACTATAGGACTTTCCAAGGGTTGTAAGTCAGTCAGGTCATAGGATGTCTGTCTACCCTGGGACTTTTTTTTCAGATTTTTTTAAAATTAATTTTATAACTATAACATTTTTTGGCAGTACATATGTATGAGTAATTTTTTACAACATTATCCCTTGCACTCTCTTCTGTTCCAAATTTTCCCCTCCTTCCCTCCATCCCCTTCCCTAGATAGCAGACATTCTCATACATGTTAAATATGTTATAGTATATCCTAGATACAATATATGTGTGCAGAACCGAAATTTTTTGTTATTGCACAGGAAGAACTGGATTCAGAAGGTAAAAATAACCTGGGAAGAAAAATAAAATTGCAAACAGTTTACACTCATTTCCCAGTGTTCCTTCTCTGGGTGTAGCTGATTCTGTCCATCATTCATCAACTGGATCTGAATTAGATCTTCTCTTTGTTGAAGATATCCACTTCCATGAGAATACATCCTCATACAGTATTGTTGTTAAAGTGTATAATGATCTACTCATTTCGCTCAGCATCAGCTCATGTAAGTCTTTCCAAGCCTCTCTGTATTTATCCTGCTGGTCATTTCTTACAGAACAATACTATTCCATAACATTTATATACCATAGTTTACCCAACCATTCTAGAATTGATGGGCATCCATTCATTTTCCAGTTTCTAGCCACTACAAAAAGGGCTGCCACAAACATTTTGGCACATACAGGTCCCTTTCCCTTCTTTAGTATTTCTTTGTGATATAATCCCAGTAGTAGCAATGCTGAATCATAGGGTATGCACAGTTTGATAACTTTTTGGGCATAATTCCAGATTGCCCTCCATAATATTTGGATTCTTTCACAACTCCACCAACAATGCATCATTGTCCCAGTTTTCCCACATCCCCTCCAACATTCATCATTTTTTCCTGTCATCTTAGCCAATCTTACTACAATCTAGTAGTGGTATCTCAGAGTTGTCTTAATTATCTTAATTTGCATTTCTCTGATCAATAGTGATTTGAAGCACTCTTTCATATGAGTGGAAATAGTTTCAATTTCATCATCTGAAAATTGTCTGTTCATATCCATTGGAGAATGGCTTGATTTCTTATAAATTAGAGTCAGTTCTCTATATATTTTGGAGATGAGACCTTTATCAGAACCTTTAACTGTAAAAAATGTTTTCCCAGTTTGTTACTTCCTTTCTAATCTTGTTTCTATTAGTTTTGTTTGTACAAAAACTTTTTAATTTGATGTAATCAAAATTTTCTATTTTGCTATCAATAATGATCTCTAGTTCTCATTTGGTCACAAATTCCTTCCTTCTCCACAAGTCTGAGAAGTAAACTATCTTATGTTCCTCTAATTTATTTATGATCTTGTTTTTTATGCCTAAATCATGGACCCATTATCTTGATATGTGGTGTTAAGTGTGGGTCTACCTTGGGACTTTTTAGAGGATATCATTCAGGTGATGTTAGACACCTAGTGACAAACATCAATCAATCAATAGTGAAATATGACTATGTATAAAAATAAAAACTCTGTAATGCTGTAAAAGATTTGCTCTGCCCGTTAGTTTTGTCATTGGTTACTAACAAATCTAAATCCCTTTTATTGGCATTCTCTAGCTTTGTTAATAAATTGGTTGTGCTTGATTCTGTACCTCAATCTTTCTTTATTAGAGATTTTTATTGCCTCAGTTTATTAACTTAATTATACTTTTATTAAAAGGGAGGATTTTTTTTTGGAAGAAGTAAATGTTATTTAGGATAGTTAGTAGTTATTGATAGTAATGCAAAGAAAAGGAGAAAAGAAATAAAAGCAGTCACAGAAAGAGAAAACACACAAAAAGGGTAAAAAAGAAGTTCAGAAAGAGGCACAAACAAGTAAGACATTGTTGATACTTTGTCTTAAATTTAATATGTTCTTTTAAAAATAGATTGTATTAGAGATTTGTACTTTTATAAATAAGTTTTTACCTGTTTTTCTTTATGATATTTTTATAAATCTGACTATATTTAAGCAAGACATATACTGTTATCAGTATTAGTATTAATAAACCAGTCCATTTTATGTGGGGATTTTTGTTCAATAGTGCTGGAGCCCCTTGCCCCACACCCCAAATACCAAAGAACTGATAAGCAATACAGTGAAGCATGAGAGCATCCTGCCATAAAACATCACAAGGACACACATATCTACCACCAGATATTCTTTAATCATCAAAAGTCCCCCTAATTAGTCACAGAACTATTTTTTCAAACCTATACTCTGGAAACATATATAAACCTTGTATTTCCCTTTAATAAATGAGATATTCTGCCTGACACAGAGTTGTCTCTGCCTCTTGCTTTCTTCACCCATTCCCAGGTTGTCGCCTTACGAGCTTTGCTTACAGGTTGGCACGGGGCTTCAGACCCCCCTAGTTCGAGACCCGCAGGTCGGGTCACAATAGACAAGAGAGTATGGGAGTAAATGGCCACATAAGGGTCCAAAAAGTTTGCAACAACTGAGCTATAGTTATAGTCTATAATTCCTTCATTTTGCTTTCACTGTTCAGTCAGTTGGCTGCTGATTCTGAGAAAGGAAATAAAGAGCTTAGATAGCACAATTATGCTCACCACAGTGTCTTAATATGGGTTGTGGTTAGATTCTTTCCAGCTCTGAAGCCTGGACATAGCCTGCAGCAAAGAGGGGAATTATGGCAAGATCATGACTTATCTTACATATTTGTCTTTAAAACTAAAACATGACATATTTCATCCTTCCTAATGGAACTCAATCTTCTCTACCCTTTTTGCTTTATCCATGACAAGGCTGGAGAGGCAATAACTTCTGAAATATGGCAATACAGGAGGCAGAAGAAGCAAAGACATCAATTCTATGAAAGATGATCTACAGAATTCCTGAAATGCTGTGAAACTGTGCTTATAGCCCTTTGGTATTGTTCCAAAGTATGACAATGAAGCTTAGAATGGGAAAGATCTTCAGAAGCCATCTAGGAACAGTGGAGTTCCAGAAATGTATTTATCTAGTATCCATTTTATCTCTAAGGATAAACAACTCTATCACTTCTCTGAAAACTGGAACCAAGCTCAATAATTCTTTCTTTCCAGCATGACAGTCCTTGAAAACTACTATAATGCAAACTAAATATTTCCTTCTCCATGTTACAAGAGTGCCATGAAATTCTTTGAGTATAGCCAGAGACATAATCAGTTGAAAAGGATTTACCTGTTGATGGAATTGCCAACAATTGGCATGAAGCAATGAGTGAAATGAAGGCAACTTCAAGTTTACATCTTACAATTCAGTTTATTTCTTACAACTTCCCTTTTATACTCCACCATAAGCATATTTTTTCTCTGTTATACATTACATAAATGCAAGAAAACCACAGAAAGTATAACTAAGAATGTGACCATCATGGTTGTTAACATTTATATAGCACTTACTGAGTTGCAGGCACTTTGCTTTCTATAACTTTCCAAAGGAGGAGGCACAGAATGATCAAAAGAATTCTTAAAGAACACAGCTAGTCTTTTGGGTACTAAAGCAAATTTCTCAATAGAATGCAAGCTTTTTGAAGTTAAAGGTTGCTTCTCTTTTTTCTTTAGATATGTAGCATATAACCTGATGTTTGGCATATAATAGTTCTATAACCTATATTTATTGAGCTGAATTAAATATCAATTAAGATTAATGAGGGCTTTATTCTCTGACTATATTCAACTGATATTGTGAAAATCAAACAGATGTCACACCTTGCCATGTGAGAAAAACACCTAATAACTTGAAATCTAAAATATTTTAGAAATGTCAGTGAATTGGAAATTGAATTGATGCCCATCAATTGGAGAATGGCTGAATAAATTGTGGTATATGAATGCTATGGAATATTATTGTTCTGTAAGAAATGACCAGAAGGATGAATACAGAAAGGCCTGGAGAGACTTACATAAATATCTGAGGCTGAGTGAAATGAGCAGGACCAGGAGATCATTATATACTTCAACAAACATAATATATGATGATCAATTCTGATGGTCATGGAGCTCTTCAACAATAAGATGAATCAAATCAGTTCCATTTGATCAATAATGAATAGAACCAGCTATGAGTTTGTATTCTTACATACTTGTCATCTCAATTTGTAATGTATGATTATATGTTTTATATTCTTTACTAATTTATAAGCACCTTGAAGTGGGGGCCATTTGGTACTTATCTTGCTCCCCCCTGAAATTTAAGAGAACATTGCACTTGTAAAGTATCTTATAAATATTTAACAAATGAACTAAAAAAAAAAATTATAAATACTCAACAAATGAGTCAGTTCATCATCCTGATGCTTGGGTATTACAAAGGGAATTACTAGTCATGGACTTCAGCCAATCACAATGAATAATTCACTCTGAAAATAAAATGCTTGAAGAACAAATGATGAATTTGTTGAGAGGGTTGTTGATCATATTCTTTTGGATAATACATATGTATTAGGGAATACATATAATACATATGTATTAGGGAAATCTAACTTATTTTCTGTCAGTAGGATCTAAAAACAAGAGAGGAAACCATATAGTTTAATGGGAAAAGTGCTGGTTTTAGAACTAATGTGATTTTAATGCTTTGATATTTACTACCTAGAGAAACGCACTGAATCTCTCTTGGATTCATTCTTCTCATCTCTTAAGTAAAGATGGGATAAACCCACAAAATTGCTAAATTGGGCACACCCTTTGATCCAACTATATATTATTATTATTAGCCTCCATACTAGGAGGAGAGAGAATGGGAAAAAACACTGAAGAAAATTTTTCTAATTTACAGTTCTGTTTAATTTACAATTCTGCCATTGTTAACAATAACAAAAGAATTGATATGAGATTTATGAAAAAAATAAAAGGGGAACATAGGGATGGTGGAGATCAATTCCCATTGTGTTTAGAAAATAAATTTCAATAAGAGTTACATTTTTGTTGCTGTTTCTCAAAGTATAGCTTCAGAAATTCTCTGCAGGGTATTGAGTTTGATTCAATGTGATCTGAAAGAATTGACTTTGAGATAGATGAAAACTAGAGGAATTTCAGTATTATTGAAGAAGGGACTCCAAAACTCTAAAAATACTTGAAGGAGAAAATCTTTAACTCTGCCTCAGTAAGAGACTCTGCCCAAGGGAAACAGTTTCATTCTGTTATCTAGGTGGAGTTGGTTCAGTCCCAAGCAAAAGAATTCCAACCCTATTCAATTAAAGAAAGTCATTCAATTCTATTCAAATTCCAGCTCCAGCTGAAACCCAGCTAGTAGATGAGCCAATTTGGGACTCCACCCACTAGCCCTCTTCAGCTTTTAGCCAAGGCTCCTATAATAAAAGTAAGGGAACCAAAATGAAATTAGTAATCTTAACTGTAAATGTGAATGAGATGAACTCATCCTACAGGAAGTGGATAATAGAGTGGATTAAAAGCCAGAATCCTACAATATGTTGTTCACAAAACTAAAGTTAAAATTGAGGAGTGACTCAACACATTTTGGTATATGACTTAAAAGAATACTATTATGCCATAAAAAATGGGGAGTAAAGAGATTTGTTCCACCAAAATCTGGGAATATGTATGAATTTGATGAAGAATTGAATGAACATGACCAAGAGGATATTTTATGCAATAACAACATTTTAAAAGCAACTTTGAAAGACTTTAATGAAATGACAAAATATTCCAGATTACCATAAGTAAAATGATATCTGTCTCATAACAAAGAGGCAATGGGCTGAATTCATCTTGCATGACAATGAATATATGTTAGAAAGTTTTTGTTTCATTTTGTTTTTGCTTTCAGTTGGGAAATCCAACCATGAGGGGCAAACTCCTTGAAATCAGAGATTTTCTTTGTCAATTTGCATCTCCATAATAAATTATTAATATTTTTTCTTTCTTTCTTTAGTTCATTTATTAATGCTGCTATTAATTCTAGAACATGACATGATAATAAGAACTTTTTTTAAATGAATTTTTATTGTCCTTTTAAAGTGTTCCAGAATGTGTTGTAAATTTCCACAAGAAAACAGAACATTGGTAATAGATAAGCAGAAGAAATGATAAAAATAAGGTTATGCCAAGATTTTTCTCCTCTCCCTCCCTTCTCTTGTCTAGAATTTCCTTCCTTTCTCTCTCCTACTCAGAACCCTGCTTATTTGGATTTTCTTTAAGTTATAGAAGAGAGAAATGGAGAGACAAAGAGATAGAGACAGAAACAGAAACAGAGACACACACAAAGAGAAGCAAAGATGTAAGAGAAAGTAAGAAAGATAAGAAAGGAAGACATTAAATACAGAAAGAAAGGAAAAAAAAAAAACATGAAAACAGATATACAAAGAGAAAGGAACCTAATGGAATGTCTGGAGTCTTTTTTGGCTGCTGAGACTGGACTAGGAGAATTTTGATTTCCAAAGAAATACTAGTGCCACACATTTCCATTGTCAGTAACTGAACTGAATCTTGAGTTTCAAATGGAAACTAAATTCTAATTATTATTTACCACCAACTTGAATAGATCATACAAAACTGAGCATGTTATAAGTTGCAAACATAAGTTGGCAGAGAAAATATTTTCAAATTTTCAAATTGAGATATTACAAGTATAAGCAATTTTGGAAGAATTAGAGAATTTCTCAAAGTGTCATCTTGAAAGCAATGTCCTTTTGATATTTTTTAAGTTAGAACTTTTAAGTTAGAAATGTTTTAAATTAACAATTATACCAAATTACTAATAAATATTTAATTTATTGAGCTCTTTAGGGGAAAGACAAGAGTGGGGTGATAGAGCCGATACCTGAAGAAAAAGAATCCTAAAACCATTTTTTCAGATTTCAAATGAAAAGAAGCTGTTAATTTGTTCTATACATGCTTACTTTTACTTTCACATAATATATCCAACAGATCCCAGTAACCAGAAGCTTATTTTCCTCATAGTCCAGTTAGAATAGGGTCATCTTCCTTATCGCAGCCACAAAATGGAAAAGTCCCACAGCAAGGTTGGAGCCATGGTTTCCAGATTGTATTGAATACAGAGAACTGCTGTGGGACTGGCATCAATGTTCTCCGATGCTCTTTCACTGCCTCTTCCATTTTCTTTATCACAGAATCAAAGAGTCCCTCATTGTCAGGAGTAAGAAGATGCTCTTCAGAGGGGTCTCTTGAAATATCAAACAGCAAAGGAGGATCATGATAGTTGACATCCCCAGAACATGGACAAAGTCCACTCCAATAGCAGGCTTTGCCTTCCTCTGGCTGAAATTTTGGAGTCACATAATGAGCTTTCCACACTGTACCACCTAGAAGAAAAATGTAACTCAAATATTAAGATATAGAAATAAATATAAACTAATTACAATATTCTAAAATATTCTCAACTCAAAATTATTTTCCCTAAAATCTTTAAAATCTTTAAAACATCACTTAAAATCACTTAAAACTATTTCCCCTTGCTTCTCATTTCAATAAACTGGGGGTGGAGGGGAGTGGGGAAACCACTTTAAAATATATTAGATGCATAACCACCAATAAAAGAAATCTCTAAATTAGTAATAAGGGGGGAAAAGTGAAAGCAAAATTAAGATTTTAAATGACAGCCCAGAAAATTGACAAAGATGATGTTAGATGGGAGGAATCAATGTTGGAGGATTTTTAAAGGCCCTTTTGACAATCTCCAGAAAGGATTAATAAAGCCAAAAACTTGCAAATCCAGTGAGGCTGCTGATTTCATTTGAGTGAATTCTATAAAGATCACAGGGTTTAAGACTAGAGAGGACCTTTAGAATTATTTAGTCTTCATTTTATTATTTAATTAAATTTTAGTGGATCTGGGAATTAGCAAATCATTTTGAAAAGTGATTTAAAATTATGTAAATAAAGTGCCTAAATGTCCATACCTTTTCAGTTAGAAATTTGACTGCTTGGCAAATATCCCCAAAGAAATCATTGGCAAAAAGAATGGTTCATATATGCCAATAAATTTGTGGCAGCACTTTTCATGGACAAACAATGGAGGACTGAACCAAACAATTAGGTGACACTTACGACATGGAGTCAGTAAAACCTATGTTTGTTCATTTCTAGATTCAGACATTACGCAATTTTGAGCAGATAATTTAACCTGTTCTAGAGTTTCTACATTAATAAAAACAGGGATAAAAATAGCACTGGAAAAAAATTCCCAGGGTTGCTGAGAAAATAAAAGATCATATTTATAAATCATTTTGCAAACTCGATAGGGCAACTAAGTGGTATTGTAGACAGACAATTGAGCCTGGATTCAGAAAAATTGAATGTAAAGTTACCCTCAGACATTTACTAGCTGTGTGGCACTGAAAAAGCCACTTAATCCCTTTTTGCCTCAGTTTCTCATCTACAAAATGAGTCAGAGAGGAAAATGGCAAACTACTCCATTATCTTTAATAAGATAGCCCCAAATGAGGATACAAAAAGTTAGAAACAATTGAAAATAACTGAACAACAAAATTGCACACCTTAGATTACTATGTAACCTCTAATTGTCTATTATTATTGCTAGCAGTTGTAGTAGTAATCATAGTTGTAGTAGTAGTCATAGTAGTAATAATAGTAGTCATCTCTCAATTGTTAAAGACTAAATAAATTATGGTGCATAAATAGAATAGAATATTAAAATCTTGTAAGAAAAAACAAATATGAAGAGTAAGGCAAAGTATGTAAAAACATACATGAAAGGGTGCAAAGTGAAGTAATCAGAGCCAAGAAAACAATACACAATGACCTCAACAAAGCCAATGGGAAGAACAACCATCACAAAACAATCAAAATGCATGTTACAAAATTGAAGAAAACAAACTTGTCTCCCAAGAAGATATATGAGGAGAAAGCTCTTCTTACTCCTTGCAGGAGTCAGGGGTGGTAGGTGAAGTGGAGATTACATAATTTTGGAACACTGAATATACTGTCTAATTTTGTTTTAAATGCACTGATCAGTTTTGTTCATTTTTTTTTTCTTTTTCTGTTTTAATTTTTTTTTAATTCTTTGGAAAAGGGATGAAAAATGGAAAGAGAAAAGGATTCAGGGAAATTGAAGTAATATAAAAACAAAAATTATCAAAAATAATTTAAAATTTAAAATAAAGAAACATATTGGCAGTAAAAATCAAGGTAGCTAAGGAAAAAAATTCACTACTGAACCCCAGTTATACAATGTATAATCTTTAGACCTCACAGTATAGTGAGGTACAGGCTTTGGGACAATGCTTCCTAATTTGGATTCCATATTCACAGGAACTAAAAGATTCTATAAAGAATCAGGTTCAACTCAATCATGAATAGCAGGAAATGGTGTGTATTACTAAATAAATATTATGCTTTTTATTCCTTTTTATAAAATCACTTTTAAAACTATCATATTTGAAGATGATATAAATATGAAAAGATTATTCATAGTTCCTTTCTTTTTTAATATAACATGGAACATTTATTCATAGTTCTTTTCTTTTTCACATGAACTGATTGTTGACTGTCATTCCTGGGTTACTGTTGGATTAAATATCTTGCAACTGTATCATAAAATTTTTCAAAATTTGTACCATTTACAAAATAATTCTCAAGCAATACAGAAAGAATGAGTGGAGATACAGTCATCTCCACCTATCTTTCTGGAAGAAAATTCAAAGAAAAAATAGCTTATGTTGGGAAAACTTCACATACATTGTAAATCAACTTGGGAATCAAGGAGGATGGCTATGATATTCATCTATCATGACCAATGTGTAATGGATTGACATTTGCCCAAATAATAGCAGTCACTAAGGGGACCTAATGAGAACCCAAGATGCAATTATTTATCCCATTTCATTGCTATGAGATTCTACCATTAATTCTCACTTTTCCTAATGAGAATTTAGGACTATTTGAGTCTAGATCAAAGGAAACCCATTCTGTTCTTGAAATATATACTCCTTGTTAATAAAAGTAAAATAAACAGAAAAGAAAAGGAAATTCACCTTTATTTAAATATGAAATATTTATATTTAAATATGAAATAGTTCAGTCCTTATGTGGAGAGAACTTTCTGAGCACCTTTCTGTCAACAATACAGAAATTGTATTAATCCAGATAAGCCTCTGCTTTGACAAACTCCTATACTGATGACATAGATATCCCATTAGATAGATATAATAAATTGCATAAAGACAAATCATGTAATTTTCTGTTAGATAAAAATCCAGATTGGAGAATACAATATATTTATACTTCTTCACATATGCAAAAATCCTGAATGGGATTTCTTTTGAAGAAACAGAGCAAAGTCTGGTTACCAAATGGAGTTGGTTTAGGGGAAGAATCAAGGGAATCAATCAGATTAACAATGATTCCATCATGTGCTGCCACATGTTATTTAAAAAAATATATTCATAAAATGATGTAATCAATCAGAATCTCCCAGGAAAGTAAAGACTTTTAAAGCCAATCACCTCCTCCATTGTGACTGGAAATCACTTCCCCATCCCATTTGTAAAGTCCATTGTCTTTCCTCCAATTAGAAATAAAATCACTTAATCTTGTATAATGGTTTATATCCTATTAAATGTTTTCTTCAATGAATAAAAATATGTTTCCCCCTATATTTAGAGTCCAGTGCTAAGTTATGATTGTTCCTGTTTTGCAATGCAATTGACATGCTTTGCTTGATAAATCACTATGCTCAGAAAATCAAACATTTGTTGCCTCAGTTATTTCACATTTCATTTATCACTCTACTAGGACAAGGACAACTATTCCTTTGACTGAGTTCTATTTTTAAGTGAATTTTAGTCAACAAAAATTGACAGGAGAAATTAAATCCTGGGAAAAAAAATTTTAAAGAAGACAACAGGGAATACCACACTAAAAAATTCAAAGAAACTTAAAAAATTTAGTCAGCTATCCCAATTTGACATATACTGACACACTTCTTTTGCACTCTTTCATACACAAAGCACCATTACTAATAGTCTAATTATGAATATGTTTTAAAACCAAAATGCTTATCTAAATATATTTAACTAAAAGAACTAAATCTCATAATTATGTTTTTTCTTCTATGTGCCACGCTGTCTAGTCTCAAGTAGATAAAATTAAAATGAGAAACTATTCCATTAATTTGTGTTATTATAATTTGATTGTTGGGCAATCTAGGAAGTTTCCCAGCAAAAACAAATCTTAGGTACATTCATGTATACATTCATGTATATCTCAATACTTACAATCTTTTTGATGCCATCGTACTGTGTGTAAATATATTCCACAGTAATGGAAAAGGAACTCGTGTTCTGACTGAAAAACTCTGCCTTCTAATAAAGGCATCAAGTTCTTGCCATCAATTACTCTAAAATTAAAAAAAAAGAGAATGAAAATGAAGACTGTTCTAGATGATACATAGTAAATTCAATGAACTAATATATACTATGCTCAAAAATCTAATATATATTATCAACTCAAAAATGATATATTTTATCAATTCAAAAATATATACAAGCAACATAAAGAAAGATCAGGCATTTTCTCACCTTAAATATTTTAATATAACCATCATTATATACCTAATGTCCTTTTACTATCTCCAAGCAAGAAATGTTCTCTCACAATTTTAAGGGCCCTTGAAGAGCTAGTTCAAATCATATCAGAAACATAAATGTCTTTTTACAACATTCCTAGCAAGTAGTCATCAACTCCCCAAGAACATACAAATTATCAGTTGGGGATAAAAAGTAGAATTGTCTATTCAAATTCCAGCATTCTTTACTCTACCCTCCTCCCAAATTTATTTTATAGTTTGAATTAGATATTAAGTATAATTTATACCTCTTTGAATACAATATATAATTGTATTTCTATTGGCACAGACTTGCCCATATAATTTGGGCAATCTGAAAATCATCCAGGTAATCTGAATGTCAATATTTTTTGAACTTTGAAAGCAGTGTGAATTTGGAAATAATACCCTTAATAATACCTTTTGTAATGTGTAAAAAACTACATTACAAAAACTATTTTCATGAGCTCACTATTTGGAATGATCAAATCTGCCTTCCTTTACTCAAGCATAAGCATATGGACTTAGAATTAAAGAATGGGAATAGATATGCCCCTATAGGTATAACAGTAGACTAAGATCTTATATTTGTACAGCATAGACCCTGTGAAAATGTAAAATAAAAATAATCATATTCAATATTTATTTCATTTCCTATCCCTTGTGTGTATATGAATGCATATGTGCAAATATGTATATAGTATAATTATACATTTTATAGATATGGTCTCAAATATTATATAAGCAGGAAAATGCATTTAAATATTAAATTACATAAATCTGTGTACCTGTCCTGTGGCAATATTGCTCCAGCAACATAAGACAATGTTGGGTAAATATCCATGAGGCTTGTAGGGTCATTGATCACTTTGCCAGCTGGAAGAATCATTGGCCATCGAAATATTCCTGGCACCCGAATTCCACCTTCCCAGCCTCCCATTCCTTTGCCTCCTAAAGTTCAAAAAAAGTAGTGCAAATAATAAGATATAATCATATTTATATAGATTGAATGAAGCAAAAATTTAAGCAATTTTTTGAAAATATACTATATATTTTCTAGGTGGTATAGAGACTACAAAGTAATATAAGATGCATTCTGTTTTAAGAACATTATCCTGTAATTGATAAAGGTTCAGTGTATATACCTGGGAATTTAATACCTTAAATTTTTAATGCATAGCACAAAGAGCACTGAAATTGCCATAGAGTTACATTTAGTTAAATTAGCAATGGGTGATTTAGAAAGTTATAAATTCAGAGATCAACATAGACTAGAGTGTTCAGAGACATTTTCATGAAGGAAAGCAATGTATAGTAGTTTATGAGATAGAGAGAATGGGAAAAGGCATTTAGAGTTTTGAGAAAAAAATAAGAGAAGGAAATAATCAAAAATAGCAACTAGATTTCACAAACCATACTTTGGGATAAGAAGTAGATAATTTTGACTGGATCCAAGGATTCACATAAGCGAATAGTAAGTGCTAAATCTATATAAATCAGTTCTTTTGTAGGCTGCAGAATTTAGTTTCCATAACCAATTGGGAACCATTTAGCGAGGAACTAATATCATCAAAACAAGGTTTTAAAAAAATTATTTTACAAATTAGAAATTCATAATTGTAGAATACAGAGGGTATTCTCATGCCAAATGTTAAAACCAATTCTTCACTAGGAAATACCTAAATAAAACTAACTTATATTAAATATTGAGATCATATAGATAAAATATTTATGATTAATATTTAATGATGATTTATTGAACACCTATTTTATGAAAGTACTATTAAACATGGTTTGACTAAAAATAGCTCAAAATCTAATTGGAGAAAGAGAACATATACACAAGTACATAAAGTGATTAATAAACAGAATAAGTACTAAATTGTAAAATATAGACAGAAAACTCTCCAGCCTTACAGATGGTTTTTAAAAATCAGAAAGCTCTTAAGGTAGCTCTTTAGATCAATGCATATTCACAAAAACTACTGTGTCCTTCCTTAGTCATGTGCATGTATATAGAACATGTCTATGGCACATGAATATACATAGTATATGTGTATATACATGTATCATACATGCATGTACAGGCACATATTGTGAATTGTTTTGTGGATATTGATGTGCATATATGGAAACCAAGGGAGAGGAAGAAGAGAGAAAGAAAGAAAATATAAGTGTGTGTTTGCATGTGTATGAATGTTTATGTATATATTTGTATGTGTGTGTATGTGTATGTGTGTAAAATAACACCAAAAATCTCCTCTCTCAAAATATTCCAAAATTAGAGACTCTGAATCATTATTTAATTATAAAATTTCATATTTCTATAGATAGATGTTCTTGTATATCAAATATTCTACTTTTATATTTTCTCATTTTAAACCTTTCAGATAAAACAAGCAATACTTTTGGGTATTAAAGTTGATAGTTGAAGCCATTAAAAATCTCAATTTTGAAGAGAAGGCATTTAAATGAAATATTATTACTACCTTTGTATATGCCATTCCAACCACCAAGTTGGAATTTTCCTTCCTGAGACTCCAAACGACCTCCATGGTCAGAAGTAAAATACACAAGTGTATTATTTCTCAAATATTCATTGTCAATAACATCAAGAATTTTGCCTGTGATAAGAACAGATGAATCAAAACAATGTGAATCAATATTGCTTTTTTTTCTAATAAAACAATGTAATCTCATTAAAAACATAATATAGATTAGATAAGTCTCTATATTAATAGAAAGAAGCCACAAGATAATTTAAGTACACCTTGTTTAATAGAAATTCAGATACTAGAACTTTAAACAGAAATAATTCCTAAATTCACTCCAAGGAAAAAAAATCACTACACTTTTAAAAAATGGGATACTCAAAGGTCATTAAGTTAATAACCTTTTATTAAATGTTTATTAAATTCAAAATAATTAAATTATTAAATTAAATTTAAAATAATCCCTTGAGTAAAGTTTCATATGAATTGTAGCCTATCCTTACTCTCTCTGTGTGGTAGTTAGACCTCTAATGGTTATTAATAATTTGTTAATCTAGGTTCTTTGTTGTAAAATTAGGAGTTGAACAAGATGACTTTAAAGGTCTCTTCTAGCTCTAAATCTATAAACCAATAACCCAGAAAAAAATGCAATAACTTTGTCAAGATCACACACATAGTCCAGGAGGACTGGAATCTAGTTCTCTGAATCCATACCAAGAAAATTTCCATTCTATCACATTATCAACTTGTCCACCAAGGTAGAGTATCAATCAGAAAGGAGGAAACACAAATTAATAAGGTGGATTATAAACCAATTGAGAACAGAGATCACAAGGTATTACACAGGCTAGTACCAACATGCTAATCTAATCCTTTCTCTTCTTCCTCTGGCATATATAAAAAAGCAGAAAGTTATTCTGGTTATTCTGGGGAGGCATGTCCTTGCTAAGGGATGTAAAGCCACTGGCTACATAAAAGAAACTAAAAAAGAAATCCTTAATGAGCTATGATATCATGTACAACCGCAAAACATTTGAAAAGTCTGATCTGAGAGACGTTGTGTTAGTTACTTTTGTGATATTCTTATAACATTCTAATTATACAGACAAATAAATTCTTCTTGTTAACTCTTGAAATTCTAGTTTTAGATCGCTAATTGTAGTAAAATTAAAGGACATGTGAAATGATGCATTTAGAAAAAAAAAGCAAAAAGTGATTTTCTTTAAAAATATGAATATTTTTCAGTTAAGCATAAAAACAACTATTTGAACCATGATGTCATAAAACTAACACCACATCTTGTTGAAATATTCACTAATTTCATACAAAAAATAAGAACAAATAGTTATTTAAATAATTTACAAGTTTTCAAATATTAAGTGATACTAGTAATATGCAGAATTTTAGAGAAGTAGGAAAAAGTCATCTCCCTTTTTAAGCCTTAGTATCCTTATCTGTAAAGTAAGGATATTGAAGATGAAGATGATCTCAAAGATAATTAGCAACTTTAAATATCATGATCCAGTGACTAGATATTATCAATTAAAGATAACTTATCTCTGATGCTTTTTGTGATCTTCTTAGATGAGTCATTAAATCGCTGCTTCTGTCTCTGTCTCTGTCTGTCTGTCTCTTGCCCTCTCTCTTCCTCCTCCTTCTGCTCAGTCTCTGTCTCTTTCTCTCTCTCTTGTTTTTCTCTCTCTCCCTAAATACATAAATGGAGCTATATGCTTATACATATATATAAACATGCAGATACTTATGCATATATGTATTTGTTTATCTAAATGTATATATAAGAAAAGAATTTTTGTGCGTATATATGTACACACCATAAATATATATTGGTGTGCTGATAAATACTTAACAACCAAACTATCCAAAAAATATCTAGGCACCATACACATTTTCTTTTAATATGCATTATTAACATTTTCTCCATTCCTTTCATAAACCTAGAAAAATCAGCAAAACAAATAAAGCCCTATGATTTAGTGTTTGTCCCCCTTTTTATTTATAAATGCTGAAAATGTAACAATTGGTTGATTATCAAAAGTATTAAAAAAAAACTTGCCTGAGTATAAATACTGTATGAGATGATGGTGAGCCTAGCACCAAAAACATTGTTGCATATATAAAATATACCAATTCATGTATTTATTAACATTCATTCAATTCAATCTTTCTTTCCTAAAGCTTACTTTTTAAAAGGCTTAGTGGAGTTCCCCTTATATCTCCACAATGTTAAGAGAACTAGAGGAAGAATGTTGCAAGGGAAGCCTTGTGTGACTTAGGGGAAGACCTATGGAAAAGATAGAAAGCATAAATAAATATGGGTGAGATACAATCTTCCTGCCTAGCGCCCACTTTGATAAGATCGCAAGTCACCTAACATATAGAATGAACTTATTCACTATTTCACAGAATGATACTTACCTACCATCCAATCCATTTCTTCTACATTATCTCCATATAATCCATATTTACTACGCCCAACAAACTTCTCTTTAGTTACAAGTGGAATGTGCACATGAAGAAAGGACACAAATAGGAGAAAGGGCCCACGTTTGTACCTGAGAAAAAAAATAATAATTCAATTCATTTCACTAGAAAAAAAATATATTGGCATTTAAAGAAGCTACAATGAAATGAAAAATCTTAGAATACTCTGAAAGTTTTAGTGAAAGCTGATTGAAATAGTGGATGTATTTTTAAATAATTATAGCAAGGATATTTGTCTTAAAAAGAAACGGAGAAAAAAAAATCTGATGCTAGAAAAGTTCTAATCCTCTTGTTTACTCTTCACTGGCTTGTTAATGTCCTTTAAAATATGATGCTAGAATTGAACAAACTTTTGGTTGAGAAATATTATGGCCTTTCAATCAACTATGCAGTTTGGAGTTAGCTAGATCTGCCCTAAATACTTAGTAGTTGTGTGACTAAGGGAAAATAATTTAACTGAGTCTTATTTTCTTCATGTGAAAAGTGAGGATAAAATAATTATAATACCTAACTCAAAACATTGTTTGCTGGAAGGCTAAAATGAGATTAGTTGTTAAAAGCACTATGTAAATGTCAACTGTTATTATTGTTTTAACTTATTTTTCCTTTGAAAACTCAGAATGATTGGCTCTACACTAAATCATGGGATCCTTGAGTTAGAAAAGAACTTTGAGATGATATTATTTATTAAAAAACTACAATTGAGATGCTATTTAAAAATCATCAAAGAAATAAAAATTTAAAAACCTTCAGTGATGAAAAAAATATCTAATTTGAGCTTATACATTAAAAAAAAAATCTCTAGCTTTTAGGACATCCCATTTCAGATTGAGCCAAAATATGCTTCCTTGTAACTTTCACGTAACAATCCTAGTTATGACATCTAGAGAAAGTTGAATATGTCTAACTAATTTTTAAAGTATCTCTTCAAATACAAATGCAAAAAGCACTGATGATTTGAATGAGAATGCTTGAAGACTATCCTCTCTGGAAGAAAATTTGTAAATTATATTTAAAAACTCATTGTTGGGGGCAGCTAGGTGGTGCAGTGGATAGAGCACCAGCCTTGAATTCAGGAGGACCCAAGTTCAAATCTGGTCTCAGACACTTAACACTTCCTAGCTGTGTGACCCTGGGCAAGTCACTTAACCCCAGCCTCAGGGAAAAAAAAAACAACTCATTGTTCTTTGATCCAGTGATATCATTTGCCAATCATATATTCCAAAGGGGTCAAAGACCCAGGAAATGTTCACAGTATACACCTATATACATATCAGCATTTTATGTAATAAAAAAACTGAAAGTGAACTCCTCTGATGGAAAAATTGCTGAAAAAACTGTGGAGTCTTAATATCATTAATGTCAATTATTTAAAAAAGAAAAATCATGGTGCCATAAGAAATTAAGAATATGAAAAATCAGAAAAACTTGGGAAGACATGAATTTCTGATTTAGAGCAACATAAATAGGAACAAATAACAATTTATGTGATGAGAACTGTGATATAAAGAAAACGAACTTGAAAGACCTGATGACTTTGATACAGTTACCAAGGATTACTTCAGAAGAAAAGATGTGGAAATGGTGAAGGACAGTAGACACAGAATAAAATGCGCATTTCAGATATGGACAATAAATTTGTTTTCTCAGACTATTCTCATACATAACTAGAGATGCTAAATCATGTATCTAGAGCCAGGTTTTAAGTGTCAGAAAAGGGAGTTGACCCACATTCTTTAACTCAACAGGCAGTGCCCTTTCCAGTGTATTATGCTGTCTTCTGGTAAAGTGTTACTTTCTTTTGACTTTGTAAAGATTCAAAAAAATGTCAAATGTGATATAAATATAACAAAAAAAATTCTGACCAAGGAGATTGGCATGCTCTGAAATGGATATTAATTTTTTAATGATAAAGAATAAGAAAATAAAACAATTTATTACTTTTCAATAAATGAAAGAGCCTCCTTCAAAATCATAGAATTCACTTTTTCTTCCTTCATGGGCTGTTGAATAATCTCATGGTTTCTCATAAGGATGCAATTCCAGCGACGAATGAATCCATAACTAGAATACCAGGTAATAAAAAACAAGATGGCCACAAGAGCAGTAATGATAACAACAGTCCATGGAACTTTAAACCATCCAGCGAATCTGGGAATGAGAAGGAGGAGAGGAACAAGGCCAAGAGCCACACTGGAAATCCAGAGCTTGATTCTGAGAGCTCTGTGTATCTCTGGTGTTTTTGTTGACTGACATTCATTTAGGAGAGTAAAAGGCATCCCAAAAAAGTAATCAAACCCATGGTTTAGTGGATGATAACAATGGTCATTTCTAGAGGCACAGCTTAAACCTTGATGCCATTTTCCTGGGAGTAAAATAGGAATAAAAAGTTACAAAAATAAATTATTATATTTCTTTGGTCAAATATAATTATAGTTTGGCCTAGAAATACATAATAAAATCACAATTTACACTGTACAAAGCATTTTACTCATAAAAACCACATCATGTGTTTAAGTGAAAGCATTATTAGCAATTCTTAATTTATAAAATGAAACTGAGTCAGGTGAAGTTCATAGAGGTCAGGTAGAATCACAAAGACAATGTCAGAAAGGAAAAACAAGATCAAATCTCCTGACTCTAAGAACAGAGTTTTTCTATCATACTAAAAGTAACTAGTCATAGTCACATATCTACAAAGTGTCATAATCAAGACTCAAACTATCTCTTTTGCTATTTCTTCTTTTTGGCATCATCAAATACTTGAGGGTGAAGTCATAGTTAATATAGTGAAGTTGAGATTTTTAATTTCAATATTGTAGTGAATTACAAATGTTAAAATCGCTCTACTGATGCAGACTAGTGATATCATTATAATTTATAATCTTATGGAGGTTCCTGAGTCTTTGAGAGATGAAGTTTCTGTGTATCAGATGAAAAACCAGATTCCTCTGACTATAAGGTTAGCTCTTTATCTACAAAGATATAATACATGAAGTATTACCCACTCCAAGAAAAACACCTAGGGGTTACTACTAATGGCCTCAACTTCATGACTACTAGGACCTTTACTTCCTAGCTATCTGTTGAATCCTTAAAGGTCAAAACAAGCAGAACCAAATTGGTTTAAAGAACTAGAATCCTTGTGATGAATCGCTAAAGAAATTCCCTCTCCCAAACAATTATAAAGTACAAATTTGATCTATATCTAACACCACAAAGAGAAATTGTTAAATTTTCAGTGTACAATGTTCACTGAAATTTGCAAAAATCTACAAATCAAGGTTTGAATTATTGTTTTGTTGATGCTCCAGACTTACAAAAGTGATGGATATAACATCATAGTGCATATTACATTTAAATATGTGTTATATTTACATTTTTCAGAGAGCAAATTATTAAACATTTATTAGCATGCCCCTAAAATGCCTCTGTGATTTTTTTTTATGCATTTATACATGTTCCATCTATCTGCCCCTTTAACTGATCATATTACTTTGATATGGATTGAATTATAAGTTGCAAGTTCAGGTTTTACTATATATATAAAGTCATATATAATATCTTTAAACTTACCACCATGATCTATTGCATTAGTTTAGATGTGATCTTCATAACCCCTTACATTGCCCTATTTCTAATTGTTTCTTTAACTCCACAATTCTGAGATGTGCTAAGGGATTTCTGAATTGCAGTAGAAATTTTATGTTTATTCATCTAAAACTAGTGATCTCAAACTGTACCTATCAATCCAGTCTTATAGCCACGTTGCTGAAGCAGCTTGGCAAATGTGGTTTCATTTGTTGGTAGACCTCCTGAACCACCAAGCCAAAGGATGGCACGATTCATATTGAAGGAAGAACTCATACCTGAAATACATGGTAAGGGAAGGATATATCAAATTGCATTTCTTGATTGGTCCAGATTTCTCCTGAAAATCAGAAAAGTTTTAGTTAAAATAGGCTCTTACCATACACTAAAGGCCAACGGCCAAGGATTCACCCTAATTATTTTTGCTTTATTTTTATTTTTACAAAATCTCAGATATTTTACTTTCTTTTAAAGTAAGGGATTTTTGTCATTTACCTGTAACTAACCAATCTGACTGTAAGAACAAGAAATATTTTAATATGTTGTGGATGTGAATATGAGAGAATCTGTAATTGCATCATAGTAGAGAATTTCCCTTTACTACATACATTATAATCTATCTACATTTTAGGAAATAAATTCAAGAAAGTTAACTGAAATACTGAGTGTTTAGGTGACTTGCCCAGGGTCAGTTAGTTAAAATGTGTCAGATCTGAGATTGGAAAATATAACTTCTTAACTACAGAAGTGTAGCCATTACACATATTGTTTCTGCAGTGTTTTCCATTGTATGGAAATAAGTCTTAAATGGTTAGATTTTACTCTTGTTAAGTTGCACTGCAGCATCATTCTGTTCCCATTATATGATGCAGAAGAAACTATATCTGTCATTATAGAATATTTATAGCTTACACGAAGAATCTCTTTTTACTTCTCTGGTGTCTGCAACACTTATTGGGTCATCAAAGGAGAGAAAAGTTTCTATCAACTCTCAGTTCTGTATCTTTTAGGATTGAGTATATGGTAGATATTTCTGTACCATTTCTGTGAATCTAGATCCTATCTTTTTATGAGTTGGAGGAACATATTGAACACGCTTTAGCTACCTGGGTATACAGACATGAAAGTCATGAAACCACTCTCTTGGCCACCACCATCATATTTCTACAGCAATAGGTGCTGTATCCATGATTTCATTAGCATTAGGAAATCCCCTTACTTATATAGATAGATGTTCATTCTGCAATTTGAAATTTTAGAAACTTAGATGCCTAGGGGACTATAAATTAAGAATTTTGCTAACATCAGAATTGGAATTTGAATCTAGTTCATCTTAGACTAGCTTTCTATCCAATATGTCCTGACACGTCCTATAATAAGCAACACAATATTTGGTAAACAGATGAAATGCTTTAAAATACCTATGTGATATAAATATCTTTAAAGCATTAAAAAAATGGTATTATTTAACTCAATGATTCAACCATTACATATTTTTTTTCAGTAAAAACTAGAAAAAAATAGAATAGATATCTTAGAAGGAGATGTAATATATAACCTGGAAGGAAATTTAGATATAATCTAATGCCAACTTTTCATTTTATAAACTAGAAACCCAAGACTCAAAGAAAAGAATTATTCAAAGTCTCCAATGTGAATATCAAATTTAGGATTTAGGTCCAGATCTCACTCCAAGTCCAGTGCTCTTTTCTTTATGCCCCATGGTCCTTTAATCAGATGCCATGACAAATAACATAATAGGATAGCCTTCCTCAAAAGTAAATTCTTAGAAATGACTTATTTCTTCAAATTCTCACTTAATAATAAAAATAAATTATAAAATGCCTTGCCACATTAATGATTGACCTTTGAAATGGGATAACAGTTAATAAACAAACATTTAAGTGCTTATTATGTGCCAGACACAAATAAAGGCAAGAGATAGTTCATGATATCAAAAATCATACAGTCTAAGGAGACAGCAGAAGAAATATCCCTTGCACCTCAATTTAGAACCATTTAGATAATGCTATAAATGATGATTAGGGTCTCTTCAGTTCCATATGGTAGAGCTACAACATGAATTAAATAGACATTTATCTATTAGCCTGGGAGTATGAATACTATTTAAGTTCATTTCTGTGGGAAAATGTGTTAGATTCCAAACAACTAATTTGCATTTGAAATTTTGGAACACAATCTATCTATAAACTGAGGACTGACTACTTTAGAATTTAATTAGATAGAGGGCTACTCCCTGTAGAAGAGTGTATGGTACTGTTTTGCCCATGTAAATTATGTATGTATACATGAGTCTTTCTAGATGCATTTCACAGAAAGAATGAATAGTATCTCTAAAATTTTCTCTCACTTTCTTTCTTTCTTTTTTTTTTCTGAGGCAATTGGAGTTAAATGACTTGCCCAGGTCACATAGTTAGGAAGTATTAGGTGTCTGAGGTTAGATTTGAACTCAAGTCCTCCTGTCTTCAGGGCTGGTGCTCTATCCACTGTACCATCCATCTGCCCCCCTCTCACTTTCTGTAAGTGAACCTTTCTGTCAAAAGGGGATGTAGGAAACTGAGGACAGAAATTGACCTCTCTTCAATTATCAGACAGAGAAAAGGTACTGAGATGGAAAACTATTTTCCACTAAAATAATGTTAATATAAGGAAATTCATGTTCAGGTTTAAGCTGAGCATATGATTTCTATCCCTTAACAGGAGGTAACAGCTAAACTCTATATAGAAGGTTGATTCCCTTCCAACTAAATTCCAGTTCTTTTATGAATATACATAATCCATTAAAAAAAACCCATTTATCTAAGCCAAAAGCAAATAGAAATTAGAAAAAAATATATACAAACAAGAATAGGGAGAAGTCTTAAAAATCAATAGTGTAATAAGCTGAGAATTGGTCTAAGACTGACTTACTAGTTCCTCTACATGTTGACTTCTTCCTAGACTCTTTCTTTCATGTCCGAAACAGAGAGTCTTATCTTCCAAATCTGGAAGCAAGAAAATCAGGATCTCTCTTCTTTCCAAACTCTTACCAACTCAGTTCCTCAAATAGGAGACAATTCATAATCAATCTTCACTAATAAGAAGAGTCACATGTAAACAGATTTTGAAGTGTAAATTACAGCTGTAAAATTTGGGGAAATGTGAGCCTTTTATTGATGGGGAAGGAAGAGGTGAATCTTGGAGTGACAGAAATTAGAACATTGTTCTGTCTCCTTTCTAATTAAATCTATGTTGGTTCTTATTAGTTTTCATATATCTAAAATTAGAACCAAAAATAAAATGGGACACCTAAAACCCATAAATGATGGGGAAAGATGTACTTCTTCCCTACACAACTCTCAAGACCAATTTCCTCAATTGTCAATGTCTTCTTTTGATGTATGCCTCCTACAGGGCATTTCGACTTGGGAGAAAGGCCCTGAAAAGGGACAAACAAAAAACAAAGGGTTGGCTTGACTCTGGATTTCAGATTGTCTTTTAAGGTAATATTCATGTAATGATCACTAAAAATAGTATAGATTCCTATAGATCATATATGTATTTGCCTAATGAAACTTTGGAGGAGAAACTCAGACATATTTGTATTTGTAACACTTTCTTATCTGTCAGTTTCAATAATGTGAAAAATTACTGAAATCCCACGTTTGTGGAAAGCAAAGGAAAGTTATCTGAGAAGTAAAAACAAGCCATAATTCATAGACTTTGAAAACTTTATTCAATTATTTTATAGTCTTGAAAAATAATTATACAGAAAGTGTCTTGTTATTAGAAAATATTGCTATATTGAAAAGTTTACAAACCTGATCTGATGGGGTATCTGCCAGTCAGGAAAGCAGCTCTGCTAGGAGTGCACATTGAAGCTGCTGCTAGGTGCTGAGTGAGTTTTACACCTTCTCTAGCAAGGCGGTCAATATTAGGGGTGCTAAAATCCAAAAAAAAAAAAGATTATAAATCATTGAGATTTTTCATTCCAACAAAATAGATCAGCATTTAATGATTATCAACTCAGAAAATGATCTTTTTGTTCTGTTCCAGTAATTCATTTTATATATTTTCATATACTTACAATAAGAATGACAGCCTTGTAGTTTTAGAAATAGAAGAAACTTTAAGGTCATCTAATCCAATCCTTTCATTTTACAGATAAGGAAACTGACGCAGACTTGACCAAGGTAATCAGTAGCAAAGTTAGCTTATGTCCTTTTATTACAAATCCAGCAATTTTCCCACTGCACTATGTTGTCTCTCTCTAACCCTGCTCTGCTGTACTATTTTGGAATGGATGTGAGTCAATATTCTTAAATATTTTGCCAGTGAGCTACAATCTCTTGAAATTCCTTACAAACTAAGATGTCTTCTAGTTTGGGTCTGATGATATACTGCATATATTTTGTTCAAGGACCATTTTTAGTAGGAGCAGGGAATCATGTTGGCTAGAAAGTGGCTACACTCAAGTTGTAGTAGAGTTGAGTTCATTACTGAATATTTTAGTATTCACTATCATGATAGATATTTGAAGTAATATTGACAAATATTTATGTAAATAGTAGCTATCATCAAACAACTGGAAAAAATATTAAATTCTATTCATAGTTAGAAAGAATATATTTCTTTTGACAAAATAGCAAACAATATTAATAGGAATACAATGCACTATATAGATAGAGCTGAAAGTGATACCTAAGCTATTTAGATTGGAAGTTTAAAAAAATCTATAGAACAAATTAGCCTGATCTGTAACTCAATTGTGCTATTTATAGTAGCTGAAATACTTTTTATTTTAATGTCATTGTTTATTTCTGTTTCTAGTTCTTATGTTTATACTCTCCCCTCCCCCCTGTCATTACAAGAATATCCAGTTGTCAGTGATAGTGGTTATAGAATATTATAGATCAGAGCAAAAAAAACTTAAGACATAAAATGTTAAGTAATATACTCAGGTTCATACAGCTTGTACTTGACAAGCATTTGCATGAACATGATTGGAAAACAAAAGATAAGCAATTTTATCATCAATGTGTAAAGTACTAGTCCTTCCTCATGTATTCAGTTTGATTGATGAAAAAGAAACAAAAAATGTACTTTTAGAGGGAAAAATGAACTCCTGTGAGGAAAAATTAATTCATCAAGTATATAAGTTTTTATCCATATGTAAAGATATTGGTTGTAACAAGGGAAAAAAATTTTGTGCAAGAAAAACTTGAAACTCAAGTGTAAAGAAATGGTTTTCCTACTCAATTGTAAGATATGGACTGATAGAGGATATGAGATATGAGAGGAACAGTTGAAAGAAAAGCAATTGGGTTTGCTGTCTATTGTGCTCTCTCAGGTCATTTGCATGTAACTATTTTTAGAGTTTTTTTTGGATAAAACTCACATTATGATACAAAACTTTTCAGAAATTATGGGATGATCAAATAAGAACTGTTTATTGCATAACTAAAAGTGAGGTTGATTTTTGTCACTTTTACTTCAGGAAAGGTGATTCACCAAATACTAAGATGTTTTATTTTGAGCCATTAAGAGTGTTGAAAAACTCAACAGGAAAAGGAACAGGACAATTAAGAAGACAGCAAGAGATGAGTGAAAAAATGGCAGCAGAATTATTCAACTGGCAGAAAGGTCACATTATTAGACAGAACTGGTCACATTATTAGAATTTGCATTGCATCCTTCCATTGGCATGGGATCGATCCTATATTTTACATAATTATAACATAAATAATGACTTGGAATATATGCAGCCATTTCTCATGATTTGTTATCTGCACTAATCAGCACCTTGCTCAACATAAAATGGTGAAAACACAGGTGTCCTTATTACTAGCTGTGCCTTTCTACCTACTAATCTCCATTAATCTCCAGTGACTGCAGATATTGCAGAAAAGTGCTTAATGAGAGCAAAGTATGTGGCTTTCTGTATATTGTGACTCTAGGGGTAATGAGATTTCTGAAAAAAAAAATCTCTTCACCTATTCAAGTATGCCTAACATTACATTAATACAGGACAAAGTCCTTCCACAATGAGAAATGTTCTGAAATTTAAATATTACTGATACTAATAATACTGAGTTAAATTCATACCAAAATACAAATCGCTAATAAATACTTTTTGAGAGCAAGGGTTATGGGAAGAAATTATAAAGAAAGGATAGGGGATGATGAAAGTAGGGGATGCCAGAGACACTTTCAATTGTTCTTAAGTTTGCCTAGGAGTAGCCTGACTACCTCACTGACCACTGTCAGTTTTATTTATGGGTCTTGGTTTATAGGGAATACAAAAAAAAAAAAATCAGAAGACACAGAAGCAGAAAAAAAGAAGCAGAAGAAGTAAAAGAAGCAGAAACACGAGAAGCAAAAGAAGCAGAAGAAGCAAAAGAAGAACAGGGAGGAGGAAGAGAAGGAGGAGAAGGAGGAAGAAGAAAAGGAAAAGGAGGAGGAGGAAGAGAAAGAGGAGGAGAAAGAGGTCATAATTTGCAGTAAAGAAACTCCCTGCTTGAATTATTTGTTGTGTTAATAAAGGAATAGAAAACAGTGTCTGGTGTTTACCTTATTGTATTATTACCATAACAACCTAAATCTCCAATGCCAAGGTCATCTGCCATGAAGAGTACAATATTGGGCCTAGAATTCATTGATGGGTTTGATCCACTCACTCTCCAAAATAAGAAACAAATTGATATTAAAGCCCAACAGCTCCTGAAATAAACAAAAATTATTAAATTGTCAATTGAATTTTTCATTAAGGGTTGATTTCAGGCAACTTAAAAAAAAAAAAAAAAGTCAATTACATTATTCCATGCCTTCATTTTATTGTCTGCAGTTTAAAAAAAAAAAGTTCAAATAAATCCAACTATTGGTAATGAACATTGCCCTAATAGTAAAATTTGTCATCTTGAAGTAACTTTGGACTCTTGAAGATTTATTACATCAAAGCATAAATTCTGGCTATTTCTGCCAAGCTAGACAAGCTTCATTCAGATCCTCTATTGGCCAAAATAAAATTGTTTGCTTCCTGAGAATCAAATTGAGTACAAAGAAATTTACTACTAGTATGCTGCCTATCTTGGTATGAATTATTTGCTTCTGGCAATATTCCTAAAGTCTCCTTACTTCATATCAAGCAATAAATATATAAGTAAAAGAATTGTATAATGAATCTAAGAAAGCTAATTACAAGCAAACAATCTTCACATTTAGAGCACAGCTCTTTTTCATTTAAAATACTTGTAGCCAAATGGTAGGTCAATAAAGAACAGCCTATCTCCATTCCTATCTTTGTTCAGCTGGAGCCAGCAACTCTTGAATAAGCTCTCTGGAGACACTGTGTCATTTCCCCTGAGGAAAAGAGTGATAATGATCCATAAAAGCTATTTCACTATCAAGGAACTCTTCTGCTTTTTCTATTGCAATCTTGAACTACAATGTGAAAACCTGGCCTTCTCCATTTTGGTCAAGTTGTCCAGTCCCTTCACTTTGTACTTCATTTACAATTACTATCATAGATGATATAGCTCTGGCCTTCAAATCCTAATTCCAACTTTAGACAAGTCATTTAACCTTTCCCAGACTATTTCCTCATCTGTAAAATGGAGATAATAATATTCTTTACTTATCAGGTTCTGAGAATCAACTGAAATCACATGTATAAAGCACTTTGCAAGCTTTAAATATATAAATTCTAGCTTTCATTATTGTTATAATTATTATTTATAGGGACACTCTCCTGTTCCCTTGTCATTAAATGCCTGCTCTCATATCTTGTGTCTTTTGTTGAGACTAGAACTAAGCCCCAAAACAACAGTCCCTGAGTGTGTATCTACTTGCTGTCAGACCTCCCAGGCTGACTTCCCTGTTACCTGCCTATTTGATGCCATATTCTCCTGAAAATGCAATGAAATATTAAGACTTTTTTCCCACAATAAGTGCTCTCCAAAATGATCTGTTTTATTCTAGTGGTTCTGTCTAAGCTCTATGCAGAGGCCATCAATAGCTTTGCTTTTCACAGCACAGTAATGTTGAATGACTGCTTTTATTGTATTGGAGAGAAGTTAATTACCTTAAGAGTAAATTAATTTTCCTAGAATTCTTAAGGTGCTTGAGTGATTAAGGATTATATGTGTATGATTAGTTTTTTTTTTTAAGTCTATGCATACTAGAGTATGGCATTTATTGAATTTGAATTTGAATTTCAATGAATACATTGAATTTGAAGTAAGATTTTTTTATATCTTTTGTATCATCTCAAGGAAGTGTTCCAGATAGTATTTGTAGCAAAGGTCCTTTTGACATAAGAGAAATTTTCTGAATGTTTTTGGCGTTTTCATATTTCTTATCTCTTAATGGATCTAATATGAGTAGGACAAGGAAGGAAACTCATCAAACTTGGTGGTATTTACATGAAAAATTCCCTTATGTCAGGGCAGCTAGTCAATGAGTGTTTGTCAAGCTGAGATTACAAAAAAGAAGCAAGACACTTCCACCTTTAAGGACCTTAGAATTTAATGGGGGATACAACAAGCAAACATTATATACAAACAAGAGTAAATAGGAAATAATTAAAAGAGGAGAGATAATAGAATTAATAGAAATTGGAAAAGGTTTTTTTAAGAAAGGATTTTAGTTAAGACTTAAAGGAGATGAGTAGATAAATATAAGGAACGAGAGCATTCTAAGCATTCCAGATTACCAGAGAAAATGCCAAAAATCCAAGAAATGAAATATTTTATTCTTGGAAAAAGCAAGGAAGCCAGTGTCATGTGAAGAATAAATTAAAATGGTAAAAAAAAAAAAAAAAAAAAAACCTTGAGGCATGCAGATTTACCAGCAGGCTATTGCCACTGTGAAATGATTAGGGTTTGCGTCAAAGGGATGGCAGTGTCAAAGAAAAGGGACACATATAAAAGACATTATAAAGATAAAACCGATGGGTCACAACAACTTATTGAAATATGGAGGAAGGGAATGAGATATGTGAATATGAATACAAATATGAAAAATGTGCTTCAGAAGAGAATTCAATAAAAGCATAAAAGGATGTTTTGACCCAGCAATGCCATTACTGAGTCTGTATCCCAAGGAAATCAAAAAGGAGGGGAAAGGACCCACATGTGCAAAAATGTTTGTAGCAGCTCTTTTTGTGGTAGCAAAGTGTTGGAAAAGAAGTGGTTGTCCATCAATTAGAGAATGCCTAAACAAGTTGCGGTATATGAAAGTAATGGAATATTATTGTTCTATAAAAATGATGAACAAGCTAATTTTAGAAATATCTGGAAAGATTTACATGAACTGATAGAGAGTGAAACAAGAAGAACCAGGAATACATAATACACAACAGCAATAATGTGCAGTGATGAACTATGAAAAGCTTGATCCAAAGCAATCTCAATAGACTTTGGATAGAAAATGCCATCTGCATCCAGAAAAGGATCTAAGGAGACTGAATGTAAGTCAAAACATACTATGTTCACTTCTTTTTTCTGTTTTTTTTTTAATTTCTCCCGTGGTTTTTCCCTTTTGCTCTGATTTTTCTCTCCCAACATGATTCATAAAGCAAATAAAAATAAATTAAAATATTATATATTAAAAATAAACTTAATATAATAAAAAAATTAAATGTAAAAAAATATATAAAAGGATGGCTAGCTTGAATCTATATGCTCCCACAAAAGTGCAAGTGAAAAATTAACTTGCTTGGATGAAATGTAGGGCACCTAAAACAATATAAAATCAGGTTGGAAAGAAAGATTGCAAACCAGATTGTGGAGTATCTTAAATATTAGACAGAGAAGTTTTTATTTCATACTAGAGGCAAGAAGAAGTCAAGATTTTTGAATAAAGAAATGAAATGTTTAGGACTATGACTTGGTGGAATTATTTTGTGTGTAGGAAATGAATTAGAGAAGGAAATAGAAATATTCATTAGGGATAACTGCAATAATCCAAAAAAATAGTAAGGAGGGTGGTGATGAAGAGAAAGAAACAGATGAGAGACATGATGATATGACACAGAGAAACAAATAGCACTTAGAATCAAATGACAGAAAACTATTAAAAACTTTGCATAAATGCAGTCAAAAGTATTTAATGGATTTTCACAACTCTGGGGCCACCTTTCCATATTTAATGGGGTTTGTATCTTGTTTTACCTGAAATTTATTTTTTTTTCTCAGTGTGTATGATTAGAAGGGAGGAGCAGTTGGAAGGGGGATTGGGAAGGGAAGAAAAACTATCAAAGCTGAAAGGTAGTTAGGATAACATTAGAAATGTTTTCCTCAGCTTATATCTTTACAATTAAGATATCTATACAATCAAGGTAAAACAGAGAAGCCAACAAGTATCCATAAAAGCAGACAACTTCAACAACTGACATGGAGACTGGGTGAGCCTGCTTCCAGAAATCCCTATTGGAGGGGTCATTTTTCTTCCCTGATTCAGAATACTTACTGGTATTCTTACCATATCTTACTGGTTTATTGCATGATGACAAAAAGTCTTTAGTTTAGTGCTGAGCTATAATTGAGTATGAATTCAAAAGATTCTAATTAATGAAATATCTCTTTTCCCTGGTAGCAAGTAAGGCCAGAAGTTTTGGACTGCTTAGTGGGGAGTTGGCCAATGGGCCATGAAAGTAAGGAATTATTGTTTTTTTCAAAGCCTTTCCTGACCTTTCTTAATTCTAGGGCCTTCTTTTTGTAAATTATCTCCTATTTATCTTGTATGAAGCTTGCTTTGTATGAATTTGTTTAGATATTGTCTCTCTCATTAGATTGTAAGCTCCTTGAAGGCAGACTGCCTTTGCCTCTTTTTTATAGCCCCAGTACTTAGCAAAAAAAAAAAAAAAAAAAAAAAAAAGTTCTTACCACATAGTAGGCATTTAGTTGATCAAGAAGTAAAAGGAAGGATACTGAGGGAAATTATGGTGGCATAAAAAAATCAAAATGCAACAATAAAAACTAATTTTAAAAAATAAAATAAAACCCTCATGTAAAATATATAATTTTTTTCCTTTTTATAAAGCATTTATGATTAGTGAAAGTAACAGTCTTACCACACTCTATACAGGTGAGAACACTCCAAAAATTTTGATCCATTTTCAGGATACAAATGTACTCAAATGTATTTAGAAGAGGGAGATAGGGAGATTGAAAGCATGGAATCATGTTAAATGGTTAAAGGAACTTGGAATGCTTAATCTAGAGAAGAAAATTTTAAAAGAAGATATATATAGCTAATTTCTTCAAATATTTTAGAGTCTGTCCTGGGGCGGGGGTAAGAGGAGAGAAATTCCTATTTTGTATAATTACAGGAAATGGAAGTAACTACAGGGAAGATACTTTGGGCTCACTACAAAGAGGAATTTTCTAGCAGTTACAGCTATCCAACATTAGAAATAGCAGTTTCATGATGGAGAATTCTCAAATATTGGAAGTATTCAAACAGAGGCTGAGTGGATATTTGTCAGTGATACTATAAAATAAATTCCTCCTTTTTGTGGGAGATTCAACTTAATGTATCCTTCTAATTTAAATATTTTGTTATTATTTTAAATTTTCACAATCCTTACAAGAAATGAGAAACTTTTTAAAGCATATATATACATATATGTATGTATGTATGTATGTATATATATAATCCTGTTGGTTAATATTTTAAGTTGAAAACATTTTGTTCTTCCCTAAGGTTAAAAAAGACAAAACTAACATGAATCAAGAGACCTTACATTACATCTCATGAAAACACAGAAAAGAGGGATATATTATATTGCTGCTATTTTATTGATAAAAAAAATTAAATTTTTAAAAAATTATAGTAAGACAGATGCTGTATAGCATTGTGAATAGAAAGCTGGCTTTGAAATCAAAATATATACTGACTGTGTAACTCTAGGTAAATAACTCTTACATTTTATTATTTTGAGCAAGTCTCTAAGATTATAAATTACAGAGAAGTTGCAATTTTCATTGTTAGAGAGAGTTTCTTCAACAGAGAATAATTTTTGTTGTTCACTCATTTCCCTTGTGTTCAGTTTTTGTAACCACATTTGGGTTTTTTTTAACAGACATATTGAAGTAGTTCACCAATCTCCAGCTCATTTTACAGAAGCAAACAAGTTTAAGTAACCTGCCCAGAATCACATAGCTAGTATGATGCTCATTCTAGCTACTCTTATCCATGATAGTAGGACAGCAACAAGAGTAGGACAACTTCTATTTGAAAGTTGTCTTTCTGAGACAGACAGAGCGAGAGAGAAGAGAAGAGAAGAGAAGAGAAGAGAAGAGAAGAGAAGAGAAGAGAAGAGAAGAGAAGAGAAGAGAAGAGAAGAGAAGAGAAGAGAAGAGAGGAGAGGAAGGGAAGGAAAAAAAGGGAAATGGGAAGGGAAGGGAAGGGAAATAGGAAAGGAAATGGAAAGGGAAATGAGAAGGGAAGGGAAGGGGAAATGGTAAAGAAAAGGAAGGGAAGGGAAATGGGGTTTTTAATAATGGTGAAAATGATACCAGACATTTATATAGTTTTTCAAGGTTTACTAATCATTCTATAGTTTATCTCATTTGATTCTCAAAAAACTCAATGATATAGTACATTATTATCTCTATTTATAGATGAAGCATATGATATTTGTTCAGAATCATAAAAGTAATAAATAGGAAGCAGATCAAACATTGTTAAGTGTCCTAATTCCAACCTAGCCCTCTCATACCTATTAATGTTTAGTGCATAAAAAAAACAAGGAAGTACAAACTTCCTTACTTACCAGTCATTTGATGAGTTCATGGCTTCTTGTTAGTTTACCTAAGAAAACAAGGTAATTAAGTTCATCTACAAAGTAAAAAAATATTGCCATAATTATCCAGGTTTATGATTGAGGTTAATGAGGTTGATGTCTCAAACCTTACATGAATCTGTTAGCTTTGTTCTAGAACAGACATTACCCACATTCCTGTCTCACCACTCAGCCTCATTACAAATAAATTTCTGTAGTTTACCAGGTTCATAGAGCAAATGAAAACATTGATAGACAGCCTAGAATAATAAAATCTATGTAGTATATTCTCCCTTCCTCCCCCCCCCAAAAAAAAAAAAAATATATATATATATATATCAGATTGATAAATACAAATCCATCTCCACCTAGAGTGCAGAAGGCAATCTCCTAGGTATTCAATAAAAAGGTCATGCTCTACTAATAATGAATTAGTGATATCACTTTCCTCCCATCTGGAAAGCAAATAATTATATTTATTATGAGTCATTTTTATGAATAACATGTAATTTTTATAGTCAAAATCATCATGGCTCATGAATGTGTTTGCCAACTCCAATTAGGATTAATTGAAATGAAACCCATTTGTAAAAGGATCCAGATGACATTGAGATGACCAATCTGCTCCAAATGATTGAGAAGTCAGGAAAACTAAAGGTGTCATTTTTAACCCCAAAGTAATGTATATTTATTTTTAGAAAAATTTGTTATATTTTTGTTCTTTCATTATCTTAATTTTTCCCTTGAATCTCTTTCCATTCTCTCCTGCCAACCCACCCCAGACATAACCTTTAAAAATGTTTTTAAATAATTTTTTTAAAAAGCTCTTTTGTAGCCTTTTTAACTCTATGCTAAAAGTAGTTATGGTTATAGAAGGGCTCTATATGCCTTATCAAGATTTTACTTTACTATATCTCAAGCGACTCAACATCTAGCACAAAAAGGATTTTTGTTAAGTAAGTGATAGAATTCAAATTATTGATTCAGTATATGTGTCTTCTTTTATGATCAATATCTAGAATCGTCCTCCATTTATTCTGAAACACATCTTATGATCATATTCGTAAACTGATGTTTTTCAATAGTAAATAGCTATTCATTCCTTTTGGCAAGTCAGAAACAGGTTTAGCTTTCACCATCAGAGAAATAAATGGTGCTATATGATGGTATTAAAGAAGGTCTTCTTGCCTCTGGGATATCTTTCCCACTGACCTGTCAATGATTTCTGAAATTCTATCTTCAATATTTATATATTTGTATTAAAATATTGTTCCTGTTTAAGCAAGAAAGGTCTGGAGTTTTAGCTTGATTAATCATAGCTTTATTTAACAACTTAATACAGGCTAGTTTTACCAAATTACTCCTTGCCTTAATAGGTAACCAAGTGTATGCATCTAGAGAATAAAAAAAAAAATGCAAGAGAGAAAAGCAAAGAGAAATCAATATAAACAATGACATGAACAGGTCAGCCTAGGTATAGGATTTTGAGTTCCTAAGTTTAAGTAAGAAGGGGAAATAGAGGTAGGAAAGCATCTTACACAAAATTTACCCTCATATCTAAAAATATTTCTTGTTTTGATTTTGAAGCTGACAATTTTGTAAATTGTAAAAATGGATTTCTTTAAACTTTATCTCTTTTATTTCCCTCATCCATCCTCAGGTGTGTATATTAGTTCAGTGGCAACTCACCCCAAAATACACACACACACACACACACACACACACACACACACACACACACACCCCACACCCAAAAACCCAGAAAAAAGTAATCCCTGGATTGTTCTCAACCAATATGTAACTGAACATGACTCTTACCTACAATTTTGTAAATTAAACTATTGTACATAATTGCCTAGCCTTCCTGGTTGACTTTTAAATGCTAAGAAATATTATCAGTTTGTTTTTCTTATGTAATTTTTTTAGATAAAATATATTTGTGAAGGGAAAAAAAATGGCCACATTAATTTTGCCTAAGAGATCCTCTTGAATTAAATTGATGGAAAGTAGTTGATAAGAATGACAAATTATCAACTAGGTATAGAATTGGAACAAGAGGGAACTTTGGAAGTCATTTATGCCAGCCTTCTCATTTTGCAGATGGTTATACTGAGGTCATGAGAAATAAATGACTCAGTTAGGGCTAAATAGATGATACAAAGCAGAATCTGGATGGGAACCAAGTTTACCCTACATCAAATCTTATATCCTTTCTAATGTATCATCCTTTAGATTTGTTATGAGAAAACTTCCTAACAATTCAAGATATCTAAATGTTGAATGAACTTCTTGAAACATAGGTGGTCCTCTCAAATGAAGGGTCTGATGTACTTTTCATGTGTCTTGTGTGCATATAAGAGTGTCTATACACATATGTATATACAGATATGTACAGCATTTCACATTTAGATGTGTACTTTTATATATGTGTATATGTATATCTGTTCTCCCTGATTAGAAGGTGAACTACTTGAAGGTAATTAGTATTTGTATTTGTGTGTGGGTATAGAATAAATGCTTTTTTAAACTATTTTAAGATAGTTAAAATTAGTGAATTTTTAAGTTATTAAAACTTTACGAATTCTTTTGGAATACCTGTATAAAGTATTTTGCAATACCCTATTCACTCATTTGACTATCATAGGCCTGATATTCTATTTGTATATTTGTAATCAAAACACTAATAATTCTGCCATTTCCCCTATAACATAAACTCTTGTTATTGATTTCTCATATTTTTGATAAAATAGCGGCCATGTTGTTCAATATAACTTATAAGGAATTTCTCCCTTAAAAGAGTATGATCAAATATCCCCCAATTTACAGCACTATTGCAATATTATCATCTGATGATTTTGAAAACTGTAGTCATCCAGAAGCTTGTTGCCTTTTCATAGTACACTGACTTAGAAGTAGATTCAAGTACTGCCTATGATATATGCTGATTACATAACCCTGAGTTTACCATTTATCTTCTCAGTTCTCTAAGCAATTCAAGAGTATAAGTTATAGAGAAGTTGCCAACCCGCATTGATGTCAAAGAGTGATGAATGATGTCTGCACTGATGAGATTTCAGTTCCTATTCCCTTTCCTCATTGTTCTCCCTGTAGGTTAGTATACTTTCAACATAATACCCCCTGCCTGAATGTAATTTGTTACTCAATTGATTTAATTTTGTTGCCTAAGTCATGAAAACATAAGTAAAACTGATCAGCACTTCCTCTTGGACCAATCAACTTTACTTATAATTTTTTTTAAAATAACTCTATGTCAACTTCCATCTTCATTTCTTTTGCCTCTTTATAATTCCAAAGGGAAAGGTTACATAAAATAGGAAACACATGATAATAATCTTACAAAACATTATTTTCATACTGATCAAAACAGAGTAGGAAGAGAAGACATTTCTTAATCTTGCAAAGAATAATAACAATTCCTTTACAATTTCATCAGAGTGATACAGGGATAATATTTCATTAAACCTTAAGGCATTTGAATGAGGAAATAGTTGACAATATTATTATTATTATTGCTTTTGTGTGAAGAAAAATGAGCAAGAGAAATCAGATAACTTCTTCTAGATTACCAACCAATTCAAGTTTACTCTTCCCATTAATTAAAAATTAGTTATTTTGGAAGGACTAAGTTCTCCTTATGGCAAAGGGCCCTCCTATCCTCTCCAAATCCAGAAAGCTTGATATTGTGTTCAAAACAGGAAGTGCCTAGATTTGGAACTATGCTCAACAAGTTATCAATCTGTACATATACTTTGATCTAAAGTGTTACTACTAGGCTTATATCCCAAAGAAATACTAAAGAAGAGAAAGGGCCCTGTATGTGTAAGAATGTTTGTGGCAGCCCTCTTTGTAGTGGCCAGAAACTGGAAACTGAGTGGACACCCATCAATTGGAGAATGGCTGAATAAATTGTGGTATATTAATATTATGGAATATTATTTTTCTGTAAGAAATGGCCAACAGGATGAATTCAGAAAGGCCTGGAGAGACTTGCATGAACTGATGCTGAGTGAAATGAGCAGGACCAGGATATCATTATATATTTCAACAAGAATACTATATGATGATCAATTCTGATGAATGTGGCCCTCTTCAATAATGAGACGAACCAAATCAGTTCCAATAGAGCAGTAATGAACTGAACCAGCTACACACAGCGAAAGAACTCTGGGAGATGAGTATGAAGCACTACATAGAATTCCCAATTCCTCTATTTTTGTCTGCCTGCATTTTTGCTTTCCTTCATAAGTTAATTGTACACTATTTCAAAGTCAGATTCTTTTTGTACAGCAAAATAACTGTATGGACATGTATACATATATTGTATTTAACTTATACTTTAATATATTTAACATGTATTGGTCAACCTGCCATCTAGGGGAGGGGGTGGGAGGAAAATGGGGAAAAATTGGAACAAAAGGTTTTGCAATTGTCAATGCTGAAAAATTACCCATGCATATATCTTGTAAATAAAAAAGTTTATAATAAAAAGAGGGAGTGCCTTAACTTCAAGAATATATGTTATAAGACTATGAATCCCCTTTTGATTTAATCTTTTTCCTGCATTCAAGACCAAATATGATCTATCCTGGGAAAAATTAAGCAATTCATCTAATAATAGTTAACTTTCTCATCATCTTCATTTTCTCTTTTTATCACTGTAATAATTATCATTTGAATATCAGATTATGTTAGTCATTTTTCAGATACACAATATGAGGTAAAGTTATACAATCAATGATAAGTATTAGTAAGGAAGTTGGATACCTTAGATTCTGGCATTTGCTCAAATTACTTTAAGAAAATATATTCTTTGAGCCTCTAATCTGTGAAATGGAGCAATGAATACTTGTCTTTTACCATGAGGTAATATTATGAGGATGTTATAACAACCCATGAGAAAAAAAAAAAAAACACTTATCCTTGAAGAAACTAGGTAAAAGATACCACATAAATACCAACATATCTTCTTAAATATATGCTGAACAATTAAAAAGTGAAGATTCTGACCAAAACCTTCATGGAAATACACCTTGATTAATACTATATTTATAATTTACTTTAGGTAACTTTTTGATTGTTGTAGTCAGAGACCTTTTCAGACATATAGCAAAATTAGTAGGAAAAACAATCCTTGTTCAACAAAATTATGTATATTTCAAATTTTACTTAATTAATTTAATTATATGACCCAAGTCACCAAAATATAGGTAAAACAGATCAATAATACCTCTTGGAATTAATAAACTTTACTCACATAAGCTTTTTAATCCTATCAAATCAATTGTCATATTCAATTTCTTTGTCCCTTCTTCAACATATATATATATATATATATATATATATATATATATATATATATATATATATATATATTTCCAGTGAATTTTTACTATTTTTCTCCTGAGAGAGCTAGGTTTGCCCTCAGATTCATTTTCTCCAGACCATATAAAATAAGATTCATAGAACATGAATTAATAGCACTAAGACTGATCCAGTGAGACTGTGATAGTTTTCATCTGCATATTATATTAATTTCATTAATCACTTTTTAGACACAAGTTGCTATGTGAAGTTATAAGATCCATAGTATCCATTCAGTATTAAATAATAAATCTGGAGACTTTGAACACAATTCCCAGGTCAGACAAGAGCCTAATCCCTTCTTTAATCCAACAGAAAAATATCACATTTGTAAAATGACAGATAAAATCAAATATGGCATATTTCACTTACCTGCAGCAGTTAGTCTCTGTTACTCCTACATTTGTGAAAGCAGCAAGAACTCCCAGTGTTCTTGTAACTCTGATGATCTTACTTAGATAGTTATTATTTTTAGTTAATATTTATTAAACATCCACAGAACTACAGGTCATCTTGCAGAACATGGTATTAGACTCCTTATTAGTTACTTTAATTATTTTTTTAAAAACCTATAAAGAAAGTTACCGAGTTATTTAGGAAATGAATGACTAGACATCTATTTTGTCCTCATCACTATTTAAAATATAACTATAATTAACAGTAATCAATGCAACAGATTTTTTTAAATCATCTGATCACTACATCCAGAAAGAAAACAGTGGAAAAGTACATGGTTAAAAATACTTTGTAGTTTATAGTAGCTTTTGATCTCAACATCTTATAAACATTATATAATTTAGCCTCATCACATACCTCTGAAGTGGCTAAGAATTATAACCTCATTTATTTAATGAGAGAACTGAAACACTGGGAAGTCCTAAATATAAGTTCATATCTAGAGTGTTCCAAACATCTTAATGTAGGTTTAATAGTTTCAAATTTAAATAAAAAGCTATTGAAGCTTAAAGCCATACTAATACATTTTGGCTCCCATATATTGCTAGAATATTGAAATGAATCTCAAAATCATGTGTTCAACTAGGACAACACTTTATATCAAAAATCTGTTTCCTTATACAATCCTTATGTTCTTTTACTTTTCTCTTTCTTTTGTTTCTTTAGGAAATCATTAGCTAAAGAAATCAAGTTTAAGCATTCTCCTGGGTTAGGCACTTTTTAAAAGCAAAATCTTGATCACAGTGGCTATAAGAAAGTAAGTTCCAATATATAACTACTAGTAGAGACAACAACAATAGCAACTCAGTGCCGTTGAGTTACCAAACATGTTAGCTCACACTAAAAAAACAGCATCTTTGGGCAAAAGTCATTTTTGTAAGAGTTTTCAAGTAATCAACCATGATTACTTAATTATCTTCAGTCTCTTTTTTTGCTTTATTGTACCCTGACCAAGGCTAGAGTGACTTTCTTTCCCCTGTAGACCCTATTTGGCTTATCTTTAATACACAAGACAATTTTTTAAAAAAATTAATTAAAGTTTTTTATTTACAAAGCATATACATGGGTAATTTTTCTTTTCTTTTTTTTTTTTTATAATAGTTTTTATTTACCAGATATATGCATGGATAATTTCACAACATTGACAATTACCAAACCTTTTGCCCCAATTTTTCCCCTCCTTCCTCCACCCCCCCCCCATGGCAGGCTAAATAATGCATGTCAAACATGTCAAAGCATAAATCAAGTACAATATATGTATACATGTCCAAACAGTTGCTTTGCTGCACAAAAAGAATCGAAACAGTGCCGCCTTCTGCTGTCCAATGCTTCACCTTGGAGTAGTTAAGAGCTTGAACAGCGGGGACACAGTTCAAGGCAACATCTAATACACATAGTACCTGGCTTGGCTGGAGGCTGTGGAACTCAGCCGCCAAAGTCCAAGAGAAGCAGAACCTTTGAAACAGGGACCACGGTTTTTGGGCAGACACTTCCAGTTTGAGCACAGGGGCTTTTCATATCAGCTGCTGAGATCCACGCCCCACAGGACACATTGGCTGGGCTTTGTGTCACCTTTACTGTTCAGTCTTAAACCTCAGGGAAGTCTCTAGGACACACAGAGGGGTCCTTCACTGGGCAACCCTCACAGCGCCTGTGAAAAATCCAAAATGCAGGCAGACAAAACCAGAGGGACTGGGAGTTCTATGCAGTGGTTCATAGTCATCTCCCAGAGATCTTTCACTGGGTGCAGCTGGTTCAGTTCATTACTGCTCTATTAGAACTGATTTGGTTTGTCTCATTGTTGAAAATGGCCACATCCAGGGGGCGGTGCCAAGATGGGGGAGAAGATACACGCAATTTTGTAAGCTCCCTTCTTCCCTCAGTACCAATTAGCTAAATCAGCCTCAAAAATAACACTGGACTGATAGAAACCACATGGACTGGAAGCAAGACTTACCAGCTGAAGAAAATCTGGAGTCTCTACAGAAAAGATTGGTTCCCAGGGGAGGAAGAAAAAAGGCAGCATAGACAGGGTTAGGTGCTAGCACACTTCACCGATCGAGCTGGGGAGAACTCTGGGATCAGAGAAGCCACTGAGATAGAAGAATCTGGCACAGGCTGTTAGCTCTTCTCTGCTTATAAAACAGCAGTCCAGAAGAGAAATCAAGCCACTTTAAAATATAAAGCCAGATACTACAACCACCCCAATCCGGAAGTGACCTAATAGAGCTCCGCAAGGCTGTGCCGCCTTCTGCTGTCCAATGCTTCACCTTGGAGTAGTTAAGAGCTTGAACAGCGGGGACACAGCTCAAGGCAACATCTAATACACATAGTGCCTGGCTTGGCTGGAGGCTGTGGAACTCAGCCGCCAAAGTCCAAGAGAAGCGGAACCTTTGAAACAAGGACCACGGTTTTTGGGCAGACACTTCCAGTTTGAGCACAGGGGCTTTTCATATCAGCTGCTGATATCCACGCCCCACAGGACACATTGGCTGGGCTTTGTGTCACCTTTACTGTTCAGTCTTAAACCTCAGGGAAGTCTCTAGGACACACAGAGGGCTCCTTCACCGGGCAATCCTCACAGCGCAGTCTTACTAATCACCTCTGCAGCACTTCCAGGGAGGGGGAGGGGAACTCTCTCCCAGAGCTCTCTCTTAGCTTAGGCACAGGGGCTGTGGCATCCATCTGGTCTGGGAGGAAGCAGGTAAAGAAATAAATAAATAAACTTCTTACCCCAAGGACAGACCCCAAAAGATTTTTAATCATGAGTAAAAAACTAAAGAGAACTATTGATTCCTTCTACACAGAGAAAGAGCGGGTATCCAACCCAGAGGAAGTTAATAGCAGAGAGTCAGCAGATAACAGTCTAATGGGGAACGATACCTGCCCCCCATCACATAACTCTCTCCTAGAAGAGTCTATTAAAAAGTTAAGAGAGTTTGAAGAAAAATGGGGAAAGGAAAGAGAAGCTATGATAGAGAATAACAACGTCCTGAAATTGGAGTTGGAAAAAATAAAGAATTCACAAGAGATGGAGGGAAACAAAATTTGTGAATTAGAAAAGGTTAAAAAAATCACAGGAAAGTAGGATTTCTGAATTGGAAAAGATAAAAAAAGTCTCAAGAAAGTAGGATTTCTGAATAGGAAAAAGAAAATAATTCTCTAAAAAAATTAGGGAAATGAAAAAAATTCAATAGAGCAAAATAATTCATTTAAAAACTCAATTGGACACATACAAAAAGAATTAAAAAATGTGAATAAAGAAAATAATTCATTAAAAATCAGGACAGAACAAATAGAAAAGAATGATTCATTGAGAACCCAAGAATCAGTCAAACAAAACAAAAAAAAAAAAAAAAAAAAAAAAAAAAATGAAAAGCTAGAGAATAACATCAAATACTTACTGGGAAAATCTATAGACCTGGAAAATAGATCTAGGAGAGATAATCTGAGGATCATTGGACTTCCCGAAAACTATGACCAACAAAAGAGCCTAGATTCTATTTTACAGGAAATCATCAAAGAGAACTGTCCAGAGATAATAGAAAAAGAAGGGAAAACAGGCATTGAAAGAATTCATCAAACACCTTCTGAAAAAGACCCTAAAAAAAGAATTCCACCGAACATTCTGGCTAAGCTGCAGAATTACTACACAAAGGAAAAAATATTGCAAGCAACTAGAAAAAAGCAATTCAAATATCAAGGGGCCACAATAAGGGTCATTCAAGATCTGGATGCCTCCACATTAAAAGATCAAAGGGCCTGGAACCTGATATTCCAAAAGGCAAAAGATCAAGGATTGCAACCAAGAATAAACTCCCTAGCTAAGTTTAGCATTTTCTTCCATGGAAGAAGAAGGTCATTCAATGAAACAGAGGAATTCCATTTGTTTCTAAGAAAAAAACCAGACTAAAACAAAAAAATTTGATCTACATCCACAAAACTGAAGAGAAACAGAAAAAGGTAAACAGAACTCTTGAGAACTGTATCTCTGTTGTGGATATAGAGAAAGTCTGCATGGATAATTTGATTTTACTGATATAAAAAAAGGGGGGCTGTAGTAAATGGAAGGGGGTAGTATCAGAAAAAGGGGAAGGAGTGATAAAAAGAGGGAAACTACATTCCAGGAAGAGGCATAGAAAATATACCATATCTGAGGGAATTTAGAGGGGGAGAAACATTGTGTGAATCTTACTCTCATCAGAACAGGCTCAAAGTGTAAATAATCGACATATTTGTTTTTCAGAGAATTCTCTCTCACCTTATTAAAAGGGGGGAGAGGAAAAGGGAAAAGGAAAAGGGGAATAAGGGAAGGGTCTTGGAAGGAGGGGGGAGGGATACTAAAAAAGTAAGGGCTGCGTGTCACAAGTGGGGTCTATAAATTAAATATTGGGGAAGGGGTTCAGGGGGAGTCAAGGGAAAAAAGCATAATCTGGGGATAATATATTGGCAGGAAATACAGAATTAGTCATTTTAACTGTAAATGTGAATGGGATGAACTCTCCCATCAAATGGAGACGGATAGCAGACTGGATCAAAAGTCAGAACCCTACAATATGTTGTTTACAGGAAACACACTTAAATCAGGGAGATACATACAGAGTAAAGGCAAAAGGTTGGAGCAGAATCTATTATGCTTCAGGTAAAGCCAAAAAAGCAGTGGTAGCCATCCTTATCTCAGATCAAGCAAAAGCAGAAGTTGATCTAATTAAAAGAGATAAGGAAGGAAACTATATCCTGCTAAAAGGTAGCATAAACAACGAAGCCATATCAATACTAAACATATATGCAACAAGTGGTATAGCATCTAACTTTCTAAAGGAAAAGTTAAGAGAGTTGCAAGAAGAAATAGACAGTAAAACGATAATAGTGGGAGATCTCAACCTTGCACTCTCAGATTTAGACAAATCAAACCACAAAACAAATGAGAAAGAAATTTAAAAAATAAATAGAACATTAGAAAAACTAGGTATGATAGACCTTTGGAGAAAACTGAATGGCAATAGAAAGGAATATACTTTCTTCTCAGCAGTTCATGGTTCTATACAAAAATTGACCATATATTAGGACATAAATATCTCAAAATTAAATGTAAGAAGGCAGAAATAATAAACACCTTCTTCTCAGATCACAATGCAATAAAAGCTACATTCAGTAAGAAGTTAGGGGTAAATAGACCAAAAAGTAATTGGAAACTGAATAATCTCATCTTAAAGAATGACTGGGTGAAACAGCAAATTATAGAAACAATTAATAATTTCACCCAAGATAATGACAATGATAAGACATCATACCAAATCTGTGGGATGTAGCTAAAGCGGTAATAAGGGGAAATTTTATATCTTTAGAGGCTTATTTGAACAAAATAGAGAAAGAGAAGATTAACGAATTAGGCCTGCAACTTAAAAAGCTAGAAAATGACCAAATTAAAAACCCCCAACCAAAAATCAAACTTGAAATACAAAAATTAAAAGGAGAAATCAATAATATTGAAAATAAAAAAAAAACTATTGAATTAATAAATAAAATTAAGAGTTGGTTTTTTGAAAAAGCCAATACAATAGATAAACCTTTGGTAAATCTGATCAGAAAAAAGAAAGAGGAAAATCAAATTGTTAGTCTTACAAATGAAAAGGGGGATCTTTCCACCAATGAAGAGGAAATTAGAGAAATAATAAGGATTTAATTTGCCCAACTTTATGCCAATTAATTTGATAACTTAAGTGAAATGGATGACTTCCTCCAAAAATATAGGCTTCCTAGATTAACAGAGGAGGAGATAAATTGCTTAAATAGTCCCATTTCAGAAAAAGAAATAGAACAAGCTATTAATCAACTCCCCAGGAAAAAATCCCCAGGACCAGATGGATTTACATGTGAATTCTACCAAACATTTAAAGAACAATTAGCCCCAATGTTATATAAACTATTTGAAAAAATAGGGGATGAAGGAATCCTCCTTTTATGACACAGACATGTTACTGATACCTAAACCAGGTAGATCGAAAACTGAGAAAGAAAAGTATAGACCAATTTCCTTAATGAATATTGATGCTAAAATTTTAAATAAGATATTAGCAAAAAGACTTCAGAAAATCATCCCCAGGATAATACACTATGATCAAGTAGGATTTTTTTTTTAATTTTTATTTTATTTTATAATTATAACACTTTTTGACAGTACATATGCATGGGTAATTTTTTATAACATTATCCCTTGCACTTACTTCTATTCAGATTTTTTCCCTTCCTCCCCCAACCCCCTCCCCCAGATGGCAAGCAGTCTTATATATGTTAAATATATTACAGTATATTCTAGATACAATATATGTGTGTAGAACCGAATTTTTTGTTGCACAGGAAGAATTGGATTCAGAAGGTAACACCAAACTAAAAAGTTTCTGTACAAACAATACTAATGCAAACAAGATTAGAAGGGAAGTAACAAATTGGGAAAATATTTTTAAAGTTAAAGGTTCTGATAAAGGTCTCATTTCCAAAATATACAGAGAACTGACCCTAATTTATAAGAAATCAAACCATTCTCCAATTGATAAATGGTCAAAGGATATGAACAGACAATTCTCAGATGATGAAATTGAAATTATATCCACTCATATGAAAGAGTGTTCCAAATCACTACTGATCATAGAAATGCAAATTAAGACAACTCTGAGATATAATTACACACCTGTCAGATTGGCTAAGATGACAGGAACAAATAATGATGAATGTTGGAAGGGATGTGGGAAAACGGGGACACTGATGCATTGTTGGTGGAGTTGTGAAAGAATCCAAGCATTCTGGAGAGCAATTTAGAACTATGCCCAAAAAGTTATCAAAATGTGCATACCCTTTGATCCACCATTGATGCTATTGGGCTTATATCCCAAAGAAATACTAAAGAGCGGAAAGGAACCTGTATGTGCCAAAATGTTTGTGGCAGCTCTTTTCGTAGTGGCTAGAAACTGGAAGATGAGTGGATATCCATCATTTGGAGAATGATTGGGTAAATTATGGTATATGAAGGTTATGGAATATTATTGCTCTGTAAGAAATGACCAGCAAGAGGAATACAGAGAGGCTTGGAGAGACTTACATCAACTGATGCTGAGTGAATGAATACAACCAGAAGATTGTTGTACACTTCAATGCTGTATGAAGATGTATTCTGATGGAAGTGGATATCTTCAACATAAAGAAGATCCAACTCACTTCCAGTTGATCAATGATGGACAGAATCAACTACACCCAGAGAAGGAACACTGGGAAGTGAATGTAAATTGTTGGCATTACTGTCTATCTACCCAGGTTACTTATACATTCAGAATCTAATACTTAATGTGCAACAAGAAAATGGGATTTACACACATATATTGTATCTAGGTTATATTGTAACACATGTAAAATGTATGGGATTGCCTGTAATCAAGGGAAGGGAGTAGAGGGAGGGAGGAGATAATTTGGAAAAATGAATACAAGGGATAATGTTATAAAAAAAAATTACTCATGCATATATACTGTCAAAAATTATAAATAAAATTTAAAAAAAGAAAAGAAAATGGCCATATCCATCAGAATTGATCATCATATAGTATTGTTGTTGAAGTATACAATGATTTCCTGGTCCTACTCATTTCACTCAGAAGCAGTTCATGTAAGTCTCTCCAGGCCTTTCTGAAATCATCCTGTTGGTCATTTCTTACAGAATAATAATATTCCATAATATTCATATACCACAATTTATTCAGCCAATCTCCAATAGATGGATATCCACTCAGTTTCCAGTTTCTGGACACCACAAAGAGGGCTATCACAAACATTCTTACATATACAGGTCCCTTTCCCTTCTTTAAGATATCTTGGGGATATAAGCCCAGTAGTAACACTGCTGGGTCAAAGGGTATGCACAGTTTGATAACTTTTTGGGCATAGTTCCAAATCACTCTCCAGAATGGCTGGATATATTCACAGTTCCACCAACGATGTATTGGTATCCCTGTTTTCACACATCCCTTCCAACATTCTGCATTACCTTTCCCTGTCATTCTAGCCAATATGAGAGGTGTGTAATGGTATCTCAGAGTTGTCTTAATTTGCATTTCTCTGATTAATAAGGACTTGGAGCATCTTTTCATATGACTAGAAATAGTTTCAATTTCTTCATCTGAGAATTGTCTGTTCATATCCTTTGACCATTTAGCAACTGGAAATTGGCTTGATTTCTTATAAATTAGAGTCAATTCTCTATATATTTTGAAAATGAGGCCTTTATCAGAACCTTTGACTAAAAATGTTTTCCTTATACTATAACATATTTAATATGTATGGGAATGCCTGCCATCGAGGGGAGAGGGTGGAGGGAAAGAGGGGAAAAATTCAGAACAAGAAGGGAGTACAAGGGATAATGTTGTAAAAAATTACTTATGCATATGTACTGTCAAAAATGTTATAGTTATAAAATTAATTTAAAAATATTTTCCCACTTTATTTTTTCCCTTCTAATCATATCTGCATTAGTTTTGTTTGTACAAAAACTTTTCAATTTGATATAATCAAAATTTTCTACTTTGTGATCAATAATTATCTCTAGTTCTTCTTTGGACATAAATTCATTCCTCTTCCACAGGTCTGAGAGGTAAACTATCCTATGTTCTTCTGATTTATTTATAATCTCATTCTTTATGATATGAACCCATTTTGACCTGACCTTGGTGTACGGTGTTAAGTATGGGTCAGTGCCTAGTTTCTGCCATATTAATTGCATGGGTAATTTTTCCAACATTGACCTTTGCAAAGCCTTCTGTTCCAATTATCTCCTCCTTCCCTCCACCCCCTCCTTTAGAAGGCAGGTAATCCAATACATGTCAAATATGTTAAAATATATGTTAAATCCAATATATGTATACATATTTATATAGTTATCTTGCTGCACAAGAAAAATCGGATCAAGAAGGAAAAAAACTGAGAAAGAAAACAAAATGCAAGCAAACAACAGAAAGAATAAGGATGCTATGTTTACACAAGACAATTTTTAAAAACAAATCTCCATTTTTTTTAAGGAGAACACACTCTTCTTGTACAAATGATTAAATTTTGAAACTTGAAGTTTCAATTTCCTGGAAATTCCATGTGCTTGTTAATTATGGGGTGTGACATCCTTGTTCCCTTTCAGGAGAATCTACTTAGTCACTATCTTTCTTCCCAATCCCCAAAACTCACTCATCCTTCTCTGAACTCAGAAAAACCCTAGTTGTTCCTCCAATTAGAAACCAGATTACCTAATCTTGTTTCTTTTCTATATTCTGATAATTGCTTGTTTTTAATGCATAAAAATGTCTCCCTCTATTTAGGGTTCAGTTCCAACTGAGAGGTCTTGTCCCAATTTGTTTTGCAATTGTCAATTGATATGCTTGAAAGTCTGAGCTTTTAAATTCTCAGTTATTTCAGATTTTACATGTCACAGATTGGGGCAAAAACAGATGGGACAAGAAAAAAAAAATCTAAAACCCTATATACTCTTTCAGAAATCCTGCTCCCCACTCAGCTTGCTCAGGTATTTTGTGGACTTCTTTGTGGAAGACTGTTTCAGAGGTTGTATTCCCCTTCCTTCTCAATTCTTCTGATTTAAGATAAAATTCCACTTAAGTTGAAGAGTATACTATATGTCACAAATAACCATATTTGCAAGTGGTATAGCTGGCGGCCACAAAAAACCATAGTTGGTGAGAGACTGACATACTGAAAATGAGATTAATGAAATTTGGTATCAGTTTACTGTTGGGAATCCTCCTGGAAAAATTCCTTTTAATCTGAAGCTAAGGGAAGAACACACTTGAAAATTGACTGGTCTGACTGCAGATTGAAGGATATTATTTTCACTTTTTCTTTTCTTTCTTGTGATTTTTCCCCTTTAGTTCTGATTTTTCCTTCACAAAATATCTAATATGTAAATATGTTTAAAATATTTGTATATGTATGACCTATATCAAAATGCTTACTCTCTTGGGTAAGGGTAAAGGGAGGGATGGAGAAAGAAAATTTGGAAATCAAAATCTTATAAAAGTGAATGTTGCAAATTATCTTTATATGTAATTGGGATAAAATTAATATTAAATGAGGGGGAAAAAGATAGAGCCCTCAAATTACCCTAAAATATATGAAAATCCAAATTGCTCCAAAATTTGGCCTGAAGAAGGGAATTAATTGTGGCAAATCAAAGGCTTTGAGATTAGACTTCCAGGAGATAAGGAAGGCTAGCAAGTCTGTGTTTTGTCTTATTACTTTGTGTTTTCATTTCTTTGTAAAATGCTCAAAAAAATCTTTGTCTTTGTCATATCTAGTATTTGTAGATTTTGATACCTAGAAAGAGTTCTAAGGGTAAAATGCAGCCACCCAAAAAGACTGCTGAAAAGACACTGCCAAAGAGTTTAGTATGCTGGGGGAGATTAATAAAGTTTCATACTTTAAGCAGTTCTCTCAACTTTCTGCAATTTCCCCATAATCCAAGTTAGTAAGATTGTAAACTCCCAGTCCATGTAACTAAGACTAATTCCCACTTTAGCTTTTTCAGCAGGAAATTAAATTAAAAAGAAAAAAGAAAAAAAAAAACCTGCAAGATATTTTTTTTCTGTGACATTTTAGCCCTGCTTAGGTTAGGCTTACAGAAATAATGTCAGATAATGAAAGAAAGGAAAAATTTTGCTTGGTTTGTAGAAATTTGTGGCATAAGAGGAATAAAAGACTTAACTTGTAACTGAAATATAATATCTTTACTGTAAATTTCCAAATTATGGAAATTGCTAAAAAAAATCTTAATAGATTTTAGACAGATGCAGACTAATTTTAAATAATACTCTTCCCTTTCTGGAGAAAAGCATTTGAAGTTAGGAAAGAGATTTGAGATGGGTCAATTAAAGTTACAGGGGAAAACAGGACTTAGAACTATCACCATTCATTCTCAGGAGAGTAAAAAAACTAACACTTTAGTTCAATAAAGGAAAATAGTTGCACCAATTAAAAAAAAATAAAGAGGGAAAATACCTGATTTATCTGATGTCTTATAACTGCTTATTAACTCTTTCTTGACCAATGAAAAAGAAAAACTTGTTAAACCATAGAGCAACTTTTTAAAAAATTCAATTAAAATATGGAAAGAGAGATTTTTAAGGAGGGATAGCAAAGCCCACCTCCATCAATGTGGAATTACATATTGTATCGATAAATCTACAGCCTTTTCATGCCTTTTTGCCATGGTTGAAACTAAAAATCTCAGAAAAGATGAGAGGATGGTGTTAGGTTATGGACACAAAAGGAATTGATTTGACTTTTGGGGTGATTTAAAATAATATAAAGTAAAAGTTATAGGGAGTTGGGAGTGCTACTACAAATCTTTGAAAATGAGCTAATTAATAACAATTTACTCTAAAATTTTGAAGTGCTACCAACAAGTGCTTCTTGAAAATATTTTTATTTTAGATTTGAAAAGTTAGCATTAGGGATTAAAAATACAGATTTGATTTGGGCAAAATTTTCTTCTGAAACTAAATCAACTGATGAAATTGAATACACACTGGATTTATTGTATGACATTAAGAAATTTATTAGTTGTGTAACTTCATTAATCTTACCCAGCATATTAATTTTAGCTTTTATATACCACTTGCTAAATCTTCTACCTGATATGATAATCTAAAGCTCTCACTTGTAAAATGAATGCTTTTGTCTTTTAAAATTATCATTCAAATACTTTAGAATGGAAAAATAACTTCACTTTCTTTATAATTATCAGCCCAATTTTCTTTGTAAAATCCTTAAATTAATTTGGAGGATTTAATAGACTCAAAGATTAAATTTCCCATTAGAAACATTTTGAGGTCCATGATATACATATGTATATGTCTTAGTTCTTAGATAAATTAAGAAACATATGAATTATTTTTGGTCATATTATTTGATCATATAGGAATAATATCCTCTTGTGGGGGAATATAGACAAAGTAATAAGGCATAAATATTTTCTAATCAAATAGTAAAAATTGAGAAAGCAACAGGATCAAACTGTTTTCTCTAAGAACTAAGACATATACATGTAAATCTCTCTAAATATTAGTACATTGTATAAGGAGATTTGATGTTGTATTGCTTTGGACTTTTGTTTCATAATGTTTTTCATAATTTGCAGAGTTTTCTTTGTTACCTCAATGACATATAAATCTTCTTTTTAAATAATTGGAACTATAGCCTGATCTAGTTTATATATAGAACCTATTTAACAGGGTTTGTCTCCTTAGGAATATCATCATTTTTGTTCTTTGGCTTTGTATTAGCTGTTATACTAAGATATTTGAAAGGATGTCTCACACTTGGTAAGTAATGGTGATAGTGAACTTGAGAATATTAAAAACCTCATTCATAGGATTCTGAAAAGATTGCAGAATAGGTCAGAAAAGTCTGTTTCTCCAAATTTCTTCCACAGAAAGACAGAACATTGCCTCAAAGGGAATGTACAGCAGGAGAAATAAAGAAAAGTCAACCTAAAGCAGTTGTTCTGCTTAAACATTTAAGAAGATGGCAAGAAAATCAGATCTTCAGGGCCAGAAGTTTAGACTGAATGAAGAGTGCAAACACCTCCAAGCAAGCTCTGTAAAATCAACAAACAAGTCCTGGGACAGCTTTAGAAACTTTCATCTCTCAGCCAATACTGGGTTCTGATGACAGGATAGAAAATTGAAAGACTTTCCACTGCAAAGTGACACTATAAGAGACACAAAGACACCAAGAGACACAGCTCTGGTGAACAGAGGTAGGCTGTGCTGCTGCTCCCAGAAGAAGGAGATACCATCCATCTGGTGAGTGCAGTAGCAAAGAAGTGGGCCTCTGCTAGCTGTTGACATCAGCTGAAGAACAGAGTCCCTGGTTTCAGTTCCAAGGAACAGAGGATAGTTGTAGTTTGCAGTCACCAGAGGGACTATAGCAGGTAAAACTGAAAGACTTTCAGGTTTTTTTTATGATAAAGACAGCAGAACTTAAGGGAAAATTTGACATATAAAATCCAGAGAAATATAAATATTAAGGATCAATTATAAGGGACTCAATAAGGTCAAATAATTTACATCTTATATGTAGAAATATATCAGTTCTGTTATGATTATCATTTTTACTTAGGTAGTTTGAAAGAAAAGCTTGGGCTTAACAGAGTATAATTGAGTGATTCTAGAAAAAAAATTTAATTATAGACAGAGATAAAAAGTAGCAATTATCTCATACAAGTAAGGCAAAAAAAAAAGGGGAAATTGATAGCGAAGTCAGTAGGGAGAAGGTCGATAGTGACTGAAACCTGTTCTCATCAGGAGTAGGGTAAAGACAGAACAGTATATATATCTGGAATAGTGTAAAAGTTTTCTAAATTCAGAAATCAAAAAAGAGAACAAGGAGATAGGCTGTGGGCAGAGGACAATGGAGAGATTCCTGGAGGAGTATATAGGTTAAGGAATAGGAGGGCAAAATAATAGATAAAAGTAAAAATAAAGGAATGAGGAGCTATAGGAACAGGATGAAAATGATAGTGTAGGGGGAAAGAGAGGAGGAATATATAAAACAAGTAATTATAGCTTGAAATGTGAATGGGATGAATTTAACCATAAAATGGAAACTGATGGCAGATTAAAATTTTGTGTGAGAGGAGGGAAGGAAATAGGAAGGAGAAAAATAAACACCATGTAAATTATAGCTTAGAATGTGAACTGGGTGAACTGACCCATAAAATGAAAACAGAGAGTAGATTAAAATTTTGAATTCAACAGTATGTTGTTTTCAGGAAATGTTATAATATTGAGAGATGCATACAAACATAAAGTAAATATCAGGAGTTAAATTTTATTGTTTAAAAAAACAAGCATGATTATTATGATCTCAAAGATAAAGCTAAAATAGATTTAATCAAAAGAAAACTAAATTATATGTTAGTCATATTAGTCAATATTTTTAGACTAAAATAATCATAGAGCATAGCGTTTTTGTGATGTAGAAAATGATGGAAAATATAGGAAGACTTGAACTTCTTAATGAAGATGTTTTCACTTTCGGGACAATGAACATAGTGTATGTATGTATATATATATATATATATATACACATATTTAACTGTAGATTTTTGTGAGAGGTTAGAGAAGAAGGAGGAAAAATAAAGCAAGAACTATACAGCAAAGAAAAACAGAAATCCAACAAGGAAACAAAGAAAAGATAAACAGTTGTGAACACAATGGGCAGTATTTATAGTATTTATTATATAGTCTTTTTTGAAAAGGAAATGTATTGCGTCACATTTTGACTCCTATGCTCTCGTGCACATGACAATGTATTTTTTTTCTTATTTTATATTTAAGTTTAGATTAAAATGAAATATCAACTTCATACATTTGACTTTCAGATAAGCAATTCTTGGAAGAGTGGACTGCCCCCATCCCACATTGATCAGAGGAGGAAATTAAGAGAAGTATGTGAACCAACTGAACTCCAGTTTATAAAATTTTATAAATTTTGAAACTTAAGTTTTATTTTCCTATAAATTCCATCTTTCTGTTAATCGTAAAAATTGAACCCCCAATTCCAAAATTTTGATAAGCTCATAACAAGGGAATTATTTTTTCATTTTTTCCTCCTCTTTACTCCCTAAAAACCCATCAATTACCAAGTCATGTCAGCTTTCACTTTACAATGGATCTAGTTTGTTTCCCTGGCTTTACTATCACAAAACCACTAGCCTAGTTCTATTACCCAAACTTTATCTACATTCAACAGTTTGTCTCTAGACTAACTTTCAAGACCTATCATATTCTATTTTTCTCATGAATTCTATATTTTAGACAACATGACTATATAAATATCCTATGTAGTCCAACCCATCCCTAAATAAGAATTCCATGTATAGAATCAAGAGGCACTCTAGTTAAAAGATGTTCAATGAGTAGAAAAAGTATTTTCTAAAACAGACAGATCATTTCAGTTTGGATAACTCTAATTATTGGAAAATTGTTTATATCAAGACTAAATGTATCTCACCCCCAATGCATCCAGTTCCTCCCTGTGAAGCAAACAGAACTGTCTAATTCCATTTTCACATAATAGCTTTCAGGATATTCTTTTAACTTTTCTTCTTCTTAGTAAATCTTATTCTATTGCAGGGGGAGGAAATGGAGAAAGGCAAAAATAAGAATTTATTAAGTGTGTACAATGTGCTAGGCACCATGCTAGTTACTTTAGTAAACTTATCCTATTTGAACCTCACAACAATCCTGAGAGGGAGGTGCTATTATTATCTAGATTTTACAGTTGACAAAATTTAAGTGACTTGCTCAGAGTCACATAGCTACTAAATATCTGAGGCTAGATTTGAAGTCAGATCTTTTTGACTACAAGCCAGAGCAGAGTTCTCTATCTACTGTGAGTTGCGACTCATTAACTTTGGAGGGTTAATACAACCATCAACTGTAAAGGATAGATTTTAGGAAATGTAAAATCAACAGAATATCTGGTTTCTTTTTTTTTTTTTAACATGGAACCCTTTATTCATAATGGGATTTCTGTACATTAGACACAAGAATACAATAAAGTCCCATAATGAATAGAACCGAATCACTAGAAGATACAACAAAAACCAAATTGATAAAATTTGTGGGAATTTAAGCTTCAAATCCAGCCAAGAAGTCTTGCATCTGACTGTTCTGAGATCATTCCATCAGTTCTGATGTTATTCAAGAGGGACTGGTGTTGGCTGATGACATGAGATAAGAAAGTACTCTCAAACTTGGTGATTTTGCACTCCAGTTTGTCCAGATACCCTCGAACACCAGTGTAAATGGCTGCCACCTGTTCTTCAACTGCCATGGGAGAATACTGTCCTTGTTTCAGCAACTCAGTCAGATGCATATCATGACTCAGCAGTTGTTGAGTAGCAGCATCTAGATCAGAACCAAACTGAGCAAAAGCTGCCACCTCACGATACTGAGCCAACTCCAACTTCATGGTACCTGCCACCTGTTTCATTCCTCTGGTTTGAGCAGCTGATCGAACACAGGACACAGACAAACCAACATTAATGGCAGGGCTAATACCTTTGTAGAACAACTCTGTTTCCAAGAAAATCTGTCCATCAGTGTTGGAGATGACATTTGTGGGAAGGTATGCTGACACATCATTATCTTGTGTTTCAATCACTGGAAGGGCAGCCAAAGAGCCACCTCCAAAAGTGTCATTCATTTTAGCTGCTCTCTCCAAAAAGACGGGAGTGCTGGTAGAACACATCACCAGGATAAGCCTCATGACCAGGAGGACATGGGCGCATCAGAGACAGTAGGCAACAGCCTGTTTGGACAAGTTATCATAGATAATTAGAGCATGTTTGCCATTATCTCGGAAATATTCTCCCATAGAGCATCCAAAATAAGGCATTTCTGGAGACCAGCCCAACTTGGGGGGGGGAGAGTGCGGGCCAAGGCAGCAGCGACACAGCATCCTTGCAGCTCTTCCTCAGGGTTCCTGTGCAGCTGCTGCCTCCTGATTGGCTGGGATCATCTGGTTTCTTATAAGAAGTTATCAAAGGCATTAAGGAGATTAACAGAAAACTGTTAAACAGTCAATATTTATTTGAGCAGCTAAGAAATAAGAGTATATATAGTCTCAGACTTGAAGTCAGGAATATCTGAATTTAACTCTGGCCTCAGACACTTATTAGCTTTGTGACTTGAGCAATGCACTGACTTAATCTGAGGCAATTATTTTTAAATTAATCAATTTCATACAGAAGCAAATTTGAATAAGATTAGATAAAGCAAATCCTCCCCTTTTGATAGCTTATATTCCCTTTAGAATTCAATTCTTTGATTCTGATTTAATTTTTCTTGAAAATCCTAATTATATATATTTTTAAAAATTCCCTCGAACAATTGAAAACATATATGTTGTTTAATTTAGTTTGGAATATTTTTGGTGATTTCCCGCCCCCTCCCCCCCATCAAGCACAGTTCCAACAAAAGGGTATGTGTTCCTCATATATACCCAATAACATTTACAAAGAACTCCATGAAGGAACATAAGCATGCCCTACCAATTATGGAAACCAATAAACATATCTTTATTCCTCATCACATTTTCAATAAAGCTTCATGATTGCTCATGTGATACAAGAAACTAGCCAGCTAGTTAATACCCATTTTGGCTAACTGAAAACCAGATTGAGATGAACTAATCTGAGAATTTAATCAATGAATTTTCAGGAAGTTAGTCTTTAATTTATCATATTTTAAGACATTATAGCTTACTATTATATCAATTTTAAATGTTTAAGAGAAAGATTCTTAGTAACAATCATTTTATTGATAAAGCCAGCAAATTTATTAATAAAAGGACAGTCATTTATTTTTTTGTTTTCTTTTTTAAATAGTATTTTATTTTTCCAAGTACATGCAAAAATAGTTTTCAACATTCATCTTTGCAAAACCTTGTGTTCCAAATTTTTCTCCCTCTCTCCCATTGGCCCCCCTCCCCAAGACAGCAAGTCACCCAATATAGGTTAAACATGTGCAATTCTATTAAACATATTTCCATATTCATCATGCTCCACAAAAACAATTTCTTTTACTCTCTGATTAGATCCTAGGTTGGATAAATCTTTAAGAGAGATTTCCTACACTAATTGGTTTCTGGATAAGGAAGTAGAAAAAAGAGAAAAACCTTGGTCCTGATTCAATAATCATTTATTAAACATGAGAGCAATATTCATTTCTCACATTGTAGGTGGTATAGAGTAGTAGATGAAATAGAGTCCAGAAATTTGGGTTTAAATTTCAATTTTACTATAGTAACCTTGGACAATTCATTTAGTGCAGGAGCTGAAAATTATATTGTTTAACTCCTTCATTTTACAAATAAGAAAAGTGATACCAAATGTTACATAGATATGGATCCAAGATTTGAATTCAAGTCCTTTGATTCAAAATTCATGGCTTTCTTTAATACACTCTATCATAAATCATCAGTTTTCTCCTCTACAAAATAAGAAAATTGAGAATAATTACTTTCCATCATCTCTTGAAGATATGATCTAAGGATCATAAGTGGGATCCTTTAAAAGTCTATAAAAATAAAAATACGTATGAGGTCTATCTTATAACATCTCTGCAGGAAAAAAAAATTTGTATATTTGAAAATTCCATAGAAATCTGTTAATACTAATTGCAATAAAAGGAGATAAACAAAAATAGCATTTAAAAAGTCTGACAGCATATATTGAAGACTGAATCACAGGAATTGAAGCTGAAGAGTAAGATTTATCAGAGAGATTAACTGGAAAAAATAGTACCCAAGTTATTGGATCATAGATTTAGACCTGAAAGAGACCTTAGATATTTAGTTTAACCTCTTTGTTTTACAACTAAGGTAACTGAAAATCAAGGTTACATGACCAGCAAAAGACCAAATCAATTTTCAAATGCAAAAATCTTCAAAATTCCAAATCCAGCTTTCTATTCACTATATTAAACGGTCTTAGTTCTGTGAATTGGCATTTCTGTCAGGGAGCCAAGGATAAGATATTTTTTAAATGAGTTACAAAGAGGAATCTTTCTCATAAGAAGAAGGACAAGAATATAATTTTTTAGAAGTGAGCTAAATGAACAAAGTAAGACAAAAGATGAGGTTGATGATGCAAAGTAATTGAGATACCAAATGAGTGTTCCTAAAAGTTAGTTCCATAATATTCTCCTACCCAAGAATAGTGTTGTTAAGGCTATCACTTATCTTGGCAAAAGGAAGAACCAACACTTCTCCAACCCTATCTGAGTAAACACAATGAGTAAACAGAAACAGAACTATTAGCTCTTAGAATTTCTTTTACTCTCTGATTAGATCCTGGGTTGGGTAAATCTTTAAGATAGATTTCCCAAACTGGCTGGTTTCTGGATAAGGAAACAGAAAAAGAGAAAAACCTTTTTCGTGATTCAATAATCAATTATTAAACATAAAAGAGCAATATTCATTTCTCACATTGTAGGTGGTACAGAGTAGTAGATTAAATATTTTAGAGTCCAGAAATTTGGATTAAAATTTCAATTTTACTGCAGTTATCTTGGACAATTATATAGTATAAGCAAAGGCATTTTAACAAGATTTTTATGTACTTTGTGGACAGGCCAAGCTCCCTGAAGGAGTCAGCAGCATATCAAAGCAAGACAGGGATTTTTAAAGAGTAAATGGTGCTGATTATACCACAAGATATGAATTTTGAGGTTACAAAAGGAGTTTGTTAACATGGGGAGGTCCTAAAACCTAGATGGAAACTATACATGTCATTACCCAGAATGTATACAGAAAAGCCCACTTAGAGAGTATTAATATACAGTAATGATATTATAACTAGCATAGATTTACCCAAGAACAACAAAGAAGGGGGACCTGTGTAGGTGTCATGTCGCAGGAAAGGCTTATTGAGGTTTGCAGTCCAATATCCTGTTCTGTATCCTGTTGGTGCTACTTTCTTATTGGCTGATTTCTGTGTTATGTTTTGTGGTAACATGGTGATGTGGTTACAGAAAATTGTTCTAGTGAAACCCATTAATAGTCATTTCTGTAGGGCTCAGGGCCAGAGACAGGTTTGGGCTGAGGTAAGCTACAGGTAACAATCAGAATCCCATCAGTATGAATTCACAGATTTTCCTATTTTGATTCAACCACCTAAGCTAAGATTCCAGGTTAAAAAAAAAAAAAAAAAGTTTAAAGGATACTATCTTTTAAAAAACTTTTGTCAAAGAAAGCCTCAAAATCCTCAAATCCTTTTTGATCCTCCTTTATAGAAATTATTTTGGACTTTTTCTCTCTATTTGAGCCACAAATCTTTCAGTCACATGAATGACCTCACATTCTACCATTATGAAATAAACACTATCAAATATAAACAAATCTACATCTCAAAATTTCACCTTCTTGTATCAAAAAGTTATTATCGCTCTCTTTTCCTTTTACTTTATCCCCTTTTATGCCCTTTTCCCCACCAATCACCTACTCATTTTTTTTTCTTTGGAATCTATGTAGCTTCCTCTCCACTATCTTCTTCAATCTATCTACAAACATCCTATCCTAATGAAGCAGGTTGGGGTCCCCTTAAGAAATTGTATTTCCTATTGATCTGTGATGTCTTTCAGATTGATCTGATTCCTTTCAGATTCCGAGCCCCTCCTGGCTTAGGCATATTCTCCCCAGACAAAGTTGTCTTTCCTGGATATCAGGGCCTTTGATTTACAAATCCTGGTCAAAGGCATCCCTTTGAATTCCAATAGGAGATCCCTGCTTTTCCCAGCCCCCATTCTGACTTGCTTGAGTTGCCCAGCCCCCATTGGTTCTGATCTGCTCAGGTTTCCCAATCCCCACTAAGACAACCAATATAATGAGCTTCTATTAATTAAGGTCTTTGCAAATGGACCTTGGTAGCTTACTCAGCTACCAGGACTTTCTGTCCACTTAGAACTGCATTCTCAGTGAAAAACTCTATTTTCCATAGATCTGCCACTATTCAAGTCATTCTCTGAGTAATCTATTTATATCAAACAATAAACTTTCATTTCACAACTAATATTCTGGAATGAGTGAATTATTTTACTCCTAGAACCTGCAGCTGATTTAAAGGGGATTCTTGATAACTCTCTTATAGCTACTAACCTCTAGACCACTAGGGATCTAGACCACTTAAAAAGCATCATTATCCTCCTTTCTCTCTGAGACAAAGTGGCAAATAGTTAACATCATCAATATAGCTGAAGAACAATATCATTAACCATATGAAATTTAAAGAAATTATGTATAAAACATGGAAACATGGGTAGATAACTAAGGATGACTACAAAATGGTGGTAAAAATAGAATCAGGGATAAAATGTAATGTGGTTATAGTGTTCAGTTGTGTCCAACTCTTCATGACCTTATTTGGAGTTTCTTTGATAGAGATATTGCATTGGCTTGTCATTTCCTTCTTCAATTCATTTTACAGATAAGGAAGCTGAGGTAAACAGAGTTAGCTGATTTGCCCAGAGTTACACATCTAGTTAGTATCAGAGGTCAGTTTTGAACTCAGGAAGAGGAATCTTTATGACTCAGGCCCTGCATTGAATCTCTTGTACCAGCTAGCTATCCTCAAGGATATGTGGTTAATGTGCAGAACACAAAAAAACATGAAGAGATGGAAAATGGGAAAGTAGACTTGAAACAGTATATTCATTATTATATAAAAGTAAGGATAATTATAAATTTAATAGTATCCCCAAATATGCAAAAAAAAAAGACTCAAAAGCAAATATGGCATTTCTCTCATAAAGTTAATTTTTACATCATTAAACAATTTATAGACAACAGTATATTAAGTTTTATGTATGATCACATTTATTTTATTTAGGTATTAAAAGGGCCTTTGTTTATTTCACTAGGATGTGTTTTTTGTTTTTAATTGATAATCATAGAAAAACATCCACAAAATACATTTCCTCCAGTGAAGCAAAACCACATAAAATAAAATTTCAAACTAAGTAAGCTGAATTTGTATAATAAAGGAAGGACAAATTTGTGTTTCAATAGCCCTTCACAGGAGGAGACAAACTCTTGAAGCACAGGGGAAGAGGCCCAGTTCCTCCCTATTCCCCAAGAGCAAGTAAAGGAAATCTCACTCCCTCAGAGGGCAGAGGCTCCTCTCCACATACTGCCTGATGGTAGAACCTGGACAGTATGAAACAGAACAGAGATACTACTTGATAAAGCTGAGACAAGGAGTATCCCATTATCTGCTGAAATCTGGGATACCAACCCAAAATCAATGCCTATTGATTCACACCAGATTTTCTCCAGTTCTTCTGAGTGGTGAAAAATTGCAGACTGTGGAAGAGTAAGCTATGCCTCTGCCCAGACCCCACTCTCTTTTCTGTGATCCACATTCACCTCAGCCTGATTCCTTTCTTATCTTATTCCAGCCCTGACCTCTTCCCTCCACCATGTGATCTAAGACCCCCATTGGATAGATTATTAACTCTCTTCATTTATTCCTTTTTCTCTTAGTATCTTTTCCCTCTGTACTTTGTTCCTATATTTGTTCCTCTTCTATGAAAATCTTCACTAAATTCTTGAGCCTTCTACAAGGTAAGTGTTGATACAATTATCTTTTTTTTTTTTCATTTAAAGCATATTCCTTGTTTATTTCAAGTTTGTCTTGCTTATCTTGTTCCACTTCTGCTAAGAGATCCATATACATGTTCAAAACCGTATTGAAATCTTTCAATATATATTTTCCTTTGTAATAGAATTAATCTTATTTTATGCAGTTAAAATCTTATTCTGAAAAGGGCACATAGCTTTCATCAAAGGGTTCCATGACAACCAAAAGAAGGTTGATGATCCCTGCCATATAGGTTCCTCTTCTTGTATCTATTTTTTCTAATATAGTTACTTGATCTTCCTTTATATCTTTTATTGAGTGATTTCCTATCATTCCCCAGCCACACTGAAAATGTTTGCAGTTTTTCCATTTTCTCTTCTAGAATTCTGTTACTTTTGTAATGTTTTTCCTTCCTGGAGATTTCTTCTTTTCTTTTATTTAACTTTAGTTATTCATTCTATTGGAAACTTTTGTTTTGTTGGCTCCTTTCGTTACCATATCTATTTGTTTTTCTGTAATTTTTTTCTGTGATGAATTCTTTCCTTTTTTTCTTTTTGTTTCTATTATTCTTTTGGTTGACAACATGTATGCTGCTGATTTGTGATGTGGAAGAAACTGTTTATCACAGTCATGCATTCCAGCATTGTACCAAAACTATTCCTCTTGTTGAGTTTTTGTTTTTCTTATTACTAATTTTTAAAAGTTTGCTTATTACTTTCCTTATTTATTAACTTATTACTAGTTCTACTTATTTCTTGAATAATTTACTTATTACTAATTTTAGAACAATTACAACAACAAACTGGTAACAGAAAGTCAAAATCCAGGATGAGTTATGGCTTGCAATTAATGTTAGAAACATTAATATTAGCCTTGTTTGGGCAAGAGGAAGAACAAGAAAGTACAAGTACTTCTGCTTAATATGGGTAGAAAGATGAAAACGACAATAGGAAGAAGGACTTTGACTCTTCTCCATTAGTGAAAATATTTTTTAGTCTTAGAAGGATGGAGCAGACATGATAGAAGGGGTCTAAGTTCCAGAGGTAAGTGACTAGGCTGAATTTTGACTCAAGTTTTCCTGACTATAAGCCCACTACCCTATCCACTGTGCCTATAAACAGCTAGAACATATTTCACTCATCTGATTAAAAAAAATGCAAAGTACATGATGTATATTGTCCATATTATGACATGTAGTTGGAAGGGGAACTCTTTAAGGTATCAAATTCATTAGAGTAAATGAAACAGATTGAAATGTAATTGGGGAATGTTGAACAAGTTTTTTAATAATACTTTCCAATATATAAAATTACAATGCAATGTAGATAAAGTTAACATGTTTTTCTAATCCAAAATACCTCTCATTTAAGCTTGACATCATTGCATTAGTTACTCAATTATTTTAAGTTATTCAGTAAACATTTCTATAGGAAAGATGGAGAATGACTTGAGCCACTGGGCCTAGAATTGAATGTTGTTATTTTTTCTAACTCATTTCAGTTCTGTTTGTGACCCCATTTGGGGTTTTCTTTGCAAAGATTTTACAGTGCTTTACCATTTCCTTTTCCAGATAATCTTATAAATGAGGAAACTGAGGCAAGCAGACTTAAGACTTGCCCAGAGTCAATTAGATAGTAAACATTTGAGGTCAGATTTGAACTCAAGTATTTGAAAAAATTATTATCTTAAAATATTAGATTAATTTTGCTTGGCTACGCAAGGTAACACTAGTACCAATGGGTGAAAGACGGAAGGAAGGAAGAAAAGAAGGAAGGAAGGAAGAAAAGAAGGAAGGAAGGAAGAAAAGAAGGAAGGAAGGAAGGAAGGAAGGAAGGAAGGAAGGAAGGAAGGAAGGAAGGAAGGAAGGAAGGAAGGAAGGAAGGAAGGAAGGAAGGAAGGAAGGAAGGAAGGAAGGAAGGGGAAAAAAGGCAGATTTAAACATAACATAAAGAAAAAGATGCTAACAATAAGAAGTGTCCAAAATTAGATTAATACGTTTTTATGCATGTGAGCCTGGACAAGTCCCTTATCTCTGTCACTTTCAATATACTCATCTATAAAAGTAATATCACCTGCAACACAGGTTGTTGTGAAGGTCAAATGAGATAATATTTGTGAAGAACTTTAGGATCCTAGGTTCTCTCAATTGTAACTATAACATTCCCTTCCACTATATCACACTGCTTCTTTGATCAGATTCCTAATGGCACTTAACAAGATGCTCTAGGCAAACATTTAGGAGTATAGCCCATGGACTAGGAGTAATTTGAGTGATCACTGACTATCCCATTGACTCAATTATTCAAGTTGGCTGCAGGTCTCAGGTATGTAGAGAAGAGTCAGGGAAGGGAAGATAACATTTCTGGGATCTTATTACACCAGGAACTTATCCAGATATTTGATGCCCATGAATGAATAATCTGGAGCTTTCTGAGAGTGTGGTATTTGGAATTGTATAAGAATCTAACATCCTAAAGTGGCAATTAATTGGTATTCATCTCAATGGTGCCAGATTTTCTTAGTCATCACTGAACAAGGGATGGCACTTTGCCATAAAATAACAGGAAAAGAGTTTTATGAAGTAAAAAGAGAAATAGTGTTGCTTTATATTTTTTAAAAATTGATCTAATTATTATCTTCTGATTAATTATCTAGCAGTTTATCTAGTATTATTTAGAAAACTAGCATTTTATTTTCAAAGTACCTAAAATTTAGGGCCTGTTCAAACACATCAAATCATCCTCTTGAGAAGTGAATAAAGAAGCTGGTGTGTGTGTGTGTGTGTGTGTGTGTGTGTGTGTTGTGACAGATTTCAATAAAATCTGCCATGAACTTCCACTTTCTGAGTACTTTCTCTTGTTTTCAACATCATATGCCAGGAAAAAGAGAAAGTCTGAAATTAAAGAGTAGTTATTTGCCAGTTCATTTAAAGGAAAGCAGTTTGTGTTCAACTGCTTTTCAGCTTTGGGGAAAAGCCAGACATGCTGTACACAGGATCTGGGAAAATTCCAAGATACATTTAAAACCAATATTTAATTATGAAAGAAGTACTGTTTCACTGAGCAGCTCACAACCTTTTTTTGTTACTATTTACAAATATATGAAAAGGAGGTAGATTGTGATGAAGTGAAATTTTTTAAAATTGCAGCAGGATTAAAGAATACACTTGAGATTTATTTTGCTCAGGTCTGCCTGGTGCAACCAAACTTTGTTCTTTTGAAAAATGATTTCCCCTCAGGCCACCTAGCAGTGCACATGCGCATTCCCATCCTGGCTGCTTTGATTTATTTTGACCAATGGCTGAAACCACCAGAGAATTCTTAGATTGTGGCAAAGGATGTGGCTGCATTTCTCTGAAAGTTTTGAAGTGAATGAAGCCCATCGCAGATCTACATAGGACATTGTAATAGCAGCCCGGTACAGGTACTTAGCATCTACTAAGTAACTTTTCAGTCTATTTGTGTCCTGTGCCAGGCATTGAGACCATGTAGAAAGAAAAGCCAATTCACTTCAATTTTATAGTTTCTTGGAAGCTCTCATTGGAAATGTTACAAAACTAGAGTGGGGGAAAATTATAAAACTCTCTTATAAATTCAAGTCATTAAATCAAATGCAGGTTTTAGCTGAAAGATTAAATAAGAGACTTTTGGGAGAATTTATGTTGACAAGATATTTGTAAGCAAACTTGTTTGTTGTGTTAGAATTATTTTAAGTATTTGGAGGCAGGAATGTGGTAGGAGCCAGGAGAGGGAAGAGGAGGAGTGGAAGGACTAGACAGCAAATATTAAAGTTCAACTGAACTACAAAGTAGCCTCAAAAAGGAAGAATTTGAAGTGCCAGTTTGTCTCTATCTTGTAGCATGAAATTCAGATTTTCTTTCAGAACATAGAGAATATTCAGAATATATTACAAAGAAGAATTTGGGAAGAAGTGATTAGGTTGCCAATTAATACATTTCCCTATGCTAGTTTTGTCCCATATTCTCTTCTTATAGAACATGAAACTCCTAAGGCAGATAATATATTTATAGATTTAGAACGAGATTGTACATTAGAAATCATTGATTTTACAAATGAAGAAAATAAGGCTGAGAGAAATTAAATGACTTGTTCAGAGTCACATAGCTAGTAATCATCTAAGGCCAGATTTGAGCTCTGGTTTCCTGACTTTATCCAATATTCTAGTCTGTTTACCACACAATATTAAAGTGCTCAAGACCTCTTCTCCCTTGCGGTTTGTTTCTCATAAACTTGAAGAAGAATATACTTCTTGTCTTCAAATATTAAAGCTTGTCCTTTGTCTTCCAGGGAGAGACCAAGAGAGCTCAGGATGGACTAGTGATAAGCAGAAATGGTGCTTAGGGAAATCATTAGAAACACAAACATATCCAGCGGATTATAGATAAAGCTTTAAAGTACCATAAAAAGAAAGATCCATGCAGGACTCCTGGAATCTTGGAGCCTGACCGGGATTAAGAAATCATGGAGAGGAAGCTAAGGGAAGAGCCAGAGAAGGAAACAAAATAATATAGAAACAATAGAGAAGGATGATAAACTGGTTGGATTGAAGAAAGAAGATTGGGAAATCTGGTTAAAAAATGGAGATAAGAGATATTATAATGCTGGAGAAACTGAGGCAAGATAGAGATTAGAGAGTTTTTAATATTTTATTAATTGGAGAGCATAATTGACAGGACAGGACTCTTCACCACTGGTGAATGTGAGGTCACAATGACACATATATACCCACATGGCTCAGCTACAGGAATAGACCAAGGCAGGGGTGGAGTCAGAACATTGAGAGTGGGAAGTTTATTAGAACCATTTGGTTCTGCCAGGATGGGGGGAAGACTATAAATTCTTACTAAAAGCCAGAGTCAGGATGTTTGAATAAACAGAAGTAAAGATGTCAATGAGATATCCTGGATAGTCTTATCTTTTGGAATATTTTAGAGGGGCAATGTCATAAATTCTTGAGGGCAGGAGTTAGGAGCCAGAAAGTCTGATCTCCCCCTCATCTTGAGCCTCACATTGACAATTTACAACCTTAGAGCAAATGGTCCTCAGTCTTAACGAACCAGAGCTGGGTTTACAACTAGGAGATTGAGGCAGAACAGTTAAGGAAACTAAGGTAGAACTCAGTCAGGACAATAAGGGAAACAGAGGCAGAACCAATTAGGGAAACTGAGTCAGGACAATTAAAAAGAACTGTGGGACAACAATATGAAGTGAAAGCATGGGAGGGAAACAACTGAAAATTTGCTAAATTAGGCTATGAATCTATTTCATTTGATTTTCTCAATTTATTTTCCATTACATCTACTGTTTTCTCAGAATGTCTTCCTCTACTTTCTCCTCTTCCTAGTCCCATTTTATCTTGTAATCTCCAATAGTAATCTCTTTGTTACTAAGCAAAAGCAAAACAAATGATTTATTTAACAATAGTTGATACATGTTCTATTTTTCCTAATGCCTTTAAGATATACAAATTATTGGGTATTAAGCCTGTGGGAGGCTAGGGATGAGAAGCATTGCAAGAAAGGAAAAGGTGAGAAAGTAATTAGCCTACATAGATCTTCACTTGATCTTCACTAAAATGTTAAGAAACTATGAATTTTATTAGTTGGTTGTATTCTCAAAGATTTTCTAATCTGAAACCTAAAGTTTAGGTTCTTATTTCTAAAATGTTCTGTTTTGCTAGCTAGTGAAAAAATATAAAGCATGGATTTTGTTTTTTCCAAGGAACAAATTGTTTTTACCTTTGCCCAATAAAAAGTGAAAAAATTACCATTGGTAATTTGGGAAGTCTAATGACTTCCAAAAGAGAAATCCTACTAAATATTTTATTTCTTTTTTTAGATTTACCAGAGGTCCATGTTGTGACCCTGGATATCTTAGAATCAGCCCGCATCAGGATAAGCAAAAGTCTTGATCTTTTGGGGTCGACTTCAGGGGATTAGATATAGGAATCTCCACACCTCCTTCCTCTCTCTCCACCTCCAAAGAATGATCCTGCCTGTCCTACTCCACCCTCTCATCTCTCTCTCTTTCCTTCTTTGTCCACACCCACTCATGGAGCCAGCACAGAATAGTTGGGGAGGGTCATTCTCCAAGCATATGTTAATAGAGAATTGTCCAATTGGTAATTAGCCTTAAGTGCTAGTTTATCTCAGTTAAGTGCATCTGCTCAGTTCTAGCCCTTTACAGTTCTAGAACATAGAACACTGCAAGAGTCTACCTGGCCTTCCTATTTAATGACAATAATAATAATAAACTAGCAATAATAAAATTATTTTTAAAAATTGGTTTATTTCGACAACAACCCTGGGAGGTAGGTGTTAGTTCCACTTTACAGAATCCTAGATAGAATCAGACATCTAATAAGAATTTGAGGTCAGAGCTGAATACAGGTGTTCCAGATTCTAGGTGCCATTGTTAGCTGTCAGATAAGCTGTAATCTATGAAATTTTGTAATAGTTCTAGGATCTGGGCACTTCTAATGAGAAAGGTATAGCCTGAACTGTCTTTTTCCCTATGTTTTCCCAGCTCAGACTGGTGGCTTATAATCTTTGAGTTGTTAATCAGGACTAAGTCTTCTCACTATATTATATTTGTGGTTCAAGCTTTGTAAGTTCCTAACCCATGTCTGGGTTTATTGACATGTCTAATTAGAAATTTCACAAAACTGTTATTCAAATCAGTGAGAAATAATCTCTCAAGAGGTTCTTCAGGTTTAGAAACTGAACTGAAGGGCTCCTCTTTGGCTTAAGACTCCTACTCTGATTATACTCTTTTAGGTTTCCATTCTGGGCTGGAGGCTAGAATTCTATTCATGGAATCAGAGCCACACCACTATTGATTATTTCTGAGCTTGTTTCTTGCTTAAGTATAGAGGGTAGGACCCATTAAGGAACACTTCTATTATCTGTTTATAGACACACCTCCTGAGTTTATAGATGCACACTGAGAACAGGGTAGGGTGTACAGAGCTGCCAAAAGGCACATTACTGCACTAGTTTGGAGATCCTCTAGGATCTCTTCCTCCCCAGAGGCTTCCTCCTGGTGCCCAGTCTGGGCTCTCTTTTAGGCCCTGCTCTTGGCCAGACTAATCCCCAGTGTCTGAAGATCTGTCTCATTCCCTGAACCTCCCTGGCCTGAAAAGGTAATTCATTGACTTTTTCTTGATTTTCTCTATCAAAAAATCAATCTAGCACATTTTCTAGAGATTTGCTAGAGGAACTAGTCTATATTCTTTCTTCTCCAAGAAACTCTACAGTTACATAGAAGTAACTGTATCTCAATGACTACCTATGAAAATGTTACTAAAAATGTTTAGTTTGGAAAACAAAGTAATGAAGATTGTGACCTAGGTTGCACAGCATCAAATGAGGGGGGAAATTTGAATTTGAGCTAAAGAACCTAGGTTTTTATCCTGACACTACAGTATTACTCACAATACAATTATATGCATTGTGAAAGTCACTTGTATTCTCTGACCTCAATTTCTTCTTCATTAAAATGAGGTTGTTGAGTTAAATACAATACTCAGGAATAAAGAAATCATAGTCTCATTGTACTTTGATCTGATAAAACCACGTTAACATATTTAAAATGCTCCATTTTAGGAAAAGCTTTACTAAGTTGTAGAATATAGAAAATAACCAGAATGGTAAGAGTATCCCTAAATCATATCATATCAAGTTCAGTTGAAGTAACTATAGATATTAAATGGAGGAGAAATGTCTTGAAGAAAGAAAAATTGATAGATGTTAAGAAAGGAGACTTGATAGATGTATACAAGCTTTTGAAGAACTCTTGTCATAGAAGAAGGATTCATGTTTTCCACAGGCCAAAACTATGAACAATCAGAGGTAACAGAAGTTGCCTAGAGGACAACTTAAGCTCAATATAAAAAGGAAAAACTTATTTACAAACTGTAGAAATGTAGAAGTAGAATGGGTTTCCTCAAGAGGTCTCCCTTACATTGGAGATCTTCGAGCAAAGACTATGATCATTTACCATTTTCTTTTTCAGGTATTTACTAGGTTCAGTAGCCACTGAAATTCTTTAACAATGAAATTTGTAATTCTATGTTTCGAATCCTCTCTAAAGGTCTCTTCTCAATATGAACCAATGTTTTTTATGATTCCTGGGACCCACTAATATTGTTGTGTCAAATCAGTTCCTTTAGGAATGTATTTAGCATTCAATATCCCAATTTCCTTCAGTGTCCCAAAGTTTGAATCTGTACTATTTGCTATGAAGATGGACAATCTTCTATTTTTCCATGTTGAATGTACATTTTTGTCTAACTCTCTGCCACTCAAAAGCTATAATTAAGGTTCTGGCTAAAATTGGATGTTTTGACTGGCACACATAGTAACAAGATTACTGGAATCATATATAATCTCTATTTGGTGAATTTCACCTGCTCTTCTTTACACACTAACAAAGAACAGGAAGATTCCAGGAACAAAACTATAACTATACCTAAATTTCAGAAGTAAAATGATCTATAACCTTCTTTAAAAAAAAAAAAAAAAAAAAAGTCTCCTCTTACTAGATTTTCTTTCTCCCTTATTAAATCTTGCCAATATAATATAGTCTGGGTATCTTGATCTGAAACCTCCCTCATGGAGACATTATGGTATTTACTTAGCTTCCCTGTCAAGTCAATATGTGATTAGGAAAGGAAGCTAGTTCATAAATTTTCAATATTAGAATTAAAAATTGAGCTAGAATTTCAATATGAGTTTGCATCTGTTCAAAATTAGAATTAGGCTCAACTCTCTCAGTTTGAAACTTCTTGATTTTGTCAGGATTCATCATTCCAGAAGTTTGTTTGCTTTTAAACTATGATTAGAGAACTACGTTGTAATTATACTCATCAGTGAGCATAGTTTCAGCGAGAAAGATTCAGACAGTGAGAAATTCTTAACATTTTATGTGTCATGGATCTATTTAGAGATCTAATAAAAAATAATGGACCTCTTTCAGAATAATATTTAATATACATTAAAATAAAGATATAAGTACATATAGGGTTACAAAGGAAAACAGTTATATTGAAATATACTTATCAAAATGCTGTTGTTTTTAAGAAGTCCATAGAACTTTTTGGACTAGGTGATCTGAAAATTCCATTCCAGGTTTTAAATTCTTTGTCATTAACTATCCAATCAAGCCTGACAAGGGTGGCCTTTCTGAGCATGTCAAACACAGATAGTTCCAGCACTTTGGTTTCTACTTTTACTGATGTACCCAGCAGCAGTTTGACAGCTTTTGGGGTCATCACTTGGTTCTCAGAGACTTGTACAAAATTAATACAAGAGAGAAAGTTAAAAAAAATAATAATAATTGGAGTGACCCAGAAAAATAAACTACAGGTCTCTCTCCCAGGGGCAATAATTCTTAATCCTTTTGGCATTGTGACACTGTTTATATTTATTTGGGTATTCATAGTCTGAGTCCTTCATTAAGAGTTACATAAGTGTATGAAGATCTGAAGACCTTTATCCTTTCATATCAAGATGTATCTTATGTGAGATTTTGATCTTATGCTAAGTGCATAGCAATTAAGAATGGGGAACATAAGACAGAATTATCCAGTAGATAATTAGAAATATTCTTCACCCCTTTTCTAAGAGTTTATATTTCCCTCTATTTGCGCCTTGGATAGAGAGTAGAAATAAAGTTCTTATTTCACAGTATCTTATCCTTCAAATTGAGTCCTGTGTTGTCCCCAATCTGTCTGTTAAGTGTACAGATTTCATCATCTCAATTATTCCATATTTTCAATTATTCAGTATTATCCATATTTCATTATTGGTCCCATGGGACAATGTCATTATATAGGTAATTTATAATACCCCAGATTTCATTTTGCTTTTAATCTTCTTTTCATTTATGTTTCTATAGTTATTATAATTATTGTTATCCCAGTTCTGGCTCACATCAGTCTACATCAATTCATCTAAATCTTGTTATGTTTTGCTGAATTACTGTCATAATTTCATATGGCCCAATATTTCATTTTAATTTTCATGGTTTGTTCAGTCATTCTCTGGCTTATAGACTCTCATTTGTTTTCCATTCTTGGTTATTACAGGATGTCTATGAAAAATCGTTATTTATGAACTATTCCTTTCTGCTTTTGAATTTCTTAAGATAAATGCCCAGAATAGTGTAAAGGGCTAGAACTGAGCAATGCACTTGGATAATGAAGCACGTGAGACTAATTGCCAATTGGATGGTTCCCTATTAACTTGTTTGAAGGTTGACCCTCCCCAGCTGTTCTGTGCTGACTTGATTGGTGGGACAAGGAAGAGGGGAGTGATGTGTGTGGGAGGAGGAGGAGGAGGAGGAGAAGGAAGAGGAAGAGAGAGAGGAAGTGGAAGTGAGATGCAAAAGCTGACTCAATCTCTCCTGGTGTTTGAGGGAAGAAGGTGTGTGTGAGGTAGGTAGGCCTAATCCCCTGACCTTGACTATGAAAGCAAGAATAAAGACGTTTAGTGATCCTGACTCCAGCTGATTTCTGGGAAGACAGAGTTACAACAGAATAGAGACTGCTGAATCAAAAGGAAGACCTTCAGATTTGCTATTTTAAAATATTTAATTTTATTTTTATTGATGAATTTTGCTTTTACATATCATCATTTTTAAAAATATCCTCCACACACACATACACACACACACACACACACACACACACACACACTCAGGTGTTCATCTTTTGTAATAAAGGAGATAGGAGAGTAGGAAGGGAAGTCATTCAGCAAATAGAACCAACATATTAGCCATACTTACAACATATATGGCATTTCACACCTATTGTTCCCCCCATTTTTCAATGAAGAGAGGAAGACCCTTTCTTGCTTGTCTGTTTTATTTCATTTTGTTTTATTCTAGATTCATACCAACCATATTTTAAATACTGTCAAATCACACTGACCCCATAAAAGAGTACTTTGGAAAATCACCTTCTTATGTCTGATCATTAACACTGGAATGAAAAGTTCACTGTAACTTTCACTGTAATCATAATGATTAGAACTTAATTGTGTAAATATTAGGATTGCTTTTTCATTGAGAATTGTTGGTGACTAGCATAACAAGGAGTCAGAGTAGATTTCCATGTCCCCTCTCATTCATCACACTTCATACTTCATGATGCTTTCTGCCCCTTGAGCAATGACTTGCTCAGAGGGATGAAATGAATGAATGAAAACAGGAAACACTCTTTTCTTAACTGGAAGCTTCTTATCACTTGCCTTTCTCAAAGTCTATTAAAATCTTATCATGCCCATAGAGGTTTTTCTAATTGAATAAAAGTCCTAGGAATTTTATTTTACTTCCTACCCACTAATGCAATCCCAATTATAAACTACAAATGTTACATAATTTAATTCTCTTCATTTAATATTTAAAGCTAATTCTTTACAATCTGAAATTTTCCTTTACTGTTCCTTCCCTTTTTCTTTTTTTTTTTTCTAGTAAATTTATTTTTTATATACATTGCTTTGTGAATTATATTGGGAGAGAAAAATCAGAACAAAAGGGAAAAAATATGGGAGATATTTTTAAAAAAACAGAAAAGGAAATGAACACGGCATGTGTTGATTTATATTCAGTCTCTTTAGTTCTTTTTCTGAATGCAGATGGCCTTTTCTATCCAAAATCTATTGGAATTGCTTTGGATCACTGAACCAATGAGAAGAACTAAGTCTTTATTTGTTCATCACATATTCCTTCTGGCATTGTGTACAATGTATTTCTAGTTCTGCTTGTTTTTCTCATCATCCAATTCATGTAAATCTTTCCAAGCCTTTCTCTAATCTGTTTGTTCATCATTTTTAAAGAATAATATTCCATTACCTTCATATACTACAACTTCTTCAGCCCTTCCCCAATTCATTTTCCAATTCTTTGTTACCAAAAAAAAAAAAAAAAAGTTGCTACAAACATTTTTGCACATGTGGGTCCTTTTTTCCCAAGGAATACAGATCTAGTAATGGCACTGCCATTTATATAGCCCTTTGGACACAATTCCAAATTGCTTTCCAGAAAGGATCATTTGACAATTCTATCAATAATGTATCCCAGTTTTCCCACATCCCCTCTAACATTTATCATTACCTTTTCCTATCATCCAATCTGAGAGGTGTGAGGTGGTATATCAGAGTTGTTTTAATTTGCATTTCTTTAATCAATAGTAATTTAGAGCATTTTTCATATATCTTTTCTTTTTCTTTCAATTTACTGAACTTTTCTATTTAAGTTTTTATTGAGAAGGACATTTTTTATTGTCATTCTGCTAGAGTTTTCCATTGCTCCCTTTAAACTGCTTAACTAAGAACTAAGAAAGCCCTTAGGTACACCAGGGAAAGAATGAGACAGGGTAGAATCATTGTGAGTGAAGGCATAAAATTATACCTATCTAAAATTTCTTTCTTAATTTTGCATTTTCTCTTTAATCTCTTGGATTATTTATATATTTTTGCTTGGTTTTGTTTCTGATGCAGAATCTTGACTTCTTCTTCCAAGAAAGTAGGTAGCATGCTACATCAGAAAAATACTTGGTAAGATAAGTTTGATATTCTTAATTATGACATTTGTTCTTATTTATTTTTACATGTTTGGCATGATTTTCTATTGCATTGCTGACTCTGTAGTGCTCTATCACCAGAGGATGTTTCAATTTTCTGGAATTGGGTATATATTTCAAATTATTGCCTCCTAGGCCCAGTTTGTAAACTAAAACAAAGAGGTATAAAACTCTAATGATGTACAAATATTTGGAAGCTGATTAGGAAACTTTTAAAATTAATCTGTCTCATGTCACTACTTTCTAGAAAAGTATAATTACTTAAATTCTATGGTATATGTGGCAATCAATCTGCTGCTTCCCTTGCTCCCTAGGCCTTGGCACAGACAATGTGTGTTGGCAGAGAAAGAACAACCAATAACTCTGTTGATACATGCATAAAAGCATAATCATCCCATTACTTCCATTGATAATACTGTCTTTAAGGAGTTATAGATATTGCCAAAACACTTATCCCTGTAGATTTTGAGTTTTTATCTTCCCATCAAGAATTAATAGAGTCATTCCACCTTGACTCAGAGGTTTGTTAAATCTAAGTTATTTAATACTTTCATATTAAAACTAAAAGATAATTTTAAGGTGTGAAGAGAGGTATCAGAGCTCTTAAAAATTATTCCACTGTAATGAGTGGCTTTTCCTCTCTTATTTGTCCATCTTTAACACTTCAATTCTGATCAAGTTCACAAATATTCAAGACTAATTATGCACCATTTAATAAAAAAAAATTCCCAGGAGCATATATATCCTTGCAAATCTCTGAATAAAATTTCCAATCAGTAACCAATGTGACCATGTGAAGAGAGACCTTGTATTATTCTTGTATTCATGCTGAGAAATAATAGGTAAAGCCATAAGCTCTTAGTGTTTTATTTTTATGTATATAATTTGTTTTTTAATTATTTTCATCTCCAAATATATATCTCTCCTTTGCCTATCTAAAGAGGTATCACTTATAAAAACTGAATAATTAATAATTGGCTTTTAGAACTGGAATGAACTGATTCCAGCATAACCCTGGGTTATATTTTCTTTATTTTATATTTCAGGACCTCTCTATCCATTACAATGATAACATTCCTGATTTTGAAACCATCGAAATCAAACTGTTTAGCCAACTTGAAGCCAAATATTGTCCTTTTACTAGCAGATGATCTTGGTATTGGAGACATAGGCTGCTATGGTAACAGTACAATAAGGTAAAGAACAAAGAACATTTAATTCTCTGCTTTATTTTATGTACACATAATATACTGAAAAGATGAAAGGAATGGTTATACAGTGTCCAGACTACAAAGGCTACACAAACATTTCAAAGATGAGTTATAACATTTTTTTTTTTCCTATGGAGCTCTCAAAAGCACTTACCCAGTCTTTAAACTGAATGAGATGTGCACTGATAAAGGGAAGGCCTGCTTTACTAAGTTCATTAATCCATTAAAAATTTGATAAATTCTTGAGTTGAATTAATATTTCTTTGAATGGGGATATTCTATTGAAAATTGCAATGTTTCAGAGTTTTGTCATCTTCAAGATCTTAAATCATTATTATATGAATATATAAAGTGTTAGTTAAGAGGTTGCTGATAAATATGTTTTTACTAGATAGAAATATTTTTTAATGTAACGAAACTCAATAGTTTCCTTTTCTTTGTAAACATGTAATTTATATTTCATTTTAAAATGAATTAAATCATTTTTTTTCCTTATTAGGACGCCAAATATTGACAGGCTTGCAAAAGAAGGGGTAAAATTTACTCAACACATAGCTGCAGCTTCCGTTTGTACCCCCAGCAGAGCTGCTTTCTTAACTGGAAGATACCCTATTCGATCAGGTTAGAAACTTTCTTACATTACCACAGCATATATGCTTCCCATTAATATTTTTTAATTTTTAGAAATTCTTATCAAGGAGCTGATTTTTTTTGACTATTTAGATAAATTAACATCTTTAAAATCTGTGATCAAAATAAACTTCTTATGTCTTGACATAAAATTAAATGTGTAATAGAATTTTTCTAATGTAGAATTTATATATTTTTCTTCTATTAGATATTTTCAGTTGTCATCTCAGAAATAATCTTACCAAAAAAAAAGCATTTTTATTTTTTACATTCCTATAATCATTACCTAAACTTTATATCCATCAGTCTTAAATTATTTTCATTCTTTGACAAGAAATAAGAAACTAGTGTTAAATAAAAGAGTGAATTTTGCATCAGAAAACTGAGGACTTGGGCAAATCTTTTAAGCTCTTTGAGATAGTTTCCTCATTTGTAAAATGAGAAAGCTATATTAAATGAGTTGTAGACCCCTTCCAATTCTAAATCATAATGTCACAACTGCAGTTCAGTGTCTCAGATATATGAAACATTACCTCATCCATGAAGCCCTACTCAAATATTCCTAACCACGCTGTTATATCTGTTGTGATATTCTATACTAATCATTCTGTCCTTAGATTTTTCTTTATTTTGCTTGAATCAAGGCTACCTGTCTCATGAATTTCAGTTTAAGCAACTATGCTTGAAAGAATCATCAATCTCAAAGTTGTACATTCCAACCTATGTCAAAAATGTTAAGTTTCTAATTCTTGGTTTACTGATCATATTTTTATTTATGGCTTATTTAAATAATAACAATACTATTATTGCTTTGAATATGTCAGCTTAATTTTTTCTTGTCAAAAACTAAATATTAAATTGATCATTAAATCTTATAGTTCTGAAATGTCCTAGAATATTAGTAACTTATTTTAAGTAATAAAAACAAACTTTTAAAAGAATCATGTTCTTTATAAACCATACTCATCTAAGGCATGACTTCTTATAATGGCCTTCCTGTTCTTCAATGGATTGCGGCATCTGGAGGCCTCCCTTCCAATGAAACAACCTTTGCAAAGATACTACAAAAAGAAGGTTATACTACTGGACTAATAGGTATGTAGATTTTTGAGGGTATCCATAATATTACAATTTAGAGAAAGTCTAACATCTCAAATGTAGGGATAAAATTTTAAGTATGAGAAATCTTTAATAAAACATATCCAGGTGTCATGAATAATACTATTAAAAATCTTAAAATTTATACTCTTAAGCTTTTACTTTGCCACCTGTGAATTCATAATACAATTCTCCACATAGAAATAAGCCACAATAAGCCTCAATAAAATAATCATGAATAAATTACTTTTTTTCTGTGGATCACAATAGGGCACCATAGATGAAATAAGACTATCAAAGAACATTCTTTACAGGGAAAGATAATTCACTGTTCATTATAATCATTGCATATTCAAATATGCTGATTAAAATGTAGCAGACATAATTTTAAATAGAATCATAAAATTGCTTGAAATTTCCTGTTCATAAAGCATTTATTAATCATCATGTGTCCAGTATGGGTTATCTCTATGGGTAAGGACAATAAACTAGCAGAACCGTTGAATTCTCCTACTCATGTAGCACAGTGATTGGAGTGTCAGGCCTGAGTTCAAATCTGGCCTCAGATATTTGCTAGCTGCATGACCCTAAACAAGTCACTTAACCCTATTTGCCTCAGTTTCTTAACTGTAAAATGAACTGAAGAAAAAAATAGCAAACAAAAAATGGCAATATCTTTTCCAAGAGAACCCCAAATGGGATCACAAAGAGTCAGAGATAACTGAAAATGACTGGAAAAAAAACACAACAACAACAAAGATTTTACTTGGTAAGATCACTTGTCTAGATCAAGCTCTCTGCTTGAAAGAGCATGCAAACTTTTCAAAATGAAGTAAGTTTTGCTTGGGCTTTCACTTTAGTGACTTACTAATGCTTTTATTATTATTTGATAAGTGCTATAATTTCACATTCCCTTTATGAATAGCTCTTTTTGTTTCAAAAAAGTATACCTAGATAAAACAAAATGGCATATTGATTAATTCTTATGATACGTGCCTCATTCTATATCCAGAGTATACTGATCCTTATCTCAGTTATCATTGGTTCTCTGGAGCTGATTGGTCATTGTGCTGATCTTAATTCTAATTTTTTTTTCAATACTGTTTATCTCTTTTGCCTTATTTTTAGTCATTATATATATTGGTCTCTGGTTACTTATTGTGCTCTCTATCACTTCATGCAAATCTTCCCAAGTTTGTATAAATTTTGCATACTTAGTCTTTAAAATGTAGTAATATTCTATTACTATCATAGACTACAATCTATTCAGCCCTTTCCAAATTTGTGCGCACTCACATCATATTCCATTTTTCCTACCACAAAAGATACTGTTATAAATATTTTGGTATATATGGAACCTATCTTTCTATTTCTGAACTCCTTAAAGTCTAAGGCTACCAGATTTATAATTGGATAAAAAGGTATATAAAGTTTAGTCACTTTTCCAACATGATTCCCAATTATTTTTAAAATGATTAGATCAATTAATATTTTTACCAACATATTGATAATTTTTAAAAGTTTCTTCTTTATTGACAAAATTCTGTCTTCTCAGAATTTGCTACTTATTTTTTGTAATAATTTCAGTAATAATAATAATGACATGTGAAGTCATGTAAAGTATATTTTCACTTTAGCCATGTTACAAATAAATAAATAAAAAATTAAGAAAAATTAAGAAAGGGAAAACACTATGTTTCATTCTATATTTAGACTTCATCAGTTCTCCACTGAAGATGGATATCATAGCAGCATTAATAGTTAATACAGCTATGGTGGTTCAGTTAAAGAAAGCATTTCAGGGACTTTTTAAAAATTTAATAAAACAAAAGCTAATTAATATTTGTGAAGTAATCTAAGATTGCTAGATAGGAAATATATTGCCATAATTTCTGACCTTTCTATTCATGTCAAAGTTTGAAGAATCCAGGGATAACATCCATTCACATTAAGGAATTTGAGTACTCTTAAATAAGAGGATCACAATTATAGTGTAAAACAGTAGTTATTACAATATCAATCACAACAATGAAAGCAGTTTATTCACTCTAACTTTCCATTTTCAGGAAAATGGCACTTGGGACTCAATTGTGAATCCAGAATTGACCACTGTCATCATCCATTGAACCATGGTTTTGACTTTTTTTATGGAATGCCGTTTTCCTTAATGGGCGATTGTGAATATTCTGTATTATCTGAGAAGCGTGAAAAACTGGAGATGAGACTTAACTTTTACATTCAGATCATAGTCCTAGCTATATTCACATTTACCATTGGTAGGTTCACTGGCCTATTTCCAGTTCCATGGAAGATAACCATAGGCATTGCCATCATTGGTTTCTTATTCTTCCTAACACAGCACTTCCTTTATATCTTGATTAAGTATGGGGACTGTTTCCTGATGCGAAACCATACTATTACTGAACAACCAATGAACTTCAAAAGAACTACTTACCTTATTCTGAAAGAAGCATTTTCATTTATTGAAAGGTAAGCTATAACCATAGCATTGTATCTACATTATGCCGGTTATTCAGGTAAATGAAGAATAGAACAGTATATATAGTCTTAGGAAATAAATAATGTTTAAGGTATCTTGGCTTTTTAAATAGACAGATTTATACTATATATGTGTGTGTTTATATGTACATATACATATATATATATGTATATATATATATACATATATATACACGCATATACACACATATATTTGTAAATTGGTTATAGATTAAAATTTGTTCAGTTTTGCCTGAAGTTTTTGAGTGTTAATTTATATGACCTGAAAATATTTCATTGTTTCAGTGATGTAGTACCTTGTTTCCAATGCATACTTTCTTCTGTAAGTTCTACCTGTTCAAATGGATCCATGTTCTCATTGATTCAGAACTTCCTTCTAATCTTATAGTTCCAATGCCATGTAGGTCAACTCATTTTATGTAACTGTAGACCTTGTGCTTCAAAAGAACAGAGAGGATCTTTCTTTGTTTCTGCTGACATTGCCAAGCTAACGGTGGATCATTGGCTGATCAGATGTCATCCTGCAATCTTGTCCACTCATCTTCTCTTCCTATTATTAGAATAATATATTTTATTCCTGTTTATCACAGTTTCTCATTGGACATATTTTTTAAAAGCCTGCTCACTCTTATGATATATCTCTCCATTGTCCTTTAGATGATAATGATTTTTGATTCTTCCAAAAGATTTGCATTTGAACAGAAAGTAAATAGAAGATTAGATTGTTTTCAGGGAATTGGGAAAATATTTTATAGACTTCAAGCTTCCTATGAAAGCAAAATCCCTTGCTTTCAACATTAATATTCTAGAAGAATTATTATATGGCAGCAAAACATTTAATGCAACAGCTTCCAAAGAATCTTTTAAAATATAGGTCAAACATAACTGAGAATATGTGAATAGGTGTAACAATAAATAGAGCATCAGATCTGTAGTCAGAAAGACCTGAGTTGAAATCTGACCTCAAACACTTACTGTTTGATCCTGAGCAGGTCACTTAATCCTGTTTGTCTCAGTTTCCTCATCTGTAAAATGAACTGGAGAAGGAAATGACAAATTTCCAGGATCTTTGTCAAGAAAACCCTAAATGGAGTCACAAAGAATCAAACACAACTGAAAAAATGACTGACAAAGCAACACATATAAATAATTGACTTTTGAACATATCAAGATAAATATTAAAATCAGCATTTGATATCTTTGCTTTGTTAGCCATTTTTTATAATTAAATGGTTCAAATATAATATATGCATATATATGTATGTATATATATGTATATATATACACATATGTATTATATTTTTAATTTTAGGAACAAGCATGAGCCTTTCCTTCTCATCATTTCCTTCTTACATGTGCACACACCACTTGTTACTACAGAGAAGTTTCTCCAAAGGAGCAAACATGGATTATATGGTGATAATGTAGAGGAGATGGACTGGATGGTGGGTAAGTAAATATCTGCAAGTATAAATAATTTTTGCTATTTAATCAATGAATCAATTAGGAAAACAATGTTAGGGATGCAAAGAATAGGTTGATTCAAGTGAAATCCACATAACTACTAAAAAGTGCCAAATGTATAAGTAAATTTTTAAAGTTCTGAAATGCTTGTATATTTTTAACTTCTCTCTTAGATTAGGAAATCTAGATCATTATTACTTTTTTATTATAATTATTCTAACAAATCCATCAAGATTCATCAGAATTTGTATCATATTTGTATCATATTACCTTGTACAATTTGAATGAATGTTGAGAAAATACCTAGTCACATAGTGACATTTAAAAAATTCAAGAGATGTAATTTCTGGGTAATTAACCATTTCACTAATAATATTAGAATTTTATTAATAAAAGAAATGGATATTTGGCTGTTAATCTCTTGAACAAAAGACAATACTGGCAGCAAATTATTGACTTATATGCCCTTAGAAAAATGAATATTCTTGAGGGTAGAAATCAACTCTGATTGGTTAACAAAAAATTAATGAAAGATGGGCTTCAGAAAGAGAAGTGGAATCACTTCAATGAGTGTTTTGGGGAGAGATATCACATCATTCCTACAAAAAAAAGATTATCTGTATACCCAGATCACCTCCAGTCTTGGACAAGCTAGACAAAGAATCTAGACACCCAAAAACACAATGGACAGGAATTCATTTTAGATTAGATTTCTTGTAAAGTTAGGTGGAATCTGACTGTAATTGAGAAGAAAGTTCAACCTTCAGAGATTAATCTTTGAAAATGAGGATTTGAGAAATTTGAGAAAAGGGGAACTCAGGATCTTCCCAAATCATGAGTTATTAATATTTCTCTCAACACTGTATGTTGCTTAGAGGTTAAAAACAATCTATGCTTTCAAATTAGATGTGTAATTTCAAATTCTCTATGTATATACATTTTGTTCTTCAGCTATGTCAAAATCATATCCCATCTATTAATGGCCTCAATTTCAATATATCTATGGCTGCCTATTCACTTAGAAAACATAGTATTTTAACTTATTTTGTTAAACATCTTAAAATAATATTTTAATTAATATTCTAACCACACAAGGGAGTTTTGTGGCCTTGCTTATAGTTTGAGACTTCTGCACATTAAATCACAAGTATTTAGGATTATTCTCTACATTTCAGACATTATGTTGTTCTAGGGATACCAAGAAAAAATCATATCCCATCTATTAATGGCCTCAATTTCAATATATCTATGGCTGCCTATTCACTTAGAAAACATAGTATTTTAACTTATTTTGTTAAACATCTTAAAATAATATTTTAATTAATATTCTAACCACACAAGGGAGTTTTGTGGCCTTGCTTATAGTTTGAGACTTCTGCACATTAAATCACAAGTATTTAGGATTATTCTCTACATTTCAGACATTATGTTGTTCTAGGGATACCAAGAAAAAACAGACAAGTCTCTTAAGGACATTATAAGTTAATGGAAGATAAAGTAAAGAAGTCTTGAGTAACCAGGTAGGAGTTAGCAGAGATAACCTGAATCACCATAAATAATCTGGAAGTCTAGCTATTCCCTGAGACAAGTTGAAATAAACACTGATAAGATCTTCTCAGTCTTAAGTGGGTCTTCTGTTCTTAAATAGACCATTTGGTCAAGTGGACTTTTGATTACAATCCCACCCCAAATGGGAATCTTGCTTATCTGATCAGAAAGCCAAGTTATGAAGTCAAACTTTTCTCCCCCAGGTTATATTTTCCTTGTAAAAGATCTGCTTCCATTTTTGCTAAACTTCTCTATGAATCTAGCCTGCTAATTAATTGTTTTATTGTATGATATATAAAATGTTGAAACAGTTTCTTGGTAATTAATCATTTTATTAATTGTTGCCCCATGATAATTAATAAGAGCAATCAGTAACATCCTGAAGTGTTAATGATCCCTCATGGAACCTACTGAAAGTACATATGCTGGAAGAGTGGGTATTCCTAAAAGTAGCAATCAAATCTGATTGATTAGCAATGAACAAAAGAGATGTATATTATGAAAGCTATACTTATTCAAAGTATACCAACTATTCAACTTGAACAAAGAGACTTAACTATTATCTATACTACCTCGGCCTAGAACAATTAATCTAGACCTGACTCACTAAAACACAATTGGTCAGATTTCACTAATTCACCTAAACTAAAATTTCTTTCTCTTTTAATCAAATCTAAAATTCCTCAGTTGAGTGAATTTTGCCTAATATTTCATTTCCTTTTCAGCCCCTAACTTCAAAGATTGTCTGAGTAGTTCAGAAAGATTGATTTTCAAATGAGGAAAAAGGAGGAAAACCTTAATCCTATTTCAATCATTAGTTATTATTATAAGAGGAAAATAATCATTTTTTTTTAGTTGCTTGTCTAGACTTAAGAAAGGGATGACAAATCCAAAGACTCCAGTTTCTGTGATAATAATTCACTATTTGATAAAAACTTCTGGGAAAATTGGAAAGTGGTATGTCAGGAAGTAGCATACACCAATATTTTATACCTTATACCAAGATAAAATGGAAAAGGGATAATGATTTATACAAAAAAGGTTTATGCTATAAGCAAATTAGGAGATAATATATTCAACTATAAGACCAATGAAACTAAGATGAGAAGGGAAATAGAAAGCTGGGAAATAATTTTTACAGATAGTGCTAGATCAGATAGTACCTGACATCTATCAGATCTGCTAAGATGACAGGAAAAGATAATGATAAAAGTTGGAGATGTGTGAAAATTGGAGCCAATGCATTGTTGATAGAGTAATGAATGGATCCAGCCATACTGGAGAACAATTTGAACTATAAAAGGAGTACAAAATTGTATATACTCTTTAGTCTAGCAGTGTCACTATTGGATCTGTATCCCAAAGAGATCATAAAGGTGGAAAAAGAATCCATATAGAAAAAATATGTTTGCAGCAGTTCTTTTTGTGAAGGCAAGGAATTGGAAGTTGAATTGTTGCCCATCATTTAGGGAATAGCTGAATAATATACAATATAGGTTCTACAAGTTAGAAAAGACATCTCATAGAATGAAATGAGAAAACTCTTCAGCATCTATATGAGCAAGGAAGGCTTGTGTTCACAGAAATATGAATATTAGAAGATGAGTTAGGTTTGGGGAGGGAAACAACTCTGTTTTAGAAATATTGAGTTTAATATTTCTATGGTATATGTAAGTAGAGCTATTCATCAAGCTCTTGGAAATGCAATTAGAGATGGTAGTTGAACAGATTATCTTGACAAAAATAGGAAAGACCTAAAACTAGGCCCTGTGGAGTATTCATAAATAATAAGCTGGACAGGAATGATAATTCTGAAAAAGAGAGGTAGTAAATAGGATGAGTAATACAAGTGGGGGGGGGGGAGAAGGACAACAATAATGTCAGGAAAATCCAATAAAAGGAGAATATACAGAATGAGGGAAGTGATCAGTGCTGACATATTATAGACAAATTAAGTAGAATAAGAACTGATTAAAGGACATTGGATTTAGGAGAAAAGAGATTATCAGAAGAGGAAGACTTATTCAGAGCTGATGATCATATGACATGAAATTGATATTTTTATTATGAAATTGTGAGTTTTTTTGCATAAAAATAATATATTGGAATGGTAATGGAAAGAATCAATTAGGTGGAAAATCCCCCATTTGAGGAGATAAAATAAGACATGCATTTTTTGACATGTCCAATACATTTTTGATTGACTATATTTAGTTTTTTTGCAGAGAAAGACTATTATTGGGGAAGGGAGAGTCAATAGCGAAGTTAAGAAGAAAGTTAACAGGGAATATGAGGGAAATGAGAGTGATATAAAAAGAAAAAGGTGTTGATGAAATATTTAAATCATGAATTGGAGGGTAGAAGGAATACAGACAAGCAGGACAATGTTGAAATTAGATTTTAGGCTTTATACATATATGACTAAATTGAGCATGTATGACATTTGTGTCATAAATATGACATTGACAAGTATATAAACATGCTTTATCATAATATGGTTACATAATGTATATATATCTATTATAATGAATATATAACATGTAGTATAAATATACTATGATGACATATATATTAAAATATACAAATATAATGTTACTTCGTAAAATAGTAGTAGTTGTTGCTGTTGTTTTTGCTGTTGTTTAAAATTATGTATAATAGATTCATTGCTTCACATATAATCCTCTTTTAAAGAAATGTTAATGTTTTTTGATGGTTTAGTGAACATGTTCTGACTTTGTTGTACCAGAGGAAGATGGAATATATATTGTCCTCAAAGTTCTAGGGATAAGCTGGATGGACTGAGCTCTCCTTTATTGGCTAGAGCCCCCATTCTTATAATGTTACTGCTGTTGGCTAGTGTTTGTGTCATATTCCCTAGGCCAGCTAACTTCTCATTTTCATTCAATTTCTCAGAAATTTGCTATTTTTTCACACTTCTTCACCTTGAGGACAGGCACATTCTTGTTTGCCTTTATTTGCAGTTGCAGCATTTAGCACAGTATCTGATGCATAAATGCTTAATAAATGTTTTATTAATCTAACTAAACATAAAGCATTTTCAGGACTTCTGAGTAGGTATTATGGCTCCTTTCTGTTCCCACTTACAATATTTTTTTTTCTCGTAAGCAAGGTCTGGGGTTGGACTCATCCTCTTAGAAGTGGCCATCTGTTTGAAGAGCTCTGAGAGCAGCTGTAGAAATTATTTCCATTATCCTATGTGGAGAAAAAAGAACCTACCTGAAGATGTGGATATCTGTTTTGTTTTAGCTTTAGTTTGTTTGTTTGGTTTTACTTGTTTTGGTTTGGTAGTTAGGAGTAGGCTGACAAGTTTGTTTCTAGGTTGAGTAGGAGCAGATGAATTAGATTTGAACACACAAATGCTCAGTACCTCCTAACAGCTAACTGGCCTGATATTGTAGAAATTATGCTATTCACTTTTTACAAATGTCTGCTCTTTTAAAAATAAAGCAGGTATTTTTACTTCAGCAAAACAAGCAAACATTTCCTTTTCCTGAATAAGAAAGTTTTCTTCTTAGAGCTCTAGGGAACATAGGAATGAGTTTAGTGGAAAGGTAAAATAATCAAAGAGAGGAGCAGTCTATAGTCACTGAGTAATAAAGCTGTAGGAAACCCATCCTATTCCCTGGGTGCAAATTTAAGTGCAAATTTTACCTTTGAAGTTGAAGCAGTTCTCAAGTTTTTGTTCAAGGTAATCCCTATAAAAGGGCTTTTTCTCTAAGAGGAGAACCCTAAACCTTATCAACCTAAACAGCCTTTGGGACTTTGACTTGCCTAGATGACTTGAGATGATGGTCTCAGAACAATAAAATATCAAAGTTCAAATGGACCTTAAGCCCAGTTAGTCTAGGAGTTTCCAACCCTTTTCAGTCCTTGAGAGTTGAAGTCCAACTTTCCTTACCCCTTATTTAAAAGAAACACAAATAAATATTAGAGTATAGGGTTTATGAGCACATAAGAAATTAAATAGAGGAATTAATTTCAGGAAGATAATATTCCCCATATATATCAACAAGTTTCTTATGCCAGTTGGAAACTGCATGAAGTCTAAAATCCTCGCTTTACAGATGGGGAAACTGAGACACAAAAACAGGAAAAGGTTTCCCCAAGATTATCCAGGTAGTTTGCTATAGACAGAATCAAGACTAAAATACATCACTCCTGATTCTCAATAAAATGCCTTTCTCCTATACTAGTTGTCTCAAGAATTATCTGAATAAGTTGATTTTGGTCAGCCTGGTGAGTGTCTAAAACAGAAGTCTTATAATTTTTTTCTATCATAGACTCCTTTGGCAATCTGATGAACTCTATGGACCCCTTCTTGGGATAATTTTTGTTGTCTTCATTCATAATTAAGGGAAATGCTCAAATTCTCCAATGATTATCATGGTACCTCTCACAAAGTAGGTGTTTAATAAATATTGATTGATTGATTTTGGAAGTTAATAAAAATAATAAAATCCAATTTTACAGATGCCCTAAAATGCATCTAGATTAAGAACACATGTTGGATTATCTATTTCCCACTCTTCAAGAGACTTCTAGAATTCTATGACTTTGTGCTCAGTCAGTAAATCTGCATTGAATGAATAAATGGATGAGTGTGTAAACATATCTGTATTTCAAGGTGAGACTAAACCTTGTTATTTAGTGTGAAGCCCATGTCCTCTCTTCTTCTGCTCCTTTAAAGTGGCCATCTTTTATAATGCAGATGTGGAATAAATAGAGTTAAGTCACCTGTCCAGGATCATACAATTAATGAATGTCTGAGGCCAGATTTGAATTCATGGAATCTTTCTGGCTCCAGGCCTGGCCCTCTATTCACTGTGTCCTCTAATTAGCTGCTCCAAATTCAAAATTTTGTTAATGTTATATTATTTTCTTTTCTACAGATTAAATGAAAACAAAAATGAGAATAGGAAACATTAAAATATTTTTTCAATAGTGACGTTCCATAAAGATGAATCCACAACTCAAAAGGATATGTAATAGCACCCTAATTTCTTGATTCTTTTCTTCTCTTTTTGTCTACACTAATCTGATTTATTTTCAGAAAATTTTAGTTACTGACTTCTGAATTTTAAGAAGCAAAATAGGTCAGAGTTTTCATATAGGTAGCTTTCCAAAAGAAGTCAGAAGCAACTAAAATTTAACAGACTTAACAATCAGTTACTTATTTATAAGAATGGTGAGTTAAATGACTATAAAATTGGAAATTACTTCTAATTGGTATTTTAAAAATACTATATTTTTACTGGATTTCTTACTGCATAATATTCTTTTTGTCTAACCAGCTCAAAATATAACCCTTCTCCTTAGGTGAAGTGCTTGAGACTTTAGACAAAGAAGGTCTGACCAAAAGTACACTCGTTTATTTTACTTCTGACAATGGTGGGTCCTTAGAGTCTCAAATAGGAAGTGAACAGCATGGTGGCTGGAATGGAATATATAAAGGTGAGCCTTTTCATATTAATTCATTTTCAGACATTTATTTCTGTGGAAGAGTAATCCTTGCTCAGTTTTCCAAAGTTCCCTCATTTGAATGAAGAAAACCTGTTTGGAGAAAAGGTGTAACCTGATTCAAAGAAAGCTAATCTGTTTAATTGTTCAAGGAATCCTGATGTGGTGTTTTCTGATTTGTTAATCTTTGTTTAGACAGTGGAAACAACAGGCAACTCCTTTTATTTCATTACAATGTTTTATGTAGAACTTAATTTAGAAATCACTATATAAGAAGAAAAGCTTAAAATTTCTAGACTTTGATATCTTATTTTTAAAAAGATGATCTTCTGAGACAAACAAGTTAAAGTGTTATTCCCCAATCAGTTGGAGAAATGATGACAAAAATAGAGTAATTATGAGCTTCTGTTACTTACCAATATAAATTGCAAACAGATTCTGAAATAATAGAATACTCATTATATATGAAAAAATTCAAGGAGTGATATATACACAAACATACTAAGAATATAAAGATACTAAGAAGAAAGAAAAAATAAGAAAAAAGATAAATAGAATAGAGAGAAATGTGTGGATTATAAGAAAAATTAATATAAAACTATAAAGAAAGAAGTATTTGGAAAGGAAAGGAAACAGTAGATTTAAGTTCATGGAGTAGAGAGATGTAGTATCTTGTACTAGGAATAGCAAGGAGGTAGAGTCACTGGATCACAGACTACTTAAAGGAGAATAAAGTGTTGGAAGATTGTAAAGGTAGGAAGAGATCACATTATGAAGGGCCAAATAGGAGATTTTACATATGATCCTGAAAGATCCTGTCAGAGAGAGAAAAAGATTGAGAGAGAGAGAGAGAGAGAGAGAGAGAGAGAGAGAGAGAGAGAGAGCCCAAACTCCATAAATCTTCATATTTATTTCAGATACAAGCACAAACATATAAAATATAATCATGAGAAAGATATTGACAAGCTAGTTAATAATATGAGTAATAATGAGTCATGTTAGCACTTGGGAAGAGAATGTTTAAGTCTTTAGTTATGAGAATCAACAATGGAAATTGAAATTCCCATTTGTCACAAAGTTTGTGACAAATGTGGTTTGAATAAGTTCCTATCCCCCAAAAAGATATTTTAATGCCTTCTTTCCAGAAGATACCAATTATGATAAAGTTTCTCTAACACAAAGAAGAAAGATATCTTATTCAAAAACATTGTCACATTTCTATTTTTTTAATCTTGGGTTTCATTTTATTAAATTAAACAAAGGAGGCAAAGGCATGGGAGGCTGGGATGGTGGCATTCGGGTCCCAGGAATATTGCGGTGGCCTGGAGTCTTAGCAGCAGGTCGTGTGATTGATGACCCAACAAGCCTGATGGATATCTACCCAACGGTGGCTCATTTGGGAGGGGGTGAAGTGCCCCAAGATAGGTAAAGACATTTTTATATATAATTAATTTCATATCACTTACAAAAAGATATATCAATTCTTATCCTAATTTTAACTTGTGAAAAACTGTTTAAAAGAATTGTACATGTTTAACCTATAATGGATTACTTGCTGTTAAGATGAGGGAGAAAGTGGAAGAGAAGAAGAAAATTAGGAGTTTTGCAATGGTGAATGCCAAAAAACTATCTTTGCATGTATTTTGAAAATAAAAAGCTATTATTAACATTTTAAAAGAAAAAATGCATTCATATGATTTAATATCAAACATGTAAAACACAAAATTAATGTTTAAGAGAAAGGTAAAAAGTATGAATACCTAATTTTGCATTTGCCTGAATTTATGAGAGATTTTTAGAGCTGAAGGAGTCTGATTAAGACACTAGTATACATAAAATTTAAATCTAAATGATGTATTATGCAATAGAATTATTATTTTAGTGAGCAAGATAGTATAGTGGAAAGAGCCCTTGCATTAGAACAGGAAAACCTGAATCGAATTATACATTCATTAGCTATATAATTACTTACCCTCTGTTTCCTCATTTATAAAAAGGAGATAATAATAGCATCTAACTCCTAGGCACTAGATAAATTCTATCTATTATTATTATTGCTAATCAGAGGAGACCATCGTAGTCAACAACCTTTTACAGATGAAGAAACTAGAATTTATTTAGCAGAATGTCTCAGCTAAAGTAATTTCACTCAACAAATATACATTAAGTGCCAGCCAATTTCAAAATACCATTACAGTTTCTGGGAATACAAACTTGTAAAAAGACTGCCTCAAAAAACATGCATTCATGTACATGCATACATACACACACACACACTCTGACACACTTATTAGTGAAGAAAATATCCAATGATTTGTAGTCAGGAAAAAAAAACAAGAATTATATTCAGAAATATGCAGAGAATAAATTAATTTAAGCCATTCCCCCTCCCTCCATTTATTCTGGTGTGTTTCAGTCAAAAGTAGTGCTGGAGGTAAATTATGTGAATTGCTTCCTTAAATGATTGTATCACCTTGTGTTATTTGCTACTTAAATACAAGTGATCTTTAATAGTTCTTTTCCTTACAGGAAGAAACTAAACATTTTCATGTAATTGTAGCTTTAGAACTGGAAAGGATATAAGATATTATGAACTCCAGTCACCTCATTTTATAGAAAAGGAGACAGAAACAAAATGGACTAAATAAATAAAAAATGGCCAAGTGTCATGACACTAGTAAGTGTCCAAAGGAGGATTTTAACCCAGATCCTCCTAACTACAAGCCCAATACTTTACCCACTATGTGATACTTCTGCATTGGATGAAATGTTTGAACATACTGTGCTCTTCACTTCTAGTCTTTTATCTCTCTTCCCTCAGAGTGATTGACGGCAGAGACCTGATGCCTCTTCTGCAGGGAGAAGTTCAGCAATCAGATCATGAGTTCATGTTTCATTATTGTCTATCATATTTGCACGCAGTTCGTTGGCATCAAAAGGACAGTAAGTAGAAAGTGTTTTCTGTTCAAAGCTCTAAAAAGTCAATAGAAATAGAATATATTTACAATTTTACAAAAGTAATTGGAAAACTGGAGATCCTTACATTTCTGTTAGAACTATAATTTCTTGAATATAGGGAACTACTGAGTGAGAAAACTCCATGGACCTGTTCAGGCTAGTCTCAGAGAGTGAGCTAGAGCACTGAGAAGTTAAGTGAATTGCCCAAGATAATGTAGTGAGATTGTATCAGAGCTGTGATTTGAACCCAGATTTTCCTGGACTTAGGACAGCTAGATAGTATAGTGACTAGAGTGCCTGACCTGGAATCAGAAAGACTCAGCTCCCTGAGTTAAAATTTGGCCTCAGATACATAATAGCTATGTGGTCTTGAGCAAGTCACTTAACCATTAACCCTGTTTGCCTCAGTTTGCTCATCTATAAAATGAGCTGGAGAAGGAAATTGTAAACCTCTCTAGTATCTCCGGCAATAAAACCCCAAAAGAGGTCAGAAAGTGTTTGGAAAAACAAATAACAACAACAAACTTCCTGGATTCGTGAATGACTTTTTCTCAACTCTATCATGCTGCTTCTTGTTGGGTGTTAAAATCTGAATGAAAATCTTTAGGTGTTCAAATAATTCAGGAGTCAGACTAGAACAACTTGTAGAATCAGGAATGCTTCAAACTCTGTATTTTATTTTTTCAGGTGGTATAGTGTGGAAAGTACATTATATGACCCCAGTATTCCACCCAAAGGGTTCTGGTGCCTGCTATGGAAGAGGAGTTTGTCCATGTTTTGGAAAGGGTGTAACTCACCATGACCCACCTTTGTTGTTTGATCTCTCAAAGGATCCTTCTGAGACTCACCCCCTTTCACCTGACACTGAGCCCTTGTTTGATTTAGTAATTGAAAAAGTAGAACGTGCTATACAAGATCATCAGGCTACACTGACACCAGTTTCCGAACAGCTCAACACTTTTAATAACATATGGAAACCATGGCTTCAGCCATGTTGTGGCACATTCCCATTGTGTTGGTGTGATTGGGAAGAGGACCATATATAAGAGAATTTTGTCAATGTACAAGTTACAAAAGTCCCTGATTCTTCACATGGGATGCATATGGAGAACCATTGTAAAATTACCAATGTAAAATGTGATGTCTAAAATGAAATGCAGTATGTTTAAAATATCCACTAATTAAATTCTTAGTACTATAAAACTTGTAATATTGAAAAGCACCAAATCCCATAAGACAAATAATCACAAAACAAACAAATACGAGGAATAACAAAATGAAAACAAGTTTAAAAATAAAATCTTCTCTTTATACTTCCAAAGGCTAGAGCATGTCCAACATAGTCTCAAGGATAGAGTTTAAGATGTAGACTCTGAATTTAGTCTGCCCCTAGTCTCTAGAGCCAGAAAAAGCTTCTCAATGTTTATAACAGTCTATATTCTCTGTTGATTATTTCCAATTTATTTTGTTTGTATACAGTTGTTTTCATATTATTTTCCCCATTTAGACTGTGAGCTCCTTGGGAGCAAGGGCTGGCTTTTAAGTGGGTTGGGGTTTTTTTGTTTTTGTTTTTTGCACCCTAGAACTTAGCAAAGTGCCTGGCATTTTTTATTCACTTAATAAATTCTTGCTGACTCAGTGATTCTTATTTAAGTTTTGATGACAATCACCAAATAAAACCAAACAACTAAAGTAACTTTAGGATCAGAGATGACAGGTTGAAACCTGGAATGTTCTTAGTAATTTCTATAACTCTCCATTTTACATTGCACATGGATGGGCAAGATAAAATATATATCATTCCAAAATCACATTTTAAAAATGCTGAAATATGATGAAGTATGACATTTATTACCTGCTAATAATTCTCCAGAAACCCCCCATCCCCAATTGGTAGATCCAATCCCAGGTTTTCAAAAACTGTGTCAGTGGTATATAACCTGTTAGGCCCTATGGAGTTGGGAAGATTTTGAATGGGACCAATAGTGAATTAAAGTTGGGTTTGGGAGGAAATGAGCATAGATTTAAAAATTTAGAGATCAAGGTACTTATGGGATTTTCATATAGAAATATTTAGAAGGCAGTAGAAAATTCCAGTCTAAATTCTGAATAGAAGTTATAAATAGAATACACTTGGGGCAAAAAAAATGAACAGGGGTAGAAATCAACAGAATAAAGAGTATGGAAAGAAAGCAAGTCATTTTATCTACATAGAAAAGGTAAAATTCTTAACACTTATTTGACTAATTTGATCATATAGAAAATTAATCTGTGGTATTTGCATCAGTAAAGCTTTATTTCCCTCTAATAACAGTAGCAAGCATTTATATAGCACTTTAAAGACTGCAAATTGTAGGGGACATGTGTGTAGAGGGAAGTATTTACCCTATAAGTTATGTATGTCCATGTAGATCTGTCCACTTGTAGTTTATAGGAAGATAGACATGAATAGATTTCTCTAGAGCCTCCTATGCCCACACTTCTCCAAAGGAAAGTTTGATTCTGACCCAAAAAGGGAATAGAATATTAGCACCACAGTCTGGACATTCTGTTTTCCTCAAAGAATGAGTGCTAGGCTAGAATTATATCTGCACCCCACCAAAAAAATTAAAACGTGTGTGTGTGTGTGTGTGTGTGTGTGTGTGTGTGTGTGTGTGTGTGTGTGTGTAGGTAGATAGGTAGTCTAAGGGAAATAATTTACAGACAAAAGTTGAGCTCCAGATTGCTATCCCTTAACAAGGAAGGAATGCTTCAAGCTATTTATCCAAGGATTTGCCCTCCACCAACTGCCAGTTCTACAATTATCACACCTTAACTAGAACAAAATACACTAATGAGAATAAAGCAGACAATACGCAGAATGAATACACTCTTCCACTGGAGGAGAACTATCCCAGCTCCAGGGAGAGACAGAGAGAAAAAGATACTGACTCCCAGATCTCACCCCAAAGGCAAACTCCCCCAAGTTCATACGATAGTAAATTGGTAATAAGGACATGATCAAGGTGCTGGCTTCTCTATATGTCAGCTTCTTTCGGAGTCTTTTCCTTCCTCCTGAGGAGAATCTGGAGCTATATGCATTCTCACTGGAAGCTAGAAGCGAGAAGACCAAGATGTCTCTTGTCTTCAGCTCTTACTAACAAAGAGGCGAGTCTTTTGGTAATAGGCTTTGAACCATGTACTTCATAGATAGTATATAATTTTATCTTTACAGCAACCTGGGAGGTAGATGCTATTATTCTTTCCATTTAACAGGTGAAGAAATTAAGGGGAAGTGACTCATTCAGCTAGGAACTGAAAAGTTTTTACTTAGGTCTTCCTGACTTAAAGTCCAACACTCTACCCACTGCATAACCTAGCTTCCTATAATGAGCTTGTCCTTCCTTGATTTTCCTGTTGTCTTCAAATCTATACTTCACTTTATCTGTATAACTGTTGATCTTATACAAGGCATTTAATGTTTACAAAGTTGTTTACATATTTTTTACCTCATTTGTCCTTTGATAGATACTATGAAGTCTATACTTCAAGAATTATATTCACCTTACAAAGGGGAAAACTGAGGCTTAGAAAGGAGAGGTGAATTGTTTATAATAGCCCAGCTACTGAATCTCAAATAAGGTTCTAAACTCCTGATTAGAACCAGGTACTCTCTCTGCCCCCCCATATTACCACAATGTAAAAATGAAACAAACAAAATGCCTTGCCTTTCATATCATAAAATGATCACTTCTATTTAAAGCTCCAGAATTTCTCAAAATAAATTTTTAACCTTTTCTTAGAAAATGTTTCTAAACCCTTTTAGGGGAAAACTAAAAGTAAGAGATGAGCAAGTATAGGGAGGATAAAGGTGCAAATTGATAAGTGACTTATCATTACGAATGTCCTTGCTAATTAAGGATCTCTGAGTTCAAGAAGTGGCACATATCTTGGACTACACCATTATTGGAGTCTTATTTAAATGTAGAGGAGGCAAAGACATGACTGGCAAGTCCATCAGTAGTCAGATCTTGTTGCCCTCTCTTTGGTTGCTGACCCAAATAACTTCTGAACTTTTCATGAGAAAAATTTAGTCTCATTTTACAAATGGGAAGATAAACTTTGCTAAAGCAAATTTCAAAAAGTCACACACTCAAAAGTAGTTCTCAACTTGTATTTAAAATCGGGCTTTATCCTTGGACTACATATAGCCAGCTACTTCTTCTTGTTCCAGTCACTTAGAAGAGTAGACTAGAAGGTATATTTAGGAGGGATACAGTACTGGATCAGATGGGCTCAGCTCCCCTATTCTCCATAAAAAAAGCAAATGTTGATTTACTCAGTAATGGAATATATTTTGTCTGAGGTGGTCCTGAGTTCTTGAAATCTAGCTTTTTTTATGCTCTAGGTGGCCCAAAAGACATTCTCATTCTTTTCCAGGATGCACTCTAGATGTCCTTACTATGCTCCCAAGACCTCTTCATCATGAAAGCTCACTCCAACCCTGAAATTGGTACTTTGGAAATTCCCTCTAACCCTGCATATAAACTGTCCCTCTGATTAGATGAGTCTTTCCAGAATATACAATTAAGGAGAATGCCCAGATTAGTTATGTCTCATTCATCTCCAGTTTGCACTCAATCCAAACTTTGTCTTTGACACCCTTGTCTCCTGCCTACAGACCATAACTGATATGTTTTCAGCTTCCTTTTGAGTTGTCTTCTATTAGAATGTAAGCTCCTTGGGGGAGAGATTTTGGTATTTGTATTTGTATTATATTTGTATTCTCAGGATTTAGCACAGTGGTTGGTATATAGTAAGCACTTAATAAATGCTTGTTAAGGGATAATTTGGCAGGGGTTAAATTATATGTCCCTGAAACTTGCAAGTTTCACACATTAACCCTGAATATATTTTGGGTTAAATGACTTGCCCAGAGTCACATAGCTAGGAAGTGTTAAGTGTCTGAGGTCACATTTTAACTCAGCTTTTCCTGACTCCAGGGCCAGTGCTGTATGCACTGTACCATATAGCTGCCCCAACTATACTATCTAGCTACTTCGGAGCAGCCTTTTTTTTTTTTTAATTTTATTGCTTTTTTTCTGGTTATATATATTAATTTTAATACACATTTCTTTATGAATCATCTTGGGAAATAAATATCAGAGCAAAAGGGAACAACTACAAGAGGAATGGGGCAGCTAGATGGCACAGTGGATAGAGCACTGGCCCTGATGTCAAGGGGACCTGAGTTCAAATGTGGCCTGAGATGCTTAATACTTCCTAAATGTGTGACCCTAGGCAAGTCACTTAACCCCAATTGTCTCAGCAAAAGAAAAAAAAAATCCATTTTACACCTAATTTTGCTCTCCATCTCTTTTTTATTTATAAGTTATTTGCCTGCCCATAAATCTGCTAAGTATGTGTTCCATGTAGATTATGCCATTGTAAGAAGAAACAGAAAAGATGTGAAAATGAAGTAAAGGTGTAGTGTTGAGTACTACACCAATCATTGACTTAACCTCTTCAAGGTAAGCATTCTTATTCAACAAAAGTGTTGACAATGCAAAACAACAACCAGAAGACTTAAAGTCTACAGATTAGAACACTTGTCCAAGCATGAAGAGTTTCTTGTCAGCTGAGCTAGCACATAGTTGGGAACAATGGAGCAGAAAAGGAGTGGCAGCCTTCAGAAATTAAGTGTATAGCACTAGATTTACTCATCTGGGCCAGAACACTTGGAAACATCAAAATTGGATTGATAAAAATGATAGGGAAATTCGGAAGTTGTTAAGCATAAAATGAGAAACTCTCACAGTTTATAAAAGGCAGCATTTACTTTTCATCAAAAGTATGCAAGTGAAGCTGGATTGCAGAATTCTTGGCTCAGTAAAAGGGCAATGAAATTCAGTCTTATTCTGATGGTAAAAAGCCAAAGGACTTTTATCATGTCCTGAAAGCTATTTATGAGCCAAAGACCTATGGTGCATCACAACTACTGATGGAGTCACATTGATTACTGATAAGAGAATGGTCCTGTATAGATGGGCTGAATGAACACTTCCATAGTGTTCTCAACAGACTGTTATCAATCAATACTGAAGCTATTTACAGTACCACAGGTTGAAGTCAGTCCCTCTCTAGCTGAGTTTCCAACTGAAGAAGAGGTTTTGCATGCTATTATTAAGGTTTTCTTGTGTGGCAATATATGTGATGCTGATGCTATTCCACCTGAGATTTAAAAGGCAGTTGGTCTACTGTTCATACAAAAGCTGAGAGAAAAATTTTGTATTACATAGATTATTTTCCAGGGGTTCAAGTATGTCTTCATTGTCTATTTCTATAAAGGAAATGAAAATAATTTGTCCTTTGACATTCACAAAGGTGTTCTCTTTCTTAATTATTGTTGCCAATTTTCTTGCCACAGACAAGTTCTCCTTTATAGACTCATTCTTCACCTGGATAATAGTCATCTACCCAACAGGCAATGTGGTTTCATGAGTGGTCAAGCAATGGTCAATATGGTAGTTGCTGCTTGATAACATCAAGAGAAATTTCAGGAGCACATTCACAATGGTTCCTGATTTAATGAAGACCTTTGATATTGTCAGTTGCTTGTGTAAAATTATGGCAAGATTCAGTTCTTTATAAAAGTTTATCAGTCTTGTACATCAGTTTCATGAAGACATGCTTTCCAAGGTTCTGGAAAATAGACAATACTATTGCACTTTTCTAGTCACCAGTGAAATGAAACATGGGCTGTGTGCTTGCTCCTTCCTTTTTTTTTTTTTTTTTTTTTTTTTTTTTTGCTGAGGCAATTGGGGTTAAGTGACTTGTCCAGGATCACATAGCTAGGAAGTGCTCCTACACTTTTTAGCATGTTTTTAGTGATGTTATCAGACAACTTTAATGAGAATGAAAGTGATATCAAGATCAACTACTAGGCTGATGATAAATTATTTAACTTGAAAAGGCTACAAATTGTTTGCAAATGATTGTGTACTCACTGCAGCCTCTGAGGCTGAGAGAAAACAAAATATGAATTGATTCTCTGTTATTTTGTTAATTTTGGTCTAACAATTAACTCCAAGAAAAAAGAGCAAAGCAGAATGTCTAGGGCTCAAAAGAAACATGAGATGTGCAAATTTAGAGATAATTTCACTCCAAATATTCATGTGGTCTATTTGTGTCCAACGTGTGGCAAAGCTTCTGGGCTTGTATTGGTCTGATCAGCTACAATCAGATACACTTGACCCCAATATGTGATGCTATTTTGGTCCTCTGGCCAAGGGCAAGAATGAATAAGCAAAAAAAAAAAAAAAAAAAAGTCAGTCTCTGCCCTCAAGGATCCCACATTCTACTGTAGAAAAACAACATAAAACAGGGCTCAAAAGTTGAAGGTGCTGGAAAATGTAGAAGTTCTTATTTGGAATGATTAAATTAACACTCAATATAATGAAAATGATGTTAATGATGATGATGATGTTGATGATGGTGATTATATTTATTAGTGCTTTCTATGAGCTAAGCATTCTGCCAAGCATTTTATAATTATTATTTAATTTAATTCTCACAACAACTTCAGGAGGTATTTTATAAATGAGGAACCTGAAGTAAACAAAAGTTGAATGTCTCACCTAGGACCACAAAGCTGATAAATATGTGGAGGGTAGAGTTGACCTTAGATGTTTCAGACTCCAAGCCCAGCACTTTATTCTCTGCACCAACTTATGTGCTAAAATACCTCAGAATAAATTGAGATGTACTGTAAACTTCAGAAGACAGGATTTTTGTTCTATGCTTTATCTGCTATTCATTTTGCTATAAAACAGTATGCTGTGCTATGTATTATTGAAGAAATACATCATTCTGAATAGACATTTTAAATGTTGGTATGGATGAAATAATCCTTATTCTGTGTTGCCTTAAGCCAATCTCTTAACACTCTAATATTTAGATCTTTTCAGTTGTGAAGAACCCAGACATAAAAATGATATACTGAAAGTTAACTGTTTTGCACAAAACCTTTTGGCTCCTGACTAAAGTAGTTGTGTTGATACTAATTGGTGTTATCTATTATGCCTGGAATAACTCCTTGAGTTTTAAATATAGCTAACTTTCTTAGAGCTTCAGATAAAGTCTAATGCTTTACAAGGGGACATAGTTTTGCAAGAAAGCAAACTGGACTTTCAAATGAGCACTTCTTTTTTTTTTTTTTTTTAATTCATTTTTCCAAATTATCCCCTCCCTCCCTCCACTCCCTCCCCCCGATGACAGGTAATCCCATACATTTTACATGTGTTACAATATAACCTAGATACAATATATGTGTGTAAATACCATTTTCTTGTTGCACATTAATTATTAGCTTCCGAAGGTATAAGTAACCTGGGTAGATAGACAGTAGTGCTAACAATTTACATTCACTTCCCAGTGTTCCTTCTCTGGGTGTAGCTACCTCTGTCCATCATTGATCAACTGGAAGTGAATTGGAGCTTCTTTATGTTGAAGATTTCCACTTCCATCAGAATACATCCTCATACAGTATTGTTGTTGAAGTGTATAGTGATCTTCTGGTTCTGCTAAATGAGCACTTCTTTACAAAGTTTTCCTTTAAGCATCTGGTCCTTCACACACACACATACACACATACACACACACACACACACACACACACACACACACACTCACACTGTCTCTACATTTCTTTTCTATTTCTGTTGCTCTGTCTGTCTCTCACACACAAAACACTTTATCTTTCTGTCTGCTTTTCTGTCTGTCACACACACACACACACACACACACACACACACACACACACACACACTTTTTTTTTTTTTTTTTAAAGACGCCGTAAGAATTTTCCAGTGTTCATTCAAAGGGCTATTACGCCAGACTGGTACAGGTTTACAATTCCCTTTCCCTAGGTTTTATCTCATTGCCACAGGTTAAGCTCTTCCTGCTTCTCACTTCTGGCTTGGCGCCTTTGGACCCTGCTGTTTTTTTCCTGTGCTCTTTCGCTTGTTTTGCGAATGGGGGTCGGCGGGTGGACCCAGATCACAGAAAGACGCGGGAGGTACAGACTGAATGACGCCCTTATTCCTTGCAGGTGTGTAAATTACTGTGCTGGTGTTCGGGGAATTCTAAACCACCCACCCTGTGTTTTTCACCCTGAAGCCACTTGTTTTGTGTGGTTGTATATGTAGACATTTTAAAGTCGGGCTTTTTTTTTTTTTTCTTTTAAACAAAACACAAAGAAACTACCTCCAAGTCTAGTCACTTGATGCTTCTTTTTTGCAAGGCATGCTTCCTTTTGAATGTTTCTACCCTCGCTCAGTTTCTCTCCTCTTGTGACGTCTTCTGGTTCCTGATTGTGACTATTAGGGCGCCTGGAGGTAGCACCCTCTTTTCTTTTCCTCTGTTCCCCGGGGCACGCGTGAGCATCCCTGGCAATGTCCAGGTCACTCTGCCCTGCTCTGCGCAGAAATGAGATTCCGGTGTTCTGACTCGGGCAGAGATTACAAAATGTTCCAAACTCCTTGCTCCTGTTGTTTTTACTGTGACTTGCTTTTGTGAGCTTTATTTTCAAAATGGCTACTATTATGAAAAATCAGCCATTGTTTCGCAGGAAACATTTACAGTATATTTTATAAATTGAAAATATGCTTCTGCACATTGAGGGGTTGGAATTGGGGGTCGGGTGGGGAAGGGGTGCCGAGTTATCAACACGGAAAATGTAACTGGAGATAGGAAAAAAAGTGAAAGTAAAATAAAAGATAAGGAATGTGGAAAAACTGAAACTGTCAAGTCCCCAGAGCTGACGGCTTTCTTTCACAGGTACTGATCCTGAGATCATTTTCAGTTTGGTTTTCAATATCTTAAGCTTGGGAAAATACAAATAGGCCCGAACACGTTATACACATGTTTGACATTGCCCTCCTAAGCTGTCTTTTGGTTCCCCTTCATCAGCGATAAATCTATTTCCTTTTTGTTTTAATAAATTTACTTTCTGAACTCTTTACTGGTTTGGCTGCAGTGCAAACAAACTTATTGCTCTCTAAACTTTGATGATGGTGTAGGGACATCTGCTGGCTTATTTGCAGAAAAATGCATTATTAAAAAAAAATAAATAAGCTTTTTGCCTTTTAAATTTAAGCATCATCTCATATAGCTGATCCCTGGAGAAAGCCAACCTTATAACTTCATTGTTTTCTGTAACTCCTTCTAGGCTTTTTTTTTTTTTTTTTTTTTTTTTATGCTTTATACTTCAGCAAAATAATAGTGGGATGAAAAGTGTGGCATTTAGAATCATGCAGAGTTTATTAATCATAACAGAATTAATACCATTTTACCAGTGAAGAAACTAAGATTTTTAAAAGGTTAAATGTCACATTCATGATCAAAAAGCTAGAAAATATCAGAAACAAGATCAAAGTCCAGGTTTCTCAAATGCAATACTTAACTTTTGTCCTTATGTCAGAATGCCTTTGTTATATTGCCAAAGCAAAGATTGAGGATATTGAGAACTATAAATAAAAATCTACAACTTCTCCTTTAAGGGTATGACTAAATCATCTTAGTGAAATAATCTAGCATTTAGAATCAGAATTGTCAAAAAGGAGTAAGGGAAATGCCTTACTGCATTATTCATATTGTTGTCTATACTGATCAACTTAGCATATTCTTTTCTTAAATCTCCATATTTGTTTTAATTCTCCTGCTCATGTAGGAGAGGAACAAAAGTTGTTACAGGTAGCACCACCAAATGAGTTCTAGGGGAAAGGTGCTTCCACAACATAATACCAGCCTCCCCAGCTGGTGCAATCCATATTCATTCATCCCCCACCTCCATCCCCATTCATCCCCAACTTCTATTACACAAATAACATAGAAGAAAGCATAGCATTGATTTATTTTTATCTAGCAGTTTGAAATCCAAGAACAAAAAGGAATGGATAGAAATCAAAAAAGGGAAGGGGCTTGTGAAGTGCTAACAATGTACTTAATTAGAATTATAGCACTAATGCTTTAATACTTCTGACTGAAAGAGCAAGAAAAAAGCAAGGTTTGGGTTGTGTTTATTCCTTCCCCCACCCTCTTCAGACAGCTGAGAAAAGATGGTTAACACAGCAACTTCATATATAGCTGAAAGTAAAAGGTAAAAAGAAAATGTCTTTAAAGAGGTGAGAAGTGACTCACCAAACCAGATCTATTCAGTACTGTAGCATCTTATTGCTTTGATCCTAACCATCACAGTTACCACACCTGCTAAACTGCTTTCAACAGCAAGAATCCTCAAGTCTCTTTGAATTAAAGATTAGTTTCCAAAATGGAGAATCTTCCTTATTTATTTGTCTGGTCTCTTTTTTCCAACAGTCTCTGTCACAGTGTCAGATATCTTCACACAGTTCATAACTAAATTATTAATGTTAAATTATACAGAGAAGTTACACGTAGAAGTGCATTATGTGAGTTGAAATTCAGTGTGTTTGAACAGAATCTCTGAGATTGTGATCATTAAGATTAAATCACATCACTAAGATGTTCCACCAAAGAATGGAAACACAAGACTCAAAGCCAAAGTCACTTTCAAAAAGAGCCAGTTTTATGGAAGCAGCTGATGTCAGACTAAGATCTAACAGCTGGAAAGATAGAAATGTTCCAATCAGTACATTATATGGAGACTAATGCTAAGACTACTGGTGCAACTAGACATCTTCCCTGCTTTCATTCTGCTGATTAAAATTCCTGAGAAAGAAAGAATATATGGCAATTGTGATATGCCATTATCTTCCATATTTTCTTAAAAATCAGATGTTGAGAATGGCTTTAAAGGCATCTTATAGAAAATGCCTATTATTTCAGAGGGATTCTAAACCTTTACTATACTTTTGCTAATCATGAAGGGTGACATCAATCATCCGTGTGATTCAGGTTTATCTACTACACAATAAAGTAGAACAGACATTTGAATATCTATCTAAAATATATAGGGCCTTATATTAGTTTGTCATGAGTCATTTGTCTTTTTTATTATGTGTTATTTTTCATTTTTAGAACCTACTTCTCCATCCTACTTGTCACATATCTACTTCTAGGAATTTGTGCAGCAAATGATTCAAAACCAAACATTGTCTTGATAATGGCAGATGACCTTGCATTGGGATGTGGGATGTTATGGTAATGACACATTAAGGTAAGAGCTACACTTAATGACCATGTCAGTTTTATTTACTGAAAAGAAAACTTGCTGGACAAGAATTAAAAATGCTGACATTTATTTCAAGAAAAAGAAGAAACCAAGCCTTTATAAGCATGGAATCATGCTTTGTGAAATTTATATTTCACATCTCTTAGTGTTAAGAAGAATTTAGAAATTACCATAGGATTTTATTTTGTTGAGAAATCAGTGTACTGAATGCATACATGTTCAACTTCATCTTGTTTCTGCATAAATCTTCATGTAACATAATTCAGATACTCTCAGTGGCTAAACTGTCTCTTGAAACAAAGGTTTCACTTTTAGCAACTATAACAATTCTAAAAATCAGAGTACTAGCAAGTATTTCTAAATATATTAAAACTTCCTGTTAAATATAGTCAATTGTCAATTATTTGTGATGACTGAGAGTTTGTAATGGTGTGAGCAATTCAAAGTGGGTAATCCCAAATCATTTATATTTGGCATTGGAATGAATTTTCTTATGCATAGAAACTGTTTAAGGAGCACGTAGCCTTCCTCATTCTTTTGGTCCACTTAATAAAATTATTTGACACTACAAGAATACATAACAGCTGATGGCAACAGAGAAATATTCCAGCAATATAAAATGATGGAATTTTAGAGCTTCAGGGGGCCTTAAGAATTATGTAATATAATCCAATCCCATTAGATAAGAAAACTTGACACCTGGAAGAAGTTACTTGTTTAGCATATAAATTTATTGAGAAAAAGACAACTTCATTTTTGTCTTTGTTTATACAGTTCTACCACCTTCCCTAGTGTTTAGCAGACATTTTATATTTTTTTCCTGAATTTAATTAAATTAATATAGTTTGTCCAAGGTATCAGAACTAACCAATTAGTGACTCCTCACCATACTTTCATGTCTTTTTACTGCCTTTTTCACTTGTATAGTGAAAAGAACTTGGACTAGAAGTTGGATGTCTTGATTCCAATCCTTATTTTGAGGATAATTGTATGTGCATATGAATTGTCTTGACCTGTTTTGTTTATGTTTGTTTATTTGTTTTTTCTACATATGTAAAATCAGGGAAGTGGGGCAAAAATCCAAGATTCCTTCCAGCACTGAAATTCTATGATTCCATCAGTCTAAAGTCATAAGGATGATAGCATTTAAAACTGAGAGGAACCTCTAAGGTCATTTTGCCCAAACACCTCTTGTGTATAAAGTAACTAATAATTATAATACCAAAAACTGACATTTACATAATACTTTAAGGATTATGAAGTACTTTTCTAAATTCTCTTCTTTCAGACAACAATCACCTATGAAGTCAATTACTATAGGTGTTAGTTTTATAATTATTCCCATTTTACAGATAGGCAAATTGTAATTTGTAATTAGGCAGCTAGGTGGCTCAGTGTATAGAATTCTGAACTTGGTGTGAGGAAGACATGACTCTAATACTACCTAGCTGTGTAATTCTGAGCAAGTCACTTAACTGCTTTTTGCCACAATCCACTGGAGAAGAAAATGGCAAACTTTTTTTAGTATAATTGCCAAGAAAACTGTAGATGATGTCAGAAACTGTTGTGTCCCTGGATATCTTAGAATCAGCCGGAGTTAGGATAAGCAAAAGTCTTTATTCTTGGTCTTTTGGGGTTGTCATCAGGGGATTAGATATAGGAATCTACACACCTCCTTTTTCTCTCTCCACCCTCTGATCTCTCTCCTCCTTCTCTGTCCACACCCACAGATGGAGCCAGCAAAGTAGTTGAATAGAGTCATCCTCCAAGCATATGTTAGTAGAGTATTGTCCAATTGGTAATTAGCCTTAAGTGCTAGGTTGTCCAAGTACATCTGCTCAGAGTTTCAGCCTTTTACAAGAAACAAACAAAACAATAACAAACTATAATTTAATCCAGTTTTAGTGACTTGCCTTGATCCCAGTGTCAGTAATGTAATTTGAACATAGGTCTCTTTGGATTCTAAGTTCAGCATCTATTCCACTTTACTGTATTCCCTCTCAATCCAGGACCAGGAAAGTTATGACTTCACTGAAATCACATAGATAGTAAAATACAGAGGCTAGGATGGGAACTTTTCTATTCACTCAAAATCCAGTGTTCTTTTTTCCATGGGTACTTGGTGAGCTAAAAGAATGATGCAGCTTCCAGAATGAGTAAATTAGAGACTGAGAAAATCTAATTTTAAAATGCCTATTGCCATTAAGAAAAAAAAATCCTTCATTTTTTTGATCCATTTACAAATGTGATTGTTTGAATAAAATATGAGATAATGCAGGAAGGAGGGGGCTATCATTAGCCCCTTACTTAGAAAGGAGTGGGAAGAATAGTATAGAGTTGAAAAAAAAGAAAAAGTAAGGAAAGAAAAGATCATCAATGAAATATTTTAAAAGGAGAAAAGTGGGATCAGAGAATATATAGTACACAATGTTCACATTATATATGTGTTTTATATGTATTATATATGTATGTATGATTGTATTATATATACATATATATACTTTAAAATATTATGGTATAAATTGAAAATTCTTCTTTGTTCTTTGTATATAGAAATGTTCATATTTGTTGAAGTTGACCATATTTTTTAAAATGGAAAAATAAAAGAATAATATAGTTTCTCAGCAAAATCACTTAAGCCAATCAATGTTCATTTCCTTTAAAATTTATTCAATATTACAAATACTTTAGCATCAACATGCATTGACATCAGAATGTTTTTCTTAGGACCCCAAATATTGATCGTCTTGCAAAGGAAGGAATAAAACTTCTGCAACATTTAGCTGCTGCTCCTCTGTGTACTCCCAGCAGAGCTGCTTTTCCTGACTGGCAGACATGCCTTCAGATCAGTCAGTACTTGCTGGTAATTAATAATTGAGTAAATTCTGGATTTTCATATCTTTTGGATCTATCTTTATCAATAAAGAAATGCACTGGGACTTTCTTAAAGGGGAAATATATGCAGGATAAAAATAATATGAATGCATGTTTTCTACTCACTGAGTCTGAGGATATTATTTTACATGCATTTTTAAATTAGTAGTAACAAAAATTTATGTTTAAGATGTTTTTAGAGAACCAAACATCTGTCTATAGAGCTGGTAATAGTTAATTTCATTTTGGCCATTACAATATGGGCATGACCTTGGTTATCAGAGGCTGTACAAAAGATTTTAAGCTCTGATGGGTTTTACTGAACTAGAAAGTACTGAAATACAGTGTTCTGAAGGATGTTATATCTAGATTAACAAAAACTACAGCTAAAATTGGAAAGGTTCATTACTATTTAGCTGAATTATAATAAATATTTTGGTCCTACTAGCTCTTTAAGATAATGATATACAAAAATAGTAATCTTTTGATCCCAAAAGGGTTGTGGACTGCCATTATATTTATATAATTAACTAATCAAATAGTGAGGAGGATGAGCTGTATCACACACACACACACACACACACACACACACACACACACACACACACATATACACACATACACACACATACATACACATACACACACATATACACAGAGTGATAGTCAATTATGAGGCTATCTTTGAATATAACTCAATCTTTTTTTCACTCCTATCTATCCCTCTATCTGAGCTAATCTTAGGCCTCTTAGGAAAGCTGTAATCCTACTTTTAGCCACAGCAATATCTGTGAATGTGCTATCAGGAAAATTCTATGTCCTTCCCCAGAATACCTATGTCATCCAGAGCAGAGGAGTTATATTCACTGTCTATAAATGACAGCAAAACTTTCAAGTGAAAGCCTGAACCAAATTAAAATATGATTTCTATTTGAATGTGGCACTGTCCTAGATCATGTAATGGGTTTGGCAAATGTCCCTCTGAATGTAGGCTCTGTATTATAGGCAGTAAACTAAGAAATAAATCCCCTTTCTTGTACGTGAAACAGAAGGAAATCTCTTCATGATGTTTAGGCATAGATGGATCTCATTAAATTGTTCCCCCCCTTAAAAAAAAAAAAGGGTTCCTGCATTCTTCTAGTTTACAATTTCAATGTCATCTTGACTTTTCATTTTTATTTATCATTTTTATTATTTCTAGTCAACTGCTAAATCTTGCCATTTTTTATTCCAAAATAATAATAAATAATATTTATATAGGACTTACTATCTGCCAGGCATTATGCTAAGCATTTTATCATTATCTCATTTAATGCTCATCACAACTCTGAGAAATAGTTATTATTCCTGTTTTACAGATGAAGAAATTGAGGCAAACAAACGTTAAGTCCCTTACCTGGGGTTACATAGCTAGTATATATGCAAAGTCATGTGATCTCAGGTTTTCTTGATTTATTTATGATGTCATCTAACTGCCTGAATCTATCCCTTTTTTCTCTAATCACATGTCCACCACCATAATTCATATTCTGATAATCTTTATCTAGGCTATTGAAAAAATCTTCTAATTAGCCCCTTTCACTTGATTTCCCTCTTAACTCTCCAGTCTCTACATATGTGCTGAAAAAATTTTTTTCTCCAAAAACTTATGTCTGACCATGCCATTTCCCTACTCAATAAACTCTAATGATTGTCAATTTTTGCAAGTGTTAATTCATTTTTACCTTCCATTTATTAATCCTTTAATATTTTCTTTAAGTTTTATAATAAATGTGCACATGAGAGTTGGTATGGTACAGTGAAGAGATAAAATAGCCTCGAATCCAGAAAGGCAGGCTTGGATTTAGATGTCACCACTGATATTTACTGGATTTGGGTCCCTGAGGAAGTACCAATTCTAGATGCTCTTAGATGACTTTCTAAAACTATAGTTTGCAGGAAATTTGCTGACCTGAGGCAAGAAATGAATATTTCTTAACCAATTGAATCATGAGCCCACTTGCCATCCCTTCATTTTATGTTTAAGGTATAGGATAAATTTTTAATAACAGGGAGGGAATTTTTTTTTTAAATTGAGACCATTGCTCCAAGAGCATCAAATAAATTGTAGGGTTGCTACAATTTGGAAGAGAGAGAGAGAAAGTAAATATGCAGCCTGCAGATGCTTTTATATTGGATTTAATGGCCTTCATTTTGATTAGAGTTTGATACCACAGGTCCAAAGTAAAGTTAAGAAAAGCATAAACTACTTTTCAATTTTGCAAATTACAATATCACTGCAATTTCTAATACTGGGGTTTTTAGAATACCCTTACTTTATTTTTTTATTCAGAATTTAAAATAACTAAGGGGAAAAAAAGAGGAAAATCATTCTCTCTTTAATATATAATAGGAATGGATGCCACTAATGGATATCGTGCACTTCAGTGGAATGCAGGTTCAGGAGGACTTCCTGCAAATGAAACAACTTTCGCAAAAATACTACAGCAGCAAGGATATGCAACAGGTCTTATAGGTACATATAAGAATGTTTTATCCAAATCACATTAGCACTAAATTGCTTTTGATTATTAGAGAACTTCATTTATTTCTAAAAACAAACAAAAAAATAATTACTATCCACTATAAAATCAAAGGTGGTTCTGAGCTCTGTTAGATAATTCATAACTATGTTATATTTTCAAGAGAATCAGTCTTTTCAATCTAAATTACTATGGCAATGATTACTTTCTTTGTTCTATAAATGATTATTTAATTTTTTTCATTGGTCAAGTTCTAATATAGTTTAAACTTACAAATTTAAAGAATTTTTCAGAAGTTACACTTTTACCCAAACTTTGACCCTTCTAAATTCAGAAATTACAAGGTTGTGATTGTCTTATCCTGTTGAACATGTTTCAATTTACTAAAATAAATATTTATTTCATGGCAGTTTACCGTATCTTATTTTTTTAAAGGTATTGTCAGAAAATATGAAATTCTTTTTCCTGTAAAATTAAAGCTCATGCCTTATCAACCACAGAAGTATTTCTGAGTTCCCCATTATTTTCAATTTGAGATTCTAAGACTAAGTAAGGTTTCACTATTTATTTATTGTTCCTACCATTTTAAAAATCATCATTCACTTTTTATATTCTTATCTCCAGGTAATGAACCGTTCTTTTATTTGTAAGTCTATAAAGGGAGAGAAATTAAAAGATTAGACCATCAAGCAACATTGACTGATTCTTTACTTAACCACAATTATTAAAATATATTTTTATTTTTAAATTTTCTAGATTTCTTCCTTTATTCTTTCTCCTCCCCCATCCCTTGTAAGGGAGAATTTTTTTCTAAAGAAAGAAAAAAAAAGCCTAGCAGCAAGAGATAGAAAGAAAAATTCCACTTAAAATAACTGTAAACAAAATAAAATATATAGGTGTCTACCTGTCAAAACCAACCCAGGAACTATATGAACACAATTATAAAACACTGTTCACACAAATAAAGCCAATTCTAAATAATTGGTCATATCTAAAAAAAATGCTTGTAGATAAGCCAAGCTAATATAATAAAAATAATAATTCTACCTAAATTAGTTTGCTTATTCATTGTCATACCAATCTAACTGTCAAAAAATATTTTATAGCATTGGAAAAAATAGCAAAATTCAACTGGAAAAAGAAAAGATCAAGACTATCAAGGGAATTAATGAAAAAATGCAAAGGGTGGTAGCCTAGCAGTACCAGACTAAAAGCAGCAGTCACCAAAACCTTCTGATACTGGCTAAGAAATTGAGTGGTAGATCAGTAGATTAGGTACACAAGACACAATAATCAATGACTATAGTAATCTACTGCTTGATAAAATCAAAGACTTCCGTTTTAGGAATAAGAACTCATTATTTAACAAAAATTGCTGGGAATACTAAAAAGCAGTATGTCAGAAACTTGGCATAGATCACCCTCTCCCACCCCATACCAAAATAAGTCAAAATGGACACATGATTTAGGTGTAAAAGGTGATACTATAAGCAAATTAGGAGAACAAGGGATAGTATTCATATCAGATTGTTGGGAAGGGGAAGAATTTATGACAAAGCAAGAAGGACAAAACACATTTTTTAAAAAGTAGAGAACCTTATGAAATGCAAAATATAATATATAATTTATATTTAATATAATTGTGATTATATTAAATTGAAGAGTTTTTGCACATACAAAACTAATGTAGCCAAGATTAGAAAGGAAGCATAAAACTGGAAAGAATATTTACAACCAGTGTTTCTGACAAAGGTCTCATTTCTAAAATGTATGAAGAACTGTGTCAAATTTATAAGAATACAACTTATTCCCCAATTGATAAATGGTCAAATGATATGAACAGATTATTTTCAGATGAGGAAATTAAAGCCATTTATAGTCATACGAAAAAATACCCTAAATCACTAATGATTAGAGAAAGCAAATTAAAACAACTGAGATACCCAATATCTAAATGACAGGAAAAGATGATGGTAAATATTGGAGGGGATATGGGAAAACTGAGAAACTAATATCTCATTAGAAGAGTTGTGAACTGATCCAACCATTCTGGAGAGCATTTAGAAACAATGCCCAAATAGTTATAAAACAGCAGTGTCACTACTGGGTCTATATCCCACAGAAATCATAAAAAGGGGAAAAGGACCCCATGTGCAAAAATGTTTGTAACACCTCTTTTTGTGGTGGCAAAGAATTGGAAAATGAGTGAATTCCATTAATTGGGGAATGACATAGGAAGGTAATGGAGCACTATTACTCTATAAAAAATTATTTATGGGTTGATTTTAGAAAAAAGATTGGAAAGATTTATGTGAACTGATCTGAGTAAAGCAAGCAGAACCAGGAATACATTATAAACAGCTAAAATAAGATTTTGGGATGATCTACTATGATAAATTTGGTTCTCAGCAATTCAGTGATCTAAGGCAATTCCAATAGACTTTGATTAGAAAAAAGAGAGAACTATGAACGCTGAATGTGGATCAACATATACTATTTTCACCTTTTTTTCTATTTGTTTTTTTTTCTTGTGTTTTATTCCCTTTGTTCTGATTTTTTTTCTCCCAACATGACCAATTGGAAATATGTAAAAAAGTGTGAATGTACATGTATAACCTAAATAAATAAATAAAAGTAAAGATTTGGCAAAAAAACTCAAAAATCAAAAAAAGAAACAGGAAATCAAATACTTCAACAAAACTAATGTGTATTTGTATATATGTATTATATATATGCATATATATGTAATATATATATATATATATATATATATATATATATATATATATATATTAACTGACACTATATCTTCTGTATACTATTTCTACTGCCTTATATCCCTGTCTCTCTAAATATGTGAGGGAAAAGATGTCTTCTCATATTTCTTTGAGGCCAAGCATTATATTCTTTATAATCTTGCAACATCTATTTTTGATTATTTTGTTTAATTATAATTTTTAACTAGCTGAGAAATTTTGTTCTTCAATTATCCTTATTCTTCCTAACTATACATTTTGACCATTTTTATCAAAACATTTCCTACCTTTTTGGTTGCAGAGTACTCAAAAGAAAGTTCAGAAAGAAACTAAAGAGACTGGTTAGATATAGAGGAGAAAAAAGTTTAAGGAAAAGAGCAAATTATTACTTGAATATGTAAACATATTCAAAAAGAAATTTTTGTTACTGCTTTTATTGAATAAATTTTAAAATTTCAATTGTGTTTCCTTAGGATATTATGGTCCCATGATCCTTAATCTCTTCATATCAAATATCATTGACATATTTAAGCTTGATAAAACTCTACTAATAATTATGCATACTATAAAATTTTTATATTGTATTTTCATCTTTAAAATAAACTATGGAATTTTGATCCCAGAGATACTTTGAAAGACTGTTTAGCACTATAAAACATAATTTTAAGATAATTTAATTTTTTTTTCCTTTTGTTTCCAGGAAAATGGCATCAAGGAGTAAACTGTCAATTTCGAAGTGATCATTGCCACCATCCATTAAGCCATGGATTTGATTATTTTTATGGAATGCCTTTCACACTTATAAATGATTGTCAAATAAACAAACCTCCAGAAGTAGATGCTGCTTTTAGAGCTAAACTTTGGGTTTACACCCAGGTAATAGTCCTTGGGATGCTAACACTTACCATTGGTAAACTTTCTGGCTTAGTCTCAGTACCCTGGAAAATACTGATGTGTTTGATTATTCTTAGTTTTCTGTTTTTCATTTCCTGGTACTCCAGTTTTGGATTTATAAGATACTGGAACTGTATCTTGATGAGAAACTATGAAATTACTGAACAACCAATGATTTTAGAGAGAACAGCAACTCTCATGCTAAAGGAAGCAATTTCATTTATTGCCAGGTAATCTAACTTTTATTTTCTTAAAGTATGTTCAAGAATTTCTTGGATTCTTGAATATCATACATTAGTCTTGTGAAGTTTTTTTTTAAAGGCTATATGATAAGTTCATCAGAGAAATCCATAACAAAATTATCAATGCAGGTGGAAACCAATGCAACTTTTTCAATTGACAGAAAGAATGTACTCTATAATAATCTCTTGTCATGCATTTCTAAAATGTATCCATATTGTTTCTTTTAGAAACAAGCATAGGCCATTCCTCCTCTTTTTTTCTTTGCTGCATGTCCATATTCCTCTTGTTACCACAAAACAATTTCTTGGGAAAAGCAAACATGGTTTATATGGAGACAATGTAGAAGAAATGGACTGGATAGTGGGTAAGTGAAAGGTATAATTATTTTTATATCCTTAAAAATATGTTTCATGGAGATACAAGTAATAATCTCTGTTCTCTTTCTTAAAACAAAGCAGAGATTATGATGTGCAATTTTTAAAATATTGATATCTTTTGTTGTCACAACTTCAGAGTAAATCATTACATTCTCTCTTACCCAGAGAGCTATCCCTAATAATAACAATAATAATAATTCTCCATAAGCGGAAAAGTCATTCAGCAAAATTAACCAACACTTTGACCAAACAATAAGGAAATTCAACATTCCACTCCAAGCTGTACAAAGGGAATAAGATGCATTTTCACATCTCTTTCCAGGAATAAACTTGGTTGTTACATTTATATAACAAAGCATTTTGTTTTTCTTTAGATTTGCAGTTTTGTAGTTTAAATATCTACATATGTATGCCAAAGTATACAATATGTCATATGTGTATATTATATATATCAGAAATACATATAAAATATAAGCAAAAATAAATAACTATATATGCTTACATATATATCTTTTTATTTATGATTATTTTTATTCTGCTTAATATAATTATTACATATATTATATAGTTATATAAATATAATATGATGCCATATTATATTTATGTGTATATAAATATAACTACCATATATAAATGTGTGTGTTTCTAGTTTTGCTTACTTTCTTTTGTTTTGGTTCATCTATGGCACACTGTACTTCTCTGAATTTTTCATTGTTTCTTATAGTACCATAATGTCTATCACACAACTGTACCATAATTTGTTTAACCATATCTTTACAGATGCTCTTAAAAGCATTTTTTCCTCTTCATTTTTATCTCTGAACCCTCCCAAGCTATCTTGGGGTTTACTAGTAGGATTTCTTTCTTAAGGATGAGGTTAAATAAAAAGCAAACTGATTCTAATTGGCCACCAATAAGTCCTAGGCCAAGCCTTGTTTGGTCTTATGTGAGTCCTGATTGACTCAGACTGATTGTAAATAGCAGTTCTTTCTGCTTTGGCCAGAAACCCTGAGGGTCTTTTCTTCCCAGATTCATTCATTCATTTGTTTATTTAGATTTTTTGTACTATGTGAAAGAATAGATTCTTTGCCTAGATTGCTACCTCACCTTAATCACTGAGAAGGTTCTGTCTCAGTTAAATTGAGACTTGTTGAAAGTTTTATCTTAAAAAGACCAAGGTCTCCCATTTCATCCAGGGCCATCTCCAATGCTCCTGATCTATTATCTTGTCACTGGAGCCAGATGGCTCTGGAGGGGGATATGAGATAATGACCTGGCACAGACTTCCCTCACTTAAATCCAGTTTGCATGTCATGGCATCACCTCCCTAATATCTTGGTCCTCTTTGGGAGTGAAGGACAAACAACAATCACCACCATAATTTGCTTAACCACTACCTAATCAATGGGTATCTACTTTGTTTCTACATCTCTGCTACTATTAAAACTATTATTACAAATATTTTGGTGAAGAACCTTGCTTAGATCTTTTTTGAGGTATAAGCTTAGTAATGGGATCTCTGGGTCAAAAGTTATAGATATTTCACTCAGTCCCTTAGCTTGATTTCAAGAATAAAAATTAATTTTATTAAAGTCAATTGATTGATTTAATAGTTAGTAGTTTATTTAATTAACAAGTTTCAAGAATAGTTTGCTTATTGTTATTTTTTTCACAAACCCCTCCAAAGCTGATTATTTCTATCTTTTTTCTTTTTATGAAATTTCCTGGATATGAAATGAAACCACAGAGTTATTTTGGATTGCATTTCTCTCATATAACATCTCAAAACATATTTTTTTCAGTTCAAAGTTATTAAAAATAAAATATATTAAGACTTTGAGGACATGTAGTATAAATGATTTAGAGTTTTTCATATAAATTTTAATAGTATGAATTCCTTATTTTAAGAATTATTGCTATCTTTCCTTTCCTTCTACCTGCTACCAGACTGGCCTGTTATATTTTGTGGTTGTTTGTGCAACTGTTTGTGATTATACCACATTGTTTGAAAATGTGTTTTGTTTTCTTCCCTGGACTCTTTGAATAACTCTTCAGCTGCTCTACTTGTAGTCACTTTGCACAAGTTCATTCCACACCAGCTTCTTAGGTATAATACTAGTATCCATTGTATAAAAATGAAATTAATTCCAAACTACTCATTGATTACTTGAACATTCAGTTTATTTATTTATCGTTTTTCACTATAACCCTTCATTGATAAAAATATGTCCAAAGATCAAGTTAATTATTGAAAACCACTAATAAAAGTGAAGTATATATGAATGATGAATATTAATCTCTTTAGCCACCGGGATGTATACCTGTACACTGTGACAAAAAAACCTTCATTGTTTTAATTGTGTGTGTATCCTGGTGATTTATTCCATATATGTGAATTATAGACCTTGATTTCACTAGTGTTTTGGAATTCTGAGTGAGAAAGTGATCTCTGCCAATTCATATCAACAACTGTTGTTCAGCTTAATAGTCTTTGAGATTTGCCTATGTATTGAAAGGGAAAAAATATCTGTCTGTGATCACCCAGCCAGTTTCTGTCAGAAGCAAGATTGAGTTTTTACATAGAGGGTAATTACTTCACTAGATTACATTTCCTTCTTTATACCAATATCTAACTATCTAGCCTAGACTAGTCAAAGCTCTCTATGATTTTCCTGACAATCAGTAACCAAGTTCTTGGACCCTCAAAGAGAGATAAATATCTCTACTATTTCCTTTAAAATAAACTCAAAAATTCTTTTATGATACAGAAAGTCATTATAAAGAGAGGCATTAAAGGTCAAATATTATGTCTTTTATGCTCACTAAAATTCCCAAACATATTACAATTTCTTGTGGTTATAATTATCAGCCAAAAGGAGTATACTAGAGAACCATCATTTTCCTAAAGGTAGGAATAAAATATCCAAGGACCAATCCTTCAGAGAGGAAAAAAGGTTTTCAGAGCAATCTTTAGTTTCATTTTTCACATGATTCTTCTTCAGCATCATTGATTCTTTTATGGCTCCCAGGGATTTACAGAAGACCTCAAAAATGTTGGTTTTATTCCATACCTTTGCTCCATTCTCACTCTTACAACCCCAATATACAATATTTTTCGAACTGTATTGCTTATTTATTGGCTTAATAGTTTTATTATTTTGACTATCTAATTTCATGTTTGCAAAGTTATGTGTCAACAATAAGATATTTAATAATTGGTAGAAGTTTTAAAGATTAATTTAATGATAATCATAATCAGGTCAGCTCACTAGGGTTAATGTGATTCATTACACCTCCTTATTACCAAAGAGTGATGGAAAATAGAGCTACGTTGTTCAGTTATTTAAGATGCTTCATGATTTCATTTGAGGTTTTCTTGGCAAAGATATCAGAATAGTTTACTATGTTCTCCTTATTATATTTCACATATGAGAAAAGAAAACTATTAAATGACTTGCCCAGGGTCACACAGCTAATAAATGTCTGAGGTCAGATTTGAATTCAGATCTTTTTGACCTGATTCCATACCCGGTGTCCTTTCCACTGTACTACCCAGCTGCCCCATATTAAGACTTACTTGTTTCTATCATGTGGTTGTCAGTTTTGCTTTTTTGCATAAATTTTTATTTTTCTATCACAGGTAAAATTCTTGATGCTATTGAAAAAGAAGGCTTGAAAAATACAACATTCATTTACTTTACTTCAGACCATGGAGGGCATTTGGAAGCTAGAGAAGGACATACTCAGCTTGGTGGATCAAATGGAATATACAAAGGTGTCAAAGAGTCATTTGTTCAAAGATCTAAAATGTAGGGGAAAAAATAGACTCAGTTTGATAATGTCTGGTAAATAGTGAAAGAGGCACTTAACCAGACAGGAGAATTTGGTGGTAGTCCTGGTTTCTCTACTAATTACTTTGTAATTTTGGATAATTTTTTGATTAGTATTTTCCTACAACAGAACTTGTTTCTGGTCTATTTCCCATGATTATTCTCATCAATTGGAATATAATAGAGAGAATTAAGACTGATTTGAAAATTGCTCTTGGTTAAACAACTTGAAAAATAAATCTGACATTCAAAGAAATAACATGGGGCTGTCCCAAAACCAAAATTTCTGTTTGTTTGTTTGCTTGTCTGTTTTGTTCTGGTTTTGGTACCATTAAAACTGATAACATAATGCTGACAATTTAAATATCTTGACAACAACACTGAAGAAAAATTTAGAGTATTAAGAATGATGACCAAATGCTTCTTCCTCATGCTATATTCAAAACAATAAAATATAGGTGATCATTGTGAAGGTGTTATTTCAGTTCAACTTATATTATAATAAACTTTCATATTAGTATGTTTGATTTAGTATTTTTTATGTTAGGAATCAATAAAGTAGCTTCAAACTTAGGTTTATATAAATGTGTTCTGGTAACTTCTTACTCTGTCATTCAAATTGTAGGAGGTAAAGGCATGGGAGGCTGGGAAGGTGGAATTCGTGTGCCAGGAATATTTCGATGGCCTGGGGCATTACCAGCAGGTCAAGAAATTGATGAGCCTACAAGTCTGATGGATATCTACCCAACTGTTGTTCATCTAGGAGGAGGTGAAATGCCTCATGACAGGTACAGAAATAAGCTTCTTGGTTTATTTTTTTCTTTTATTCCATGTATTTAACATGATTTGTAGTCATTTGATTTTAAGAATTACAAAAATATTAGAATAATAATAGTCTAGTCTGTAGCATTAAATTAAATGACATTTTTGACAGACCATTTATTTAGGAAGACACTGGTAAAGTTTATAGGTCATAACTTAGCACTATTGGAAAGGTATTTATTTATATATCTAAAGTTTCTATATCTTTGAAAATGTTCTTCTATAAAATTATTTCAAATGCAATATTTTGTCATAAATCATTGCAAATGTGTTTAGTTTTTCTTTTTTTTCCTGCACAGTATTCTTTATTCTTTAGACTTTTTTTTAACATAAAGGAATTCAGATAAAACATTAAGGCTAGTTAATGCTTGAAGAACAATGACAATTATATTTATTTCATCTTTATAAGTAATACCTAAAATAATCAAATATTGCACAGACTAGGTCTACAATAACATTTGTAAAATTAAGAAGACATCATAATAAAAGTTACAATTTGCTAAAAACAAAAAAAAAAAAACATTGCTTTTCCTGCATATAACCAGGGAACATATTTATCAAATGGACAAGCAAGATGTACATATTTATATCTATACATGTTTATGTATATGTACATACATGTGTATATGTGTGAATGTGTGTATATATATGTATATGTACAATCACACACAGTTTATAAAGTTTATAAAGAGAGCCAAAGTCAATTTAAAAATGAAGAAAAACTTTTTGAATTCTTTTTGAATTCTGCATAAACAACATAATTCAAGTAAGAATCTTTCAGGAAATGTAATTTTTTAAAAAATCCTTATTTATGAATAAACATATATACAACTTTGATTTTTACTAAATTTTTTTATCCAACTCTTTTACATTTGTCAATGCTTCATAAGGAAAAAGATGAAAGGGAATATTATAGATCGAAGGGTTATTTAAATGGACACATTCAGCTGCAGTGGGATTTTAAATAACTATATCAAACAACTGAGGTCAAATTTGACAGCTCAGGACTTTTTGAGTTTTGTCCTGAGTTGAAATAGCAGATATTGATGTAGCACTCCAGAGGAGGTATTGATTGGATTTCTTACTTTCTATCTTACCAGGGTGATTGATGGCCACAACCTGATACCTTTGTTGCAAGGAATTGTTAAGCACTCAGAACACCATTTCCTATTTCACTATTGTGGGATTCATTTACATGCAGCACGATGGCACCAAAAGGACAGTGAGTATGAAACTTTTATCACAGCAATACAAACAATTTCATTTCTTTATTATTTCATACAATATAAAATTGGAGTCTCATAAGAGGAGGTTAGAGTTTCATAAGAGGAATAGAAACTTCATCTTTATACTTTGTTAGACAAATGAATTATATCTTACAAAATATTCATTTCATTCATATTGAAAATTTTTAATTAAAGAATTCTGAGGCTAGGAGTCCTACAGGGAAGCTGATTTCATATAATCCAGCAGTTTTCAAAATATTGTCCAGAGACTACTGGGACCCATTTGTGGTATCCACAAAATCAAAATTATTTTCATAATGACAGTATGTTTTAATTTCTAATATGTTGTGTATATATACATACATATACATACATCTATGTATACATGAATATTGCATAGAATGAATTGATTTGCATTGGTAGAGGGAGTTTCCTTCTGGGAGATATTCTACCCCACTGGGTTCTCAAACATTTTGATTACAAGATCTCTTTACACTCTTAAAAATGGTTGAAGACAATGAAAACGTTTTTATTTGTGTGAGGATATATGTGTATGTGTATGTGTGTCATTAATCATTTCAATTGTGTCTAATTCCTCATGACCCCATTTGGGATTTTCTTGGCAAAGTTAATGGAATGGTACACAAGCTTATTTTATAGATGAGAAAACTGAGTCAAACAGGGGCAAGTGACTTGCTTAGGGTCACATAACTTTTAAGTTTCTGAAGCCAGGCAGTGCGCACACACTCGTGCGCATACACACACACACACACACACACACACACACACACACACACACACACTATATTAATACATTGTAATTTCCAGTATGTTAACCTATTATACCATAGCACATATCTAATGTATACATATTGGTTGATATAACATAGGGAACTGCATCATGAAGGTAAAAACGAATTAGTTATTGAGAGATTATGTAAAATGATTTTTAAGGCAATTATAATTCCTTATCTTTATTCTGGTTTAGATTAACAATGCTGTTATCCAAGGCTGAATCATTAAAGATTATTATGAGAAGTTTAACTACTCTTTAAGTGGCAGCCTGATGTAGCATACAGAAGATTGTAATATGTTAAAGAATTTGTAATCTGTTAGCATATTAGAAACTAAACATTTTTTTTTCTCTCTACACACACATACACAAAATGCATGTGTGTATAAAACCTATGTGTGTATATATGTGTATCTCAAACGAATGAAGGTCTTTGTTGTCTTCAATCATATTTAAATTTATAAAGGATTCCTGAAACTAAAATGTTTGACGATCACTAGGTGGGGCATCTCCCAAAGAGGAAATTCCCTTTACCAATCCAAACCACCTCATATTAACACAGTACTTCAAGTCATAATTCATGGAGCACTGACAGATATAGTAACTTGCCCAGAGGTAAACAGTGAATTTGTGTGGCTAGGACTTAAACCTAGGCCTCCCTGACTCTGAGGTCACTTCTCCATATACAGCATTAGGCTGCCACTCAAAGAATATTTAACCCTTCTCATAATAACCTTTAGTAATTAAGTCTCTAATAACAGTGTTGTATTGATTTGGCCTAAGCCAAGGTAAAGATGAGAGTATAATTTCCTCAGTAATCAACTTATTTGATCTCTCAATATTTAATTAGCTTTTGTCTTCATGATTCAGTTCCCTGTGTTCAGTGACCAATATGCATGTATTAATAAAGCACCTACTATGTGCTAAAAACTATTAACATCACTTACATTCAATTCCTACTATCCAAACAGTTCTTCCATTTTTTTACGATATGAACTTTGAACCTAATCAGTCAACTTAATGGATAACAAAGAGAACAAATATAATCTGTATCATTTTCTTTCTACATTGTGCCTACAGAGAATATATTTGAAAATCCTTAAGAGTCTATAAAAATATAAAATGCTGCAGTTATTGGGGAACTCTGAGAAAAGTATATTTGAAGCAAAGATACTTACAACAGGGTGTTTACTCAGTGTGATTGATGAGATAATGGTTCTGTAGTTCACATATACTTAGTACTTAGTGTGATATAGTGATGTAATGGTTCTATAGTTGGCACATGCTCAGTGTGCTATAGTGATGTAATTGTACTAAGGTCTTTAAGGATGAGAGGACTTGAAATAAGCAGACTTGAGTGAGTGTGAGTGTGTGCTTGAGCTTGATCTCAAATCCAGACTCCAGACTCTATACCTGACCATCCTTGTGGTAACTCTCCTGCTAAGATCAAGGTCCATCCAGAGATCTCCAGAAAGCTAGCCTGGACATTATAAAATACAACATTGGATATGGCTTAACAAAGAACTATATGAACATTATTAGCATATCATTACTTGATATTACCACATGTTCAATGATAAAACCAATATAAAATAGCTAATTTTAAAAAGACATAGTCAGGGTAGCTAGGTGGCACAGAGAATAGAGCACCAGCCCTGAAGTCAGGAGGAGCCGAGTTCAAATCTGTCCTCAGACACTTAATACTACTTCCTAGCTGTGTGACCCTAGGCAAGTCACTTAACCCCAATTGCCTCAGCAAAAAAAAAAAAAAAAAAAAAAGATATAGTTATATGATACCTTAATTAACAAAATTCATCTAAAAATGTAATTTATTCCCAAGATTTTAACTTCATATAATCATCCCTATTTTTCTTTTAAAAAAAAGAATAGCATAAAACAAATTTACTCATTTGGACTAGACATAAGTCTAAATGCTTATTCTCTCCTGTTAATCATTCAATTCAATGGTATCTCATTTATTTGCTTTAGAATATAGTAATTAATGTAATTGAGTACATAGGTAAATTTGTAAATACTATTTCTTTAGTCATACATTGAATATATGGGGAATAAGGCTTATTTGGCAACACCTTAACATAGACTAATCAAATGGGGCTTGGCCTGGGACCTACTGGTGACTAATTAGAATCAGATTTATTTTAGTTTAAGGTGGGGTCCTTAAGAGAAAAATCTAGCCATTGAACCTCAAGATATATTTGAAGGATTCACAAATGCAAAAGAAAAAAAAAGTTTTTAAGAGCATCTGTAGGTAATGGTATGAAACCCTATGTGGAAAGAAGGAAGGAAGGAGGAAAGAAGGAAGGAAAGAAAGTAGAAAGGCAGAGAGGGAGAGAGGGAGGAAAGAAGAAAAGAGCCTTCCAGCTGACCAATGCCAAGCCAGCTTTATTCACAGAGGTTGTTATTTGTCTTTCATTTTTGAAGATCATGAAATCAGGGAGGTAATGCCATGTCATGTAAATGAATTGGATTTAAGGTGGGTGGGGAGAGAGGTGTGCAAAATCATTTGCCTCACTTTTCCTTCCAGAGCCATCTAGGTCCCAGTGGCAAGATATAGAACATGGGTGAAATGGGAGAGATTGTTTGGGTCCGGTTTGATTCAGATTGAATGTAAATAGCAATCATTTCTGCTTTGGCCAGCAACCCCAAGGGTCTTCCCCTCCCAGATTCTTCATCCAGTCATCTATTTATTTATTTATATGGGGAGTGGGGGAAAGAGAGACTAGTTGAAAAAGGAGATTATTTGCCTCAATTGCTACTTAATCATGGAATGGGTGATGCTTCAGTCAAATTGAAACCTGTTGAAGATCTTAGCTAAGGACAAAGTCTCCCATTTCATGGAGGCCATATTCAGTCCTTCTGACCTATATCTGGCCACTGGACCCAAATGACTCTAAAGGGGAAAATAAGGCCAGTGATTTTACATAGCCTACCCTCATCCAAATCCAATTCACTTGCATGTCCTCCCTGATGTCAACAACAATATAGATTAACTTGTAATACTGACTATAATGGATAAAAACATTTTATATAAATTTTAAAGTTTTAAATACTTTTTGGATACAAGTTGGTTAGTTTTCTTTTTGTTTTGTTAGAGCAAAGAATTTGTATCTTAAGAAAGATTTAATTGATAAGATAAGATAGTGCTAGGATGGAGTTACAGAACAAATGTTTAATGGAAATGGAGAGATTACTTTAAAAATAAAAGATAAATAGAAAATGGGGAGGCATCTGAGAAGCCTTTTAACTAGAAAAAAAAATCAAGTTTCCAAAACACAAAAATAATATTCTATCACATAACTACTACATAATAGTTAGATCACCTAAATAGAAATTCAAGTCAACATTCAAATTTAACCTTAATAAAACTAAAAATTTATGATCCTATGAAATAGACATGGTGTTTTAAAAACTAGATAAATGAAAAGATAAGCAAAGGGGACTAGAAAAAAATGTTATCTTATTTATTTTTGGAAGTTTCATTCTTATCAATGAACGTATTAAATGAGGTATTTCAAAGTAGTTAGCATAGTACCTGGTAACATGGTAAGAACTTAATATAGACAGATATAGATTTAGATTCCTACATCTTTATATTAGGAGAAAAAGAAATATGACTCTTAGACTAAGATGCTACAGCAAAACACCATCACTAATTGTGTTGAAATCTGAAATAAGTAGCAATTTGAAGCACTTCACAATTTGGAATTAAATATACTTTTTAGAAAGGGAAGAACTAAGATAACTTTAAGTAAACAAAGAGTTCAAAATATGATGAATCAAAAGATAGAAACTTCAAAAATTATGTTCACATAGCTTATTAGGTGATTTTGATAAGCATACAGTAGCTTATCAGTAAGGTAAAAAAATTCTTTGTTAATAATGTTACTTTTTTTCCATTATAAAGACAAAATTTACTTTGTAACACAGCAGGTAACAATAGGAGATTTCTTTCTCATCTGTATAATGTTTTTCTTTCTTATTAGGTAACAAAGTCTGGAAGGTCCATTATGTAACTCCAAATTTTCACCCAAAAGGAGCTGGAGCTTGCTATGGGAGAGGAGTTTGCCCATGTTCCGGGGAACATGTGACTTACCATGACCCACCTTTGCTATTTGATCTCTCAAATGATCCCTCAGAGACCAGCCCTCTTTCACCTGATACTGAGCCCTTCTATCATACTGTGATTGAAAGACTAAGAGAGGCAATAAGGAAGCATCAGAAAACACTTCATCCTGTTTCCCAGCAATTCTCTATGAACAATATCATGTGGAAACCATGGCTTCAGCCATGTTGTGGTACATTCCCATTTTGTTCATGTGACAAGGAAGCTGACAATGAACACATTACACTCTAGATAATTAAGAATAAGTAGAGCATTGTAAGTTTCAGAAATTTTTATTTAAGGTAATTTTATTTAAAGAAATCAAGTTATTTTGGACAGGACTACAGAATGTTAGGACACAGTGATTATTGAATATATATCATGCACAAAATTTTGAAATAGGTATAATAGAAGATTGTACAGAAATGTAGTATATGATCTCTAAATTAATGGTCTCATAATGTCAATTAAAGCATTTCCCAAGTTGGGGAATACAATATGCAACTTCATCTTAGGCATAAATATTTTAATAAAGTGATCAATTTTAATTTACTCTTAAAATTGAAATGTTAGGTTGTCACACAACTGCATAATCTATATTTATACAGTAGTTTTACATGCAAAAGTGTCTATATATGTGTAATTATGTTTAAAATAGCACAGTCCTGTGGAATTCAGTTTATTCTCCATTCCAAATTTGAGGATAAATATTTCAGTGGAAAATTGCTTTTAATTGTCCTGAATTTTTCATGTCCTTTAATTTTTAAACACAAATGCTGAACTTTATGTCTACGTCACAACCAACTAATCCAAATTTTCCTTTGAACATT